>NC_083769.1:15128763-15431263 GCF_963514075.1 Conger conger
AGCAAAAATGAGGGATTATGTTTTTAAATTTGGGGAAATATTCTGTTCTAATTGTCTGATATTTTGGACAGGACAGCAGAAAATGTGTCTCTGTCTCCACCTCCTGCAAATCACAATGGTTCCAGTCTTTGTTCTCTTGGCTTTTTTATTGTCAGGGCCGCATGTTTTTCTTTGCTTCAGGGTTTTGATTTCATCCTCTATTTCAGTTCTGTTAATACAGATGTCTAGAGGATTTTGATTAGATTTTATTGTTTTTTCCAAATCATGTCATTTTCATTTGGTCCTGATCTGGTGCTGAGTCAGGTCTGCCATTTTGATTTCCTTATAGAGAAGTCATTTTTCCAAATTGTGCCATTTTGAATAGCTGGTCCTGGCTTATGATCATTAAACTTTTTGTGTAGATCCCAAAATGTGTCTGTATCAATAATGTTTAGATTTTTGGGTTTTCCAAATGTAGTTTTAATGTGTGAATATTGGCTTCACTCCATTTCTATGGGGGCTTTAGGGGACAGATCTTCTCTGCAGGTGAACTGCTCAGCAGCTTCTCTGTCCTGTCCAGGTAAAGTACAGTCTGACAATGATCAGATATAGGGAGCTGTGGTTTAACCAGAATGCCCTGATGAAGCTGGGGTCTAGGTCAGTGATGACATAATCCACCACACTTGTCCTAAATGTGAACAATATGTAAACCTTCCCAGGGAGTCTCCCCTGGTCCGGCCATTCACTATAAACAGACCTAGACTTTTACAGAGCTGCAGAACCTGTTTCCCACTCTTGTTGACCACACTGTCATTGTTTTGTCTGGTCGTTGTATTTGGTGATGGGTTAAGAGGAGTGTGACTAAATATGTGTGTGTTTCCATTGGAGTTAATAAAATCAACCTCTTTTCCTGTTCTGGCATTTCAATCTCCACATATCAGCACATATCCCAGGGAGTGAAAATGAACAGTTTCTCTCTGTAAATCAGAGAAACAGTCCTCTTTGGAATGGGGTGGATCTCTTGGTGGTATTTATAAAGCACAGAGGAAGACTGGTTTAGATTGTAAAATAGAATCTCCCCTCCCCCCTCTCCTCTCCCGTCCCTCTCCCTCTCCCCTCCCTCTTTCCCCCTCCCCCTCTCCTCTCCCGTCCCTCTCCCTCTCCCCTCCCTCCACTCTCTCCTCCCTCTCTCTCTCCCTCTCCCCTCCCTCCCTCTCACTCCCTCTCTCTCTCTCCCCTTGTCCCTCCCACTGTCTCTCTCTCCCCCTCCCTTCTCTCTCTCCCTCTCCCCTCCCTCCCCCTCTCCCTCCCTCCCCTGCCTCCCTCTCTCCCTTCCCGTTTTCTCTCCCTCTCCCTCCCTCTCTCTCCCCTCTCCCTCTTTCCCTCCCCCCTCCTCTCTCGCCTCCCTCCCTTCCCTCTCCCCTCCCTCCCTTCCGCTCTCCCCTCCCTCTCTCCTCCCTCTCCCCTCCCACTGTCTCTCTCTCCCTCTCCCCTCCCTCTCTCCTCCTTTTCCTTCCCACTGTCTTTCTCACTTCCCCTCTCCCCTCCCCCTCTCTCCCTCCCCCTCTCCTCTCCCCTCCCTTCCTCTCCTCCCTCCCTCTCCCCTCTCTCCCCTCCTTCTCCCCCCCTCTCTCCTCCCTAAATAAATAATTCAGGATGTAGTTTTTCATTGTATAAAAATTTTAATTCAGAATTAATTTCCCCTCCCCTCCCTCTTTCTCAAGATTCAAATGCGCTCTCTCTCCCCTCCCCCCTCCCTCTCTCTCTCCCCTTTTCCCTCCCTCTCTCTCTCCCCTTTTCCCTCCCTCTCTCTCCCCCCTTTTCCCTCCCTTCTCTCTCCCTCCCCCTCTCCCCTCCCCTCCCCCACCCCCTCTCCCCTCCCTCCCTCCCCCACCCCCTCTCCCCTCCCTCCCTCCCCCGCTCCCCTCCCTCCCCCACCCCCTCCCTCCCACTGTCTCTCCCTCTCCCCTCCCTCCTCCTCTCCCCCCTCCCCCCTCCCCAAATAAATAATTCAGGATGTAGTTTTTCATTGTATAAAAAATTTTATTAAGAATTTTAATTAATTTCCCCTCCCCTCCCTCTTTCTCAAGATTCAAATGTGCTTTATTTGCCTGAGAAGTGAATTGTGTATTAAAGCATTGACAAAAACAACATTACAGTCAAAACAACAACAACCCCCCCAGCATAACACACACATAGTAAACAACAACAACCCTTCCCCATATAAGCATGTATATATCTTCTCTCTCTATCCCTCCTCTCTATCCCCCCTCCCTCTTTCTCCCTCTCCCCATCTCTCCCTCTCTCAAATTCAAATTCAAATGGCTTTATTGGCATCAGCCCAACATTTCCCACACGATGTACAGAACAGAACCCATAAGACCTGGTTACCATGGTGTGGAGGCCCGATCGGGGACAAGGCGGAGAAGGGGGACTTCTGAGGGAAAGGAGCGGATTGGACGGCCCAGGCACTGATAACGGCGGACCAACGCGGTCACGTGAATTCCACATTTCTGCAATTTTTTATTCCACATTTCTGTTATTTTTTATTCCACATTTCTGTTATTTTTTATTCCACATTTCTGTTATTTACATTTTTTATTTTTTATTTTCTTTCCGGTGTTCCTAATTTTTTGGCCGCTTAATTTTATTCCTCTTTTTGAAAAAGGAATAATTTTTTGTTCTGGACTATTGAGATGTGCCCTGAAGGCACTTATAAAAAATAAAAAAAAGAATTTTCTGTTCACCTATTTTACTCTCTCTCGCTCTCTCTCTCTCTCGCTCTCGCTCTCGCTCTCTCGCTCTCGCTCTCTCTCTCTCAGTATTTTCAGTATTTTTCCCTCTCTTTGATCTTCCCTTCACTCTCTGCCTCATCCCAGATCACACAGTTTTACAGAGGATCCTAAACAAACCCTAAACCCAGGATAGAGGGGCTGAGTGAATGTGGTCTGGACTCTGTGCAGGAGGGTCATTGTGTCAGAGACGCTGTAGAAGGACAGAGTTCCTGCCCTGTGATCCAGGTACACTCCTATTCTGGAGGAGGAGGGACCAGGGATTTCAGTGTGAACATTATTGTGACTGAAAGAGTAACTGGAGGGAGAGCAGATCAAACTCCAGGACTTGTTATTATATCCCATTCCACAGGCATTACCCCCCCCTTTCCTGCTGATCTCTTTATATGACACTGCTATAGAAACCCCACCCACACTCCACTCAGCCTCCCAGTAACAGCGTCCAGACACACCCTCTCTACACAACACTTGCTCCCAGCGCTCAAATCTCTCTGGATGATCAGGATATGACTGGATCTCTCTCACACAGGTCACCTCTCTGTTCCCCTCAGACAGACGGAGGGTTTCTCTGCGCTGTGTTGGGGTCCAGTGTGAGCTGACAGCCATCTGATGGAGGAGAAGAGAGGAGAGCTCCACTCACATATTTTACACATCATACATATTTTACACATCTTTCATATTTTATGCGTTTAAATCTCATATTTTCTTTATTGTTCTCATTTTTAAGATGTTTAAAGCTTTTTAAACTTGCTTGTGTCTTCTGAAAGTTACTTTTCACTTATTTTTACCCTTGTATTGGATTTTCAACCTCTCCCCTTCATCCCCCTCTCCCCCCTCCCCCCTCTCCACTCCCTCCCGCCCCCTCTCCCTCTCCTCTCCCTTCCTCCCTCTCTCCCCCTCTCCCTCTTGCTCTCCCTCCCTCCCTCCCTCGCTCTCTCTCTCCTCCCTCCCTCTCTCCCCCCCTGCCCCCTCCCCCTCTCCCTCTCCCTCTCTCTCCTCCCTCTCTCTCCCCCTCCCCCCCTCCCTCTCTCCTCCCCCTCTCCCTCCCCTCCTCTCCCCCCTCCCTCTCTCTCTCTCCCCTCCCTCTCCCCTCTCCCTCTTTCTCTCCCCTCCCTCTCCCCCTCTCCCCTCCCTCTCTTCTCTCCCTCTCCCCTCCCTCTCTTTCTCTCCCTCTCCCCTCTCCCCCTCTCTCTCGCCTCCCTTTCTCCCTCCCGCTGTCTCTCTCTCCCTCCCCCTCTCCCCTCCCCCTCCCCCTCCCTCTTTCCCTCCCACTGTCTCTCTCTCCCTCCCCCTCTCCCCTCCGTCTCTCCCTCCCTCTCTCCCCTCCCTCCCTCCCTCTCCTCTCCCTCTCTCCCTCCCCTCCCTCTCCCCCTCTCCCTCTTTCTCTCCCCTCCCCCCTCTTTCTCACTCCCTCCCTCTCCCCCTCCCTCTCCCCCCTCGACCAACCCTCCCCCCTCCCTCTTTCTCTCCCTCCCTCTCTCTCCCCCACTCCCCCTCCCCTACCTCTCCCACTCCCCCCTCCCCCTCCGTCTCTCCTCCCCTCTCTCTCCCCTCCCTCCCTCCCTCTCCTCTCCCTCCCCCTCCCTCTCCCCATCCCCCTCTCCGCCCTCTCCCCCCTCTCCCCTCCCTTCCTCTCCCTCTCCCCCTCTCCTCCTCCCTCACTCCCTCTCCCTCCCTCTCTCTCTCTCTCTCCTCCCTCCCTCCCCTCCCCCTCTCCCCTCCCATCCCTTTCTCTCCCTCCCCTCCCTCTCCCTCTCCCTCCCCCCCCTCTCCTCTCCCTCCATCCCTCTCCCTCCCTCCCTCCCTCTCTCCCCCTCCCTCTCTCTCTCTCTCCCTCCCTCTCCTCTCCCCCTCTCCCTCTTTCTCTCCCCTCCCTCTCCCCCTCTCCCCTCCCTCTCCCCCTCTCCCCTCCTCTCTTTCTCTCTCTCCCTCCCTCTCCCCTCCCTCTCCCCCCTCGACCACCCTCCCCCCTCCCTCTCTCTCTCCCTCCCTCTCTCTCCCCCACTCCCCCTCCCCTACCTCTCCCACTCCCCTCCCCTCCGTCTCTCCTCCCTCTCTCCCCTCCCCCTCCCCTCCGTCTCTCCCTCCCTCTCATCCCCTCCCCCTCCCCTCCGTCTCTCCCTCCCTCTCTCCCCTCTCCTCTCCCTCTCTCCCTCCCTCTCTCCCCTCTCCTCTCCCTCTCTCCCTCCCTCCCTCCCTCTCCCCATCCCCCTCCCTCCCCTCCCTCTCCCCTCCCTCTCCCCTCTCCCCCTCTCTCCCCTCCCTCTCTTTCTCTCTCTCCCTCCCTCTCCCCTCCCTCTCCCCCCTCGACCACCCTCCACCCTCCCCCCTCCCTCTCTCTCTCCCTCCTCTCTCTCCCCCACTCCCCCTCCCTACCTCTCCCACTCCCCCTCCGTCTCTCCCTCCCTCTCTCCCCTCCCCCTCCCACCGTCTCTCCCTCCCTCTCTCCCTCCCCCTCCCCTCCCCTCCCCTCCGTCTCTCCCTCCTCTCTCCCCTCTCCTCTCCCTCTCTCCTCCCTCCCTCTCTCCCCTCCCTCTCCCTCCCCCCCCTCTCCTCTCTCCTCCCCTCCCCCTCTCTCCCCCTCCCTCTCTCTCTCTCCCCTCCCTCTCCCCCTCTCTCTCTCTCTCTCCTCCCTCCCTCTCTCCCTCCCCCCTCCCCTCATAACAAACCCCAACCACCCACACACTACCAACAACCAATACAACAAAACAAAATACAAAACCAAACAACTCACACAAACACCACCTCACCACATCCCCACCCTTCTCTCCCACCCTCCCAACCCTCCCTCCCCTCCCTCTCCCTCCCCCCCCCTCTCCTCTCCCTCCCTCCCTCTCCCCTCCCCTCCCATCCCTTTCTCTCCCTCCCTCCCTCCCTCCCTCCCCTCCCCTCCCTCTCCCTCCCCCCCCTCTCCTCTCCCTCCCTCCCTCCCCTACCTCTCCCACTCCCCTCCCCTCCGTCTCTCCCTCCCTCTCTCCCCTCCCCCTCCCCTCCGTCTCTCCCTCCCTCTCTCCCCTCCCCCTACCCCTCCGTCTCTCCCTCCCTCTCTCCCCTCTCCTCTCCCTCTCTCCCTCCCTCTCTCCCCTCTCCTCTCCCTCCCTCCCTCCTCCCTCTCCCCATCCCCCTCCCTCCCCTCCCTCTCCCCCTCCCTCCCCCCCCCTCTCCTCTCCCTCCCTCCCTCCTCCCCTCCCTCACTCTCTCTCTCCCCTCCCTCCCCCCTCTCCCTCTTCTCTCCCCTCCCTCTCCCCTCTCCCCCTCTCCCTCTTTCTCTCCCCTCCCTCTCCCCCCCTCTCCCCCCCTCTCCCCCCTCCCCTCCCTCTCTTTCTCTCTCTCTCCCTCCCTCTCCCCTCCCTCTCCCCCCTCGACCACCCTCACCCCCTCCCTCTCTCTCTCCCTCCCTCTCTCTCCCCCACTCCCCCTCCCCTACCTCTCCCACTCCCCCTCCCTCCGTCTCTCCCTCCCTCTCTCCCCTCCCCCTCCCCTCCGTCTCTCCCTCCCTCTCTCTCTCCCTCCCCCTCCCCTCTCCTCTCCTCTCCCTCTCCCCTCCCTCTCTCCCCCCCTCTCTCCCTCTCTCCCCTCTCCCTCTCTCCCTCTCTCCCTCTCTCCCTCCCCTCCCTCTCCCCCCTCCTCTCCCCCCCCTCTCTTTCTCTCTCCCTCCCTCTCCCCTCCCTCTCCCCCCTCGACCACCCTCCCCCCTCCCTCTCTCTCTCCCTCCCTCTCTCTCCCCACTCCCCCTCCCCTACCTCTCCCACTCCCCCTCCCCCTCCCCTCCGTCTCTCCCTCCCTCTCTCCCCTCCCCCTCCCCTCCGTCTCTCCCTCCCTCTCTCCCCTCCCTCCCTCTCCTCTCCTCTCCCTCTCTCCCCCCCCTCCCTCTCCCCCTCTCCCTCTTTCTCTCCCCTCCCTCTCCCCCCCCTCTTTCTCTCTCCTCCCTCTCCCCTCCCTCTCCCCCCTCGACCACCCTCCCCCCTCCCTCTCTCTCTCCCTCCCTCTCTCTCCCCCACTCCCCCTCCCCTACCCCTACCTCTCCCCCCCCCCTCCCCCTCCCCTCCGTCTCTCCCTCCCTCTCTCTCCCCTCCCTCCCTCCCTCTCCTCTCCCTCCCCTCCCTCTCCCCATCCCCCTCTCCTCTCCGCCCTCTCCCCCTCTCCCCTCCCTTCCTCTCCCTCTCCCCCTCTCCTCCTCCCTCACTCCCTCTCCCTCCCTCTCTCTCTCTCTCCTCCCTCCCTCTCTCCCTCCCTCCCCCTCCCCCTCTCCCTCCCCTCCCCCTCTCCCCTCCCCTCCCATCCCTTTCTCTCCCTTCCTCCCTCCCTCTCTCCTTCCCCCTCCCCTCCCCCTCTCCCCTCCCCTCCCATCCCTTTCTCTCCCTCCCCTCCCTCTCTCCCCCTCCCTCTCTCTCTCTCTCCCTCCCCTCCCTCTCCCCCTCTCCCTCTTTCTCTCCCCTCCCTCTCCCCCTCTCTCCCTCCCTCTCTTTCTCTCTCTCTCCCTCCCTCTCCCTCCCTCTCCCCCCTCGACCACCCTCCCCCCTCCCTCTCTCTCTCCCTCCCTCTCTCTCCCCCACTCCCCCTCCCCTACCTCTCCCACTCCCCCTCCCCTCCGTCTCTCCCTCCCTCTCTCCCCTCCCCCTCCCCTCCGTCTCTCCCTCCCTCTCTCCCCTCCCCCTCCCCTCCGTCTCTCCTCCCTCTCTCCTCTCCCTCTCTCTCTCCCTCTCCTCTCCCTCTCTCCCTCCCTCTCTCTCCCCCACTCCCCCTCCCCTACCTCTCCCACTCCCCCTCCCCTCCGTCTCTCCCTCCCTCTCTCCCCTCCCCCTCCCCTCCGTCTCTCCCTCCCTCTCTCCCCTCCCCCTCCCCTCCCTCTCCCCCTCCCTCTCCCCTCCCTCTCCCCCTCCCTCTCCCCTCCCTCTCCCCTCTCCCCCCCTCTCCCCCTCTCCCCCTCCCTCTCCCCCTCTCCCCCTCCCTCTCCCCTCCCTCTCCCCCTCTCCCCCCCTCTCCCCCTCTCTCCCCCCCCTCCCCCTCTCTCCCCCCCTCTCCCCCTCTCCCCTCCCTCTCCCCCTCTCCCCTCCTCTCCCCCTCTCCCCTCCTCTCTTCTCTCTCTCTCCCTCCCTCTCTCCCCTCTCCTCTCCCTCTCTCCCTCCCTCTCTCCCCTCTCCTCTCCCTCTCTCCCTCCCTCCCTCCCTCTCCCCATCCCCCTCCCTCTCCCCCTCCCTCTCCCCTCCCTCTCCCCCCTCTCCCCCTCCCTCTCCCCCTCTCCCCCTCCCTCTCCCCTCCCTCTCCCCCCCTCTCCCCCCCTCCCCCTCTCCCCCTCTCCCCCTCTCCCCTCCCTCTCTTTCTCTCTCTCCCTCCCTCTCCCCTCCCTCTCCCCCCTTGACCACCCTCCCCCCTCCCTCTCTCTCTCCCTCCCTCTCTCTCCCCCACTCCCCCTCCCCTACCTCTCCCACTCCCCCTCCGTCTCTCCCTCCCTCTCCCCCCCTCTCCCTCCCCCTCCCCTCCGTCTCTCCCTCCCTCTCTCCCCTCCCCCTCCCCTCCCCCTCCCCTCCGTCTCTCCCTCCCTCTCTCCCCTCTCCTCTCCCTCTCTCCTCCCTCTCTCCCCTCTCCTCTCCCTCTCTCCCCTCCCTCTCTCCCCTCCCTCTCCCTCCCCCCCCCTCCTCTCCCTCCCTCCCCCTCCCTCTCTCTCTCTCTCCCCTCCCTCTCCCCCTCTCCTCCCTCACTCCCTCTCCCTCCCTCTCCCTCTCTCTCCTCCCTCCCTCTCTCCCTCCCCCTCCCCCTCTCCCCTCCCCTCCCATCCCTTTCTCTCCCTCCCTCCCTCCCTCCCTCCCCTCCCTCTCCCTCCCCCCCTCTCCTCTCCCTCCCTCCCTCTCCCTCCCTCCCTCCCCTACCTCTCCCACTCCCCCTCCCCTCCGTCTCTCCCTCCCTCTCTCCCCTCCCCCTCCCCTCCGTCTCTCCCTCCCTCTCTCCCCTCCCCCTCTCCCCTCCCCCTCTCCCCTCTCCTCTCCCTCTCTCCCTCCCCTCTCCTCTCCCTCTCTCCCTCCCTCCCTCCCTCTCCCCATCCCCCCTCCCTCCCTCTCCCCCTCCCCTCTCCTCTCCCTCCCTCCCTCCCTCCCTCCCTCTCTCCCCCTCCCTCCCTCTCTCCCCCTCCCTCTCTCTCTCTCTCCCCTCCCTCTCCCCCTCTCCCTCTTTCTCTCCCCTCCCTCTCCCCCTCTCCCTCTTTCTCTCCCCTCCCTCTCCCCCTCTCCCCTCCCCTCCCTCCCTCCCCTACCTCTCCCACTCCCCCTCCCCTCCGTCTCTCCCTCCCTCTCTCCCCTCCCCTCCGTCTCTCCCTCCCCCTCCCCCTCCCCTCCGTCTCTCCCTCCCCTCCCCCTCCCCTCCGTCTCTCCCTCCCTCTCTCCCCTCTCCTCTCCCTCTCTCCCTCCCCTCTCCCTCTCTCCCTCCCTCCCTCTCCCCCTCCCTCCCCTCCCTCTCCCCTCCCTCTCCCCCTCCCTCTCCCCCTCCCTCCCCTCCCCTCCCTCTCCCCCTCCCTCCCCTCCCCTCCCTCTCCCCCTCCCCCTCTCCTCTCCCTCTCCCTCCTCTCTCCCCCTCCCTCTCTCTCTCCCCTCCCTCTCCCCCTCTCCCTCTTTCTCTCCCATCCCTCTCCCCCCCCTCTCCCCCCCTCTCCCCTCCCTCTCTTTCTCTCTCTCCCTCCCTCTCCCCTCCCTCTCCCCCCTCGACCACCCTCCCCCCTCCCTCTCTCTCTCCCTCCCTCTCTCTCCCCCATTCCCCCTCCCCTACCTCTCCCACTCCCCCTCCCCTCCGTCTCTCCCTCCCTCTCTCCCCTCCCCCTCCCCTCCATCTCTCCCCCTCCCTCTCTCCCCTCCCCCTCCCCTCCGTCTCTCCCTCCCTCTCTCCCCTCTCCTCTCCTCTCCTCTCCCTCTCTCCCTCTCTCCTCTCCTCTCCTCTCCCTCTCTCCCTCTCTCCCCTCTCCTCTCCCTCTCTCCCTCCCTCCCTCTCTCCCCTCTCCTCTCCTCTCTCCCTACCCTCCCTCTCCCCCTCTCCCTCTTTCTCTCCCCTCCCTCTCCCCCCCCTCTCTTTCTCTCTCCCTCCCTCTCCCCTCCCTCTCCCCCCTCGACCACCCTCCCCCCTCCCTCTCTCTCTCCCTCCCTCTCTCTCCCCCACTCCCCCTCCCCTACCTCTCCCACTCCCCCTCCCCCTCCCCCTCCCCTCCGTCTCTCCCTCCCTCTCTCTCCCCTCCCTCTCCCCATCCCCCTCTCCTCCTCTCCGCCCTCTCCCTCTCCCCCTCTCCCTCTCCCCCTCTCCCTCTCCCCTCCCTTCCTCTCCCTCTCCCCCTCTCTCCCTCTCCTCCTCCCTACCCTCCCTCACTCCCTCTCCCTCCCTCTCTCTCTCTCTCTCTCCTCCCTCCCTCTCTCCCTCCCTCCCTCCCCCCTCCCCCCATCTCCTCCTCTTCCTCCCTCCCTCCCCCCTCCCCCTCTCTCCCCCTCTTCCTCCCTCCCTCCCTCCTCCCCCTCTCTCCCTACCTCCCTCTCCCCTCCCTTCCTCTCTTTAAGGCTTAATTACAGACTCACATTGTAAGAAGTCCTGTCTGGTCTGGGGCTCTAGAACAGAGACTTCTTCCACTGTGGAGAGAGAGATCACAAGATAAAAAGATGAACCTTTTTCTGAGATCCTAGAGACATTGAATGCTTGTTTCAATCTGCAAGTAAATGACAACTGATGTCACCCAGAATACAGTATCAGAATGGGTCTCAAATGTTACACTAAAACAGAGCAGAGAGAGGAGACAGGATGGTTTCATCATAAAACTACTGAGGAATTTGACTTGTGTTCTCTCCTCTCATCTCTATGCAGTATCTTGCATCCTAGTAAACAAAGACATACTGGTCATACTGTATTTTGTTCTCTCAAGATTAAACAACATTGAAAACATTTAGGGTTATGTCCTAGCCAGAAGAACTGCCCCTAACATACTGGGTACTTTTATAGATTTCATCCCTATTCACCCTGAACACCTCTGTGATATTCTGGATCATCTGGAGCTTGTGAGCACTTGAAATGTCCCTCCACACTGTAATATATAAACCTTTATGTGACTAGGAAGTCACATTGAGATTAAAACCTCTTTTACAAATGAGACCGAGCCAAGACAGGGTCAAACAGCAGCATAAGATTACAGAATCACAATCACGGATCCTTTACAATAATATACATAATTATTTAGGTATATACAGAACAAAGTGCATTACAATACATACAATATGACAGAACATAACACAGGGAAACAGTGAATTAAACATATCCGTCCAACTTAAAGCAGTAGCATCTTAACATGAGAACATGCATTATTCTCAAATTAAAATCGTTTAATGAAATAAGAGAATCAAGTTTGAGCTTGGCCTGAAGCTCGTTCCAGGACCAAGGAATATATAACCTGTGAGACAGACTGAAATGTCACTCACCCCTCTCATTAATAATATATAACCTGTGAGACAGACTGAAATGTCACTCACCCCTCTCATTAATAATATATAACCTGTGAGACAGACTGAAATGTCACTCACCCCTCTCATTAATAATATATAACCTGTGAGACAGACTGAAATGTCACTCACCCCTCTCATTAATAATATATAACCTGTGAGACAGACTGAAATGTCACTCACCCCTCTCATTAATAATATATAACCTGTGAGACAGACTGAAATGTCACTCACCCCTCTCATTAATAATATATAACCTGTGAGACAGACTGAAATGTCACTCACCCCTCTCATTAATAATAGATAACCTGTGAGACAGACTGAAATGTCACTCACCCCTCTCATTAATAATATATAACCTGAGACAGACTGAAATGTCACTCACCCCTCTCATTAATAATAAACACCAAACAAAAAGTTCGGAAATTTGTGTATGGTAGATTATTTCTCTGTTGTAACAATGCTTCTTGGCAACACATTTTATTCCGTTGGAAAGCCTGTTCATTTCCCTTTTAAATGGTGCCCCATTTGTAAGGAACATGCATTTGTGGGATGAGCAGCACAGCTGAGTATGTGGGTTGCGCTCATGTCACATGTGCCGAATCTTCTGAAACGGGCGATGTCAGAGACAGACCGTGAAGTGGGCGTCCCAAGAAGACCGGTTCCTCACCCTTTCAGCACTTAGGAACCGTAGGCTGTCTTCTACAGATTTGCAGTCAAGGTTTGCAGGACGATATGGCACACGGCTTTCGGCCCAGACAATCCGGAACAGACTGTACGCAGCCAATCTCCGGCTCATAGGGCTGCCAGGAGGCCTGCCATGACTGCCCTTCACCGTCAGGCCCGTTTGCACTGGTGTCAGCAACACCTGCACTGGAACCTGAACATGTGGAGGAACGCTATGTTCAGCCATGAGTCCAGATTCTGCCTACGGAAGTTGGATCGTAGGGTCAAAGTGTGGAGAAGACGGGGAGAACGCTATGCTGATTGCTGCACCGATAGAGGAACACCTTTTGGTGGAGGCAGTGTGATGGTGTGGGGCGGCATCTCCATCACTGGAAAAACCAGGCTTGTCATCATTGGAGGCAATCTCAATGCAGAGAGGTATCGAGATGAGATTCTGCAAACAATGGCAATCCCATATCTCCACAGTCTGGGACCGAACTCCATCCTCCAAGATGACAACGCTCGCCCCCACAGAGCGGGGTTTATCAGAGACTACCTCCAGAAATTGGGAGTAGAGAGAATGGAATGGCCTGCCAACAGCCCTGACCTCAACCCAACTGAACACTTGTGGGATCAGCTGGGGCGTGCTGTTGGTGCTAGAGGGTGCTGTTGGTGCTAGAGTGACCAACACAACCACGTTGGCTGACTTGCATCCTGGTTGAGTGGAATGCCATCCCACAACAGTGTAGGACCAGGCTGGTGACCAGCATGAGGAGGTGCCAGGCTGTTGTGGCTGTGTATAGTTCTTCCACACGCTACTGAGGCTCCTGACTGTTTGTTAAATGAATAAATTCTAAAATCATCCAATCTGCCAAACAACACCAAACAAGAGTCAATAGCAACAGCAGAATAAGCTGTTTGGCATTGGCAGAGAAGATTTGGCAAATTTTATATGAGCGCTACCCACATACTCAGCTGTGCTGCTCATCCCACAAATGCATGTTCCTTACAAATGGGGCACCATTTAAAGGGGAAATAAACAGGCTTTCCAACAGTATGAAATGTATTGCCAAGAAGCATTGTTACAACAGAGAAATAATCTACCAAACACAAATTTCCAAACTCTTTGTTCGATGTTTATATAACATGTTTATATAATAAACATAGCAGATGTCGCAATTACAAGCAATATAGACAGCATATATGGTTAATAATTACCATTCACCTCTGCCAGACCATATTTAACAATAAAACAGCTATTCGCTATTTGTGATAAAATGTGATTTTTGAAAATCAATCAATTATAATCAAGACATGGGAGGAATAAATCATGTTAATCTTGGACAAATATAAATGAAATAAGGTTTTCATCACGATTGATGTTTATTGCTTTGAACTGAACAAATTGGAAAAACTACCCAATAAAGTGATCTCTGAGTGTCTGTAATATAAATGTGAAGGGGGTGCAGTGTGCACTAAATTAAATTGTGTTCTTTTAAATGAGGCCAGGCCAATGTGTCTCAGGTTGAGAAAAATATTTCAATGTTTCATTTTTCTTTTAATAAACCCAAACAAACCCAAACACCGCACAATGGCTTATAATATATAACGTGTGTAAGTTCCTTTCATGTTGTAAGAGTGAATCTTAGGCAGATCACCTCACCACTGTGTTGTGTGCAGTGACTAAACACACTTTCTGCAGCAGGGTTTGTCCACCAACCTCTTCCACAAACTTTGAACTCCGCCTTGAAAACATCCTCCAGTCGCTCTTTCAGTTCAGAGACAGATTTCCTCACAGCCTCAAAAGAGACGTTTGGACTGACAGTGATGCTGGGTAAGTCTCCAGGTCCAGGAGGGGCACAGAGGGACTGACAGCTCTGCAGACAGACAGACAGAAAGAGACAGACAGTGAACACAGATTCCTGTGCAGATACCAGGAGCAGATCTTTGTAAAAGAGGAACACACCTCACCATGTATGTACAGTGTACACAGTGCAGACTGTCAGAGAGCCAGTGATGTTACCTGGAGGAAATGGATGTGATCCTCTGTGTGTGAAAGCTGCTCCAGCTCAGCCTCTCTCCTCCTCAGCTCAGCAATCTCCTGCTCCAGTCGCTCCAGGAGTCCTTCAGCCCGACTCACTTCAGCCTTCTCCTGATCTCTGATCAGCTCTTTCACCTCAGAGCGCCTTCTCTCAATGGAGCGGATCAGCTCAGTAAAGATCCTCTCACTGTCCTCCACTGCTGTCTGTGCAGAGCGCTGTTAGGAGAAACAGAAGGAGGAGGGTTGTACATTTTAACTAGGCCTTTCACTCAGCTCTTACTGGGACCCCAGACAGCCTGTTCCCCACAGTGTGGCTCAGTGGCATTGAGCCCCACAGGGCTGGAAAGTGGCCCAACACTGGGCTCCTCGCTGGCTGACTGGAGGAGAGCCCTGACTGAGCTCTTCCAGCAGCCAGCTGTTGTCTTCTCCTCTGGTCGGTACCAATGGTGGCTGGTGGCCATTTACCTGGGTGGGGCGCCACACAGTGAGAGAAATGGTCTGAAATAAAAAGCATATCTACAACTCTGACCAACAAATCTAATATATTAGACAACAAAACAATAAATTGACAAAGGAATCAGAAACTAAAGCAAATTGTACTCACAAAGACCAGACGCAACAAGACCTATTTCCACAAATGAGGAAGTTAACGTTCACGTACCTATCGACTGCGGGTTCTGTAGAAATACACAATAAACTGTCGAAATGAAAAACATTTTTTTTTACAAAACGAACATCAACGAAGACTCACTGCGTTCCGAACAGAACACAGGGGACCATAAGCATTCGTGCAATGGTAGTTTTTCTCCTGAGGAATGTGGTTTATGATTATGGTTGCATAATGGCGATCTCAGACACTAAAACACTTCACATGAAGTGGAGCAATATTTTTAGAGAAGACGATATATAACTACGACATATAACTTAAAGGCGATGCACCTGAACAGAAAATCGAACAGCACCTGAAGCAGTTTTGCACTCCGTTATGCAGGGGAATCTATAGGAAATCTTTTTGGTTGATCTTCACGTGATTTAAAACCTGATATCATCTATATAAAACGATGTGTGTATGTGATGTGTGTAGCTGAGCCGTATACGACTTCCCGGTTCGTCGTCTCCGTTAGCAACAGCTTTCCCACCGCACTTTAACAGGTGAGCACCATTACCATGTCACTGTATGCTGAAATGGGTACAGTAAAGCGGAATATATTAAACTTTATACATACACAAAAACTAGTACGCAAGTCTTAGTTATTCGACAGGAAAGAACTGTTCGGAGCTAACTGGGTGTTCCGAACGCCCGCATTACTCACACACCACAATTGTAAATCGCCACGATAAATTCTTACACCGCGATGATAAGGCTTCTTGGTTGACAGCCTAACTTTCCCAACGACTGTTTTGTTTCTAAAAATAACAGAAGTTATCAAGACAAAACATTGTGTCAAGCAGCAGCAGGTAACGGCCAGATAAAGAACTGAAAACAAAGCGCTTGCTTCGCCTAGGGGCGACATGGCTCAGGCAGTAAGATCAGTCGTCTGGCAGTCGGAGGGTTGCCGGTTAGATCCCCCGCCCGGGCGGTGTCGACGTGTCCCTGCGCAAGACACCCAACCCCCAAATGCTCCTGACGAGCTGGTCGGGCCCTGCATGGCAGCCAATCGCCGTCGGTGTAAATGAAGGGGTGAATGGAGAAGCATCAATTATACAGCGCTTTGGATAAAGGCGCTATATAAATACCTGCCATTTACCATTTAGCCAACTGGCCCGCTTTTATTCCCTGCCACAGACAGCTCACAGCTAACCGAATCGCCTCACCTAACTAGCTCTTAACCCACCAGCGTCTGAAGTAGCCCGTTACCTAAAACTTCCCCCCGGAACCTCTCCAGACACAAAATGACCTACCCACATAACAGCCCCCCTACTTTTAATGGTAAATGGTTTGCATTTCTAGAGCACCTTTAGTTGATTTATTGACTTGTTGATTTGATTCTATGACCATCCACGTTGGTCCATGTTTCTAACTTGATTAATACAAATGTTCTAAAGTATCGCAAACGATGTGGCCTTTGCTCCAATAACCAAATTTACTCATGAGCCAAATAAAATCGAAACTATTGTCTGTCTAATGGTGCTGTGTGTACGTGTGTGTGTGTGTGCTTGTGTGTGTGCATGTGTGTGTGTTTGTCTTGGTTGGCAGTTTTTGTCAGAGGAAGGGCCCATAAAAAATCTTTCACTGGGGCCCATCCTAACTAGCTGCCGAAGCCTGTCCAACCAAGACTGACACAAATGACAGAAAAAAAGAAGACAACGGACAATATATATTATGTATTTATGAATGTACACAATTTTATGTCTGGTAAAATAGCGGACGGAAAAGCCAATGTTAGATATTTCGAATATTCAATATATATTAATATATATATATATATATATATATATATATATATATATATATATATATATATGTAGTGTGGCAGCAGTGCAATGCAGACAATCCTGTAGATACGGGTCAGGAGCTACAGTTCTCAGCAACCATCAGAATGGGGAAACATTTTTATCTAAGTGACTTTGACTGAGGTATGATTGTTGTTGGCAGGCAACAACAACATGGTTTGAGTATCTCAGAAACTGCTGACATCTTGGGATTTTCACACACACTATTCTCTAGAGTTTGCAAAGAATGGTGCGAAAAACAAAAAAAAATCCAGTGAGCAGCAGTTCTGCAGTCAGAAACAGCTTGTTAATGAGAGAGGTCAGAGGAGAATGGCCAGACTGGTCAAAGCTGACAGAAAGGTGACAGTAACGCAAATAACCACCCATTACAACAGTGGTCTGCGGAAGAGCATCTCTGAACACACAACGCATCATAACTTTGAGTGGATAGGCTACAGCAGGAGAAGTCTATGAAATATGTCTTATGAATACCTAATAAAGGTATCGATGAGTGTATATATATATTTATTTTATTTTTTTGTCTGCCCTGACAGATTGGGGTGGGGCAGTGCCCTCTGTGCTCCTATTGACCAGCCGCACTGGTCAGTACCCACCTTGAGTGACTGCACCGCCTGTCTCAGATCCTGCAGCTCCTTCTCTCTCTCCTGGATTCTCTGCTGGAACTTACTCTGTGTCACCCCCAGCTGCTTCTGTGTCACAAATGACAATACAATGAATAACTTTTCAACTACATTTTAATCTTCCTTATGAAAATAAGACAAAATATATGGCATACAGCAGGTCAGTGTGTAGAAGTGTACTGGTCTTATAGGTAAAGCTGTGTGTGTGTGTGAGTGTGTCATTGTGTGTGTGTGTCTGTGTGTGTGTGTGTCTGTGTGTGTGTGTGTGTGTGTGTGTGTGAACTAGCTTCTTCAGCCATGTAGATTCCAATTCAGGGAGTGAATAGGGGGGTGAGGGGTGTGAACAGAGCTGTCACAGAGAGATGACTTTGGTTCAAATTAAATGTCTATCATCACTGTAAAAAAGCATCAATATTGTTTCGAGTTTCAGTTCTTACCTGTTTCTCAGTCCTTTCTGCTGCAGCTGAGACTGTTTTATGGCCACTGTGTTCATCCATCACACACAGATAACAGATACACTGTTGATCGGTACGACAGTAAATCTCCAGCAGTTTGTCATGATTAGAGCAGATCTTCTCCTGCAGGTTGCCAGTGGCTTTGACCAGTTTGTGCTTTTTAAAGCCAGGAAATTCATAGTGAGGCTGGAGGTGAGTTTCACAGAAAGATGCCAGACACACCAGACAGGACTTGATGGCTTTGTGCTTTCTCCCAGTGCAGAAATCACACTCCACGTCTCCAGGTCCAGCGTAACAGTGAGCAGGAGGAGCAGCTTGGAGTCCTGTCTTCTTCAGTTTCTCCACCACTTCAGCCAGCATGGTGTTTCTGCCCAGAACAGGCCTTGGGGTGAAGGTCTGTCTGCACTGGGGACAGCTGTAGACACCAATATGATCATCCTGATCCCAGCAGCCCTTAATACAGCCCATACAGTAACTGTGTCCACAGGGAATAGCCACCGGATCCTTCAGTAGATCCAAACAGATTGAACAGCTGAACTGGTCCTGATCCACCGAGATATTGGCCTCAGCCATTTCACTGCTCACCCTGACAGAGACGGAGTTTATCTGTGTTTCTCTGACAGAGTTAAATTAAGTTTCTCTGAAAGAGGCGGAGTAAAGTTTCATTTCTCTGAAACTGCGTGACAGAGTGAGTGGCAGTGACTTCATGGTTCTGCCCACAGCTGCAGCAGGTGTGGTGTTGGCCTGAGGCCAGGCTGAGCAAAGAGTGCAGATTCATGAGGAAATATTCAACTTGTATCTCAGGTTGTATGTGAAATACTTCCAACCAAAAATAATATGAAATTTTATTCACATGTATAAGCTCTGGGGTCATGATTTTGATTGATTAGTTACTTTGGAGTTAGATCTGTATTCATTTAAAGTCTTCCTCCTTGAACCATTCCTCCACACACCAGGTGACTCCCCTGCAGAAATGTTGCTTTTCTGGTTTCCACATCGAGAGAGAGAGAGAGTGTGTGTGTGTGTGTGTGTGTGTATTCAACAAACAAAACATTTTCTCTTCTCTGTCACGAGTTCTGATTAAAAATAGTTCACTTAAATAACAAAGTCAAAATTCAATTCAAACGCAGCACAGGAAGTATATTCTCAATGGAGGAAACGTGCACAAGGTTCAACCAAAGAGGCTATGAATCCAGTCACCACCTGGACAAAGACAAATCTCTGGAAAGGAAGGATCTTTTAAAAAATCGCACAAGGATCCCCGACGGATCTGATCAAATTCATTTTGTCACTCAATACAGTCCGGAAGCAGCTAAAATAAAAAACATAATCAAACAAAGTTGGAGCCGTATCCAAAGTGATCCTAGCTGGATTTAGGTTTTCCCTAATCGGCCTGTTTGTCTTTTCAGCACGCAGCATGCTCCCACTGTGAGGGGTACGCTGGCTCTCAAAGCCCATCGGCACATATCCATGTGGACCCTGTAACCACTGCTCCAACGGAACCTAAACTCATTCCTTCCCTGACACGCACAGAGGCGCCTTCTATAAGATGCGCTCTTTCGCCAGCTGTTCCACTACGCCTGTAGTATTTAGACTCGAGTGCCCATGTGGTGCTTTTTGTGTAGGACACACCGGAGACTAAAGGACCATCTAGCCCAACATAAAAATGCAATTAGAAATGTCAATGAAAACTGTCATTATATAATTGTCTTAATGCCTTTCATAAAGAGACACAGTTTGGATATGTAAATGAAAGGCCACTACTTATCCTGTTCTCATTGAGGGCCTAGACTTTGGTCTGTTCTTGTACAGTCTCTATTCTACTACCTCTTCTCTGTTTGTTGTATGGGTATGAGCTATTTCTATTGTCAGTAGATATTATTGAATTATTCTATTCCACTGTTATTTATTATACATTGTACATTTCTATTGTACAGTGGTTTGATGCTTTTCGATGTAAAAGATACTGTTTAATGCCAACCTTATTTTTTTGTTATTTCTTTTATTTCTTTATTTATTTTTTTGCTGGTGCCAGGAATGTATTGCTTTGCATTTCTTTTTCCTTTATGTATTGTAGGCTGCAAAGTTTGTCGGTCTGGATAAGAGCGTCTGCCAAATGCCATTCATGTAATGTAATGTAATGTAATGTAATGTAATGATGTGGGTGACAACTCCCCAGGAACAGACTCAGGAACCCCAAGACATGAGACGACCACAGCAGGTCCAATCAGTGACACTTTATTCACCAGTGGACACAGGGAGAGCTTCTCAAGGGCAGTCCAAGAGAACTGTAAAAAAAACTTCATGATACATCCATCTTCATTGACAATCCTTGGTCACTCCCATTAGAATATACCCACCAATTACTTCCCTCCATGCTGGCAAACACCCGTCTGTAAGTACAGTGTCCCGCTGATTACTCCCAGAGTGCCCAGCCCATCCCTCCCCTGCCCAAGGCCTTGACATCCCGCACCTATCTGTACATTTCATCACTGATCATAAGCCAAAGACAGAGGCATCCTGCCCTCATTGACCAGTGACTGTAGATTTAGAGAAAGTAACAGAACAGGGCCTGACCCCCTGACCAGATGCACAGAGACTCAGGCCAATCTAAGGCTACAAAGGAGTGAGCATACAGTGGGGTCTAAAAGTCAGAGACCACATTCAAATGTCGGGTTTTTCATCTAATCCTGGAAATAAACAGAAAGATTTAGGATTTTAAAAAGCTTTGCTTGAACATTACATTACATTAATGGCATTTGGGAGACGCTCTTATCCAGGGTGATGTACAGTTGATTAGATTAAGCTGGAGACAATCCCCCTGGAGGAATGCAGGAAGCAGGAGACAATCCTCCACTGGAGCAATGCAACAATGCAGGAACCCAACCCATTCACGAGGGCACTTGAAGACTGACAAAAGCCAAGCATTCAGTAACATCATAAGATGCTCTTTGGAAAAAAATGTTTGCTCAAATGTGTCCATGCCAGCTTGAATGCACCTTGCCATTAAAGCATAAGCTGAGAAATTCTTAAATTAATGTCATTTTTTCAAAGATTCAACTTTTCACACAAATTGTTATGCTGATTATATAATTATTAATTAAAAAGTCCATCCATCCATTATCTTAACCCACTTATCCTGAACAGGGTCGCAGGGGGGCTGGAGCCTATCCCAGCATGCATTGGGCGAAAGGCAGGAATAGACCCTGGACAGGTCAACTCATGCAGAACATGCAAACTCCGCACAGAGAGGCCCCGGCCGACGGGGATTCGAACCCAGGACCTCCTTGCTGTGAGGTTGGCAGTGCTACCCACTGCACCATCTGTGCCGCCTTTAATGAAAAAGTTTGTATTAAATTAGAAAAGAATAATAAAACACAAGCATGTTCACCAGTGGTCTCAGACTTTTGGACCCCACTGAATGTGCACCTTTTTGCAGTTGGAGTCCCTATCCCTTCCCCAGGGCCTACAGCCACTACTGCATTGCAGCTCTCCCAGACAAACCCCCCAGCCTGGACTGGCAGGCTGCAGTCCTCCCGTATTGGCAGTGGGGGGCACCAATGCGCCACATCATTACATTTCAGCATCGCACAGCTTCTCTGTGTCACATGGGAGTGGAGATGGGAGTGTTCTCCAGGCTACTTGTGTGGTGATCTGATTGGCTTTCCCCGTTTGATGGAATGATGTAACACCTGTGAGTGGTACTGATTGAGGAAGGTTTGTTTGTGACACGAAAATGACATGAAATGAAGGCTTTTTAACGTGTCAGAGATTTGAATGGCTTGTATTTTTGCTTTGTTCATATGGACTAGCGCTCCATGTTACACACCTGAGCACCTCTCCAATTCACTTCAAGTAAGCCAAGGTTGCGTTCCTTTATTATTCTTGAAGCACAGCAAGAGTTTCAGCCTTTTCACTTTTCAGCTTTTCAGCCAGGTTTGTTTAGTCTCCTTCTCATCTCTCTGACCCCGCCTCCATGAAGAGAAACACACCTTTTAGCCCGGGGCTGATTGGTGTACCCGCTCAACCAGTGGGTCTGGCTACACCCCACCTCCCAAAACAGGATAATGCTCCACCAAAATTCCTTTCATAGTGTTTTGTTTAAAAACATTTTCATGTCTGTCTCCTTGGTGAATCAGATAAGTTACATTGATTTCAGAGGCACATTAACACCACAGTCATTCCAACATGGAAAATGAGCTGAACATCAGAATATGGGGCTGGGTGAACAGCATTAAATTCCAGTGCTTGTACATATGAAGAGTTAAATGGGTTCATACAGTGGCAGTGCACTGGTGCACAGGTAGCACAGCTTAGCCAGTGGACCACAGTGTGAAAGTAAGCAGCCGGTGGCTAACAGCACTGCATTAGTGTGCTAGGACACTATAGCCACTATGCTAATGGAACACTGCATTAGTGTGCTAGGACACTATAGCCACTATGCTAATGGAACACTGCATTAGTGTGCTAGGACACTATAGCCACTATGCTAATGGAACACTGCATTAGTGTGCTAGGACACTATAGCCTCTATGCTAATGGAACACTGCATTAGTGTGCTAGGACACTATAGCCACTATGCTAATGGAACACTGCATTAGTGTGCTAGGACACTATAGCCACTATGCTAATGGAACACTGCATTAGTGTGCTAGGACACTATAGCCACTATGCTAATGGAACACTGCATTAGTGTGCTAGGACACTATAGCCACTATGCTAATGGAACACTGCATTAGTGTGCTAGGACACTATAGCCACTATGCTAATGGAACACTGCATTAGTGTGCTAGGACACTATAGCCACTATGCTAATGGAACGTGCATATTTATTCACACAGAGCTCACACAGTCTCTGGTTTCTGTGTGTAGCTGTTTCACACAGATGATCTGATGCCTGCTACTGATCAGTGTGGAACACGAGATGATTTTTTTTGCCAGGGAAACAACAAAAAGAGTTTGGTTTATTTATAAATGGCCAAAAATTACAATGGAAGTTATACACAGGCTATAACTTCATTAGCTTCAGCACAGGTGAAATTCAATGAAATTATGATATTTAAAATTAAAAAAAAAAAAGTACATGCATACGTACAAACATCAATAAAAAACCCAGTGTTGTTGCCCATGTTTGATTTTCTGTGATGTGTAATGTAGTACAGTAATCGTTTGGTATTCTAAATATTCAGTTATGTTTATTATTGCAATACATTCATTGAATCAGGACAAAAAATCAAAGCAGCTTAAACGATCCAGGAAGTACTGTGCAATTAGCCACATTGTACAAAAGTCAGTTGATTGGATTTTAAAATAAAAAGACAAGAAGTGGAATAAATGACTGATTCTCCCAGATCTGTCCATAATAGATCCATATTAAACGTAGACAGTGAATCAGGTAACAGAGGAAGTTGCAGATGATGATCAGTAGCAGTTCCCGCTGATCATTCAGTAAATCCCAGAAAAGCAGCAGTTGCAGTGGAACACTGAGGCAGTTCAGGTGGAGCAGCGTCAGGCTGCCATGGCAACGGCCCTCTGGGATTAAAACCTGTAACCTCTGGGCCACAAACACAGCTCTTTCAACAGACATTTTACCCATATTCAACTTTTCATCTGTCCTTCTTCAAAGATGAATACAACAGCATCTACATATTTTTACCGGTAGATGTTGTTGTTGTTACATTGTGCCCCTCATCTGAATATACTTAGTATGTGAATGGTGAATAAATGTGGTCAGTTGTATTGTGATGTTAGTGGCAGGTTCTGTCAGCTCTGTGTATTTGGAGCACATCAGCATTTAAACACACAAAAGTACACTGTGCTCATTCAGCAGAAGCTCTCGTCCACAGACTCTTAGAAAGTGAAGTGCATTCACTGTAAAGTGCACTGAGCAGCAGTGCCTCAGAAACACTGTAGCCAGGCAACAAGGTCTGCTGTGACAAGGCTGGTCTAGAGCCATCTACAGATGGAAATTAGGCCAGGTTAGAGACAGAGGCTCTCGGGGTGTTAAAGTCCAGGCTTGCTGTAGTGCTGGATGCTCACTGGTTTGATGGTAAATGTTTTTTTTTGTGATGACAAAAGCCTTTCAGCTCCTCTAGTCTGATCATTTACTTTATATTTCCTGCCTCGATTGTAAGGACCTTGAATACCAGGCTCTCTGGCACCATCTTGTGGTGAGGACTGAATGTGCACCTTCTCCTCCAGCTCCACCAGGTTTCCATCTCCATCTGAAAGCATTCAGTGTCCAACCCTGACCAATCACATCTCAGGAACCCATTCCTGACCAATCACATCTGAAGAACCTCCAATAATACAAACAAATTAGAGGTATCTCAATATTATTTTACTTTTCCTGCATGATTTTCATTAGTACGGACAGTGCGCTTGAAGAAACTCTAAACAATGTGTACAGCGATGTTATTTCCAGAGGCTTCTCAAGAATCCTCTTAATCATTTTTCTATTCACCTTTAGCAGGCCAGTGTTATAAAATGAAGTCAAAAAGTAATGTCACCAAATCTCATGAAATACTTGTGAATTTACACATCAAGGTAAATCTCTCCCCTTTGTATAGTGAGTCAGCCTGGGCTATAATGAGTCACCCTGGTTCAGCTCTACAGTGAGAAAGGGCTATAATGAGTCACCCTGGTTCAGCTCTACAGTGGGAAAGGGCTATAATGAGTCAGCCTGGTTCAGCTCTACGGTGGGAAAGGGCTATAATGAGTCAGCCTGGTTCAGCTCTACGGTGGGAAAGGGCTATAATGAGCCAGCCTGGTTCAGCTCTACAGTGGGAAAGGGCTATAATGAGCCAGCCTGGTTCAGCTCTACGGTGGGAAAGGGCTATAATGAGTCAGCCTGGTTCAGCTCTACGGTGGGAAAGGGCTATAATGAGTCAGCCTGGTTCAGCTCTACAGTGGGAAAGGGCTATAATGAGTCAGCCTGGTTCAGCTCTACAGTGGGAAAGGGCTATAATGAGCCAGCCTGGTTCAGCTCTACAGTGGGAAAGGGCTATAATGAGTCAGCCTGGTTCAGCTCTACGGTGGGAAAGGGCTATAATGAGCCAGCCTGGTTCAGCTCTACGGTGGGAAAGGGCTATAATGAGTCAGCCTGGTTCAGCTCTACAGTGGGAATGGGCTATAATGAGCCAGCCTGGTTCAGCTCTACAGTGGGAATGGGCTATAATGAGCCAGCCTGGTTCAGCTCTACAGTGGGAATGGGCTATAATGAGCCCAGAATTGTTAACCATTAGCCACAGTGTCTGCTGAGCAAATAGTCCAACCCTGACTATAAATGATATCAGAGCCATAAACACAATGGCAATGAAGGCAAAACCCAGGATAGATGGGCTGAGTGAATGTGGTCTGGACTTTTATTTAAATCAATTGAATTAACATATTTAAATGTAAATTCCATTTCTGTCTCATTTTGGTGCTTTTCCCTGTTTTTTTTACAGCTGATCTTCCCTTCACTCTCTGCCTCATCCCAGATCACACAGTTTTACAGAGGATCCAAACCAAACCCAAAACCCAGGATAGAGGGGCTGAGTGAATGTGGTCTGGACTCTGTGCAGGAGGGTCATTGTGTCAGAGGCGCTGTAGAAGGACAGAGTTCCTGCCCTGTGATCCAGGTACACTCCTATTCTGGAGGAGGAGGGACCAGGGATTTTAGTGCTCTCCTTATTGTGCCAGAAAGAGTAACTGGAGGGAGAGCAGATCAAACTCCAGGACTTGTTATTACATCCCATTATACAGACATTATCCAGCCCTTTCCTGCTGATCTCTTTATATGACACTGCTATCTAAACCTCATACTGCCCACTCCACTCAGCCTCCCAGTAACAGCGTCCAGACACACCCTCTCTGCACAAGACTTGGGGAGAGTACTCAAATCTCTCTGGATGATCAGGATATGACTGGATCTCTCCCACACAGGTCACCTCTCTGTTCCCCTCAGACAGACGGAGGTTTCTCTGCGCTGTGTTGGGGTCCAGTGTGAGCTGACAGCCATCTGATGGAGGAGAAGAGAGGAGAGCTCCACTCACATATTTTACACATAATACATATTTTATACATCTTTCATATTTTGTGTATTTAAATCTCATATTTTCTTTATTGTTCTCATTTTTTTCTCAAGATGTTTAAAGCTTTTTAAATGTGCTTATGTCTTCTTTAAGTTACTTTTCACATATTTTTCCCTTTGTAATGAATTTTCAACCACTATGACTATGATCTTAATTATTTTATATTACTGCATATTGGTAACTTTCTCCACACCATCCTACTGCAAGACATACAGTATATTATCATAAATGATCAGTATGTTTAATACCAGGATGACTGCACCTGAATTGAGCTCTGATGGAGATGTACAAGACCCTTGAAGCAAGTGTTGTGGGTTCCCAGGTCAACAAATTATCAGTCCAATTACAAATAAACAATCCAATTTATAAAATCAGGAGTCTTGTAGTAAAGTGTTGAAGAATATAATAGGCCTTTATTCCATCAGATGGAATCCAAGTACAAAAAAGCAGTGATCATCATCAGTAGGGCACAGAACAGCAAGTACACACACACACACACACACACACACACACACACACACACACAGTCTCACACACACACACACACACACACACACTCTCACACACACACTCTCATACACACACACACACACACACACTCTCACACACACACTCTCATACACACACACACACACACACACACACTCTCACACACACACACACACACACACACACTCTCACACACACACACACACACACACACACACACACACACAGCGTGAGCTGAACAAGCTAAATCATCTGAGCACACACACTTTGCAAAACAGTCTCTTTTATCTCATTTTGGTGGCCTTGGTCTCTCTCTCTGTCTGGGTACGGCTACATCTTCTCCAGTCACGCCATAATTGTTTTCTTGCTTCTGATTGGCTTTTACACACAGCGCGATTGTCTTACACCTTCTCATCCATATCTCAGAAACTCTCAACCCCCCCTTAACATTTTACTTTAAGAAAACATTCTTTCCAGTGTTTTAAGGAGAAACAGGAATAATACAAATTCAGTGCAGTGTACTTCAATGCTGGGAATATATAAAAAAGAATACAATTTCCCTTTTTGTGTGCCTGACATTTAATAATAGCCAATGACTTTGGTTTTACCATTGCCATTATTAAATCCAATATCTGCTCTTTATGTTGAATTGGTTCTCCATTGCTTTTCTTAAATCCTCTCTGCATCCATACTGCTCCAAACAAATGATACACTCCATGCGCATATGCTGAATCAGTATATATGTCTCCCTGCTGGCCTTCTGCTGCCTCACATGCCTGTGTTAGTGCTTTCAATTCTGCCAGCTGTGCTGAACATGGCTGTTCACACATATTTGCAAACAAAGGTATAATTCTGTTGCCAACTTTTTCTACCACTGCGTACCCTGCATGGTTGCCTCTATGATCCCTATAGCATGATCCATCCACAAACAGAGTTCTTTTGTCACTCGTTTCCAATGGTTCAGACTTCAAGTCTTTTCTCAATTTGGAGAACTCTTTTGACTCAGCAACAGAATCATGGGGCTCTCCCTCATGTGGCAGTGGCATGGGATCTGCTATATTGTTTGTAGTGCATTCCTTTATGGTCATGTCTGGGTACGTCAACAACAGTCCATAATTGCTTATTCTTGCTGGTGTCAATACAAACATTCCCTGCTCAATTAGTTCACTTATCTTGTGATGTGTGTATATTGTTACAGGATAACCCATAGTTATTGTAGCTGCCTTTTCATATGCATAGTACGCTGCTGCCAACCCCTGGTAGCATGGTGGGTACCCTTGTGCCACGTCGTCCAATTTAGTGCTATAATGAGCAATTGGCTGCTTCTTTCTCCCCTTACATGTTTCCTGTAACAATATCGCTGCTGCAAATCCATTTTCCCTGTTTGACACATACAAATGGAACTCTTTCTCATAATTTGGTAGAGCTAGGGCCGGTGCCATCACCAGCTCCTTTTTTATCCCTTCAAATGCCACTGTAGCATCTTCATCCCATTTTAAAACATTTTTCAACTCTGTGTGCCCTGCTTCTTTCATTATTTTTCTGAGTGGCGCAATTTTTTTTGCATAGCTCTCTATCCAATCTGAGCTAAAGACACTCTACTTTTGGTTGACAATATTGCAATTTTTGTTTGGACACCTTGTGTTCCCCTTCTGTCAATTTCTTTAACAACTTCATTGTGTCCCTGTCACATTGTTCTTTGGTTTCAGAACACACTAGCAAATCATCTACATATTGTAAGATTGTACTTTCAGGTTCTAAGCCGTCCAAATCGTCTTTTACCACCTGATTAAACACATATGGTGAGTGGCATTCTAGTGTAAGTGTATTGCTTACCTCCATAAAAGAAGAAGACTGAGCACAAGTCAATCACAGATAAATATTCTGCTTGGGCTGGTATATTTGTCAATAACGTGTGAGGGTTAGGCACTTCTGCCCCCAAATCCTCCACTACCTCATTGACTGCCCTCAAATCATGTACCAATCTCCATTTTGTTTTATCTGCTTTTAACACCGGCAACAATGGAATATTACAATTGCTCTTTGTTTCTCTTAATACCCCTGCCTCCAACAGTCCCTCAATTGTCGGTCTTATTCCCTCAACTGCCTCCTTTTTCAACGGATACTGCGGTCGCCAGGGCCCTTTGCAGCCCTTTCTTAATTTCACTACAATTGGGTTAGCTGACTTTACCCTTCCTACATCTGTGTCATGCTGTGACCAGAGCACTTCTGGTACTGAGGATAGGTCCCTATCCTCTGCCTTTGTCTTTCCTGCACTTAAGTTCATCACTTTCTGCAGCTTTGCGTTGTAATAGTCTTTACTTTCTCTGTTTTCCTGATTTTTGACTTGCACTTCTTTTGGTGTTCCTGTCAGTTCTGTGTCCGAGTTTATTTTTATCATGCTTCCATCTTTGGACAGCCAGATTCTCAGATTGTCTGTTTTCAGGAATAGTCTCAGCTCTTTTGGTCATTGGACCCAAATCCTTTGACTGGTATCCTGGATTGATCTTGAGTGTGACATGAGGAGATGTTCCCGGAACTTGGTGCCACTTTTTCATCCAGTCTGTTTTGTGCACCACAAGGGCAGCTCCTTCAGGCCCTATTATCAGTGCATTGGACCTCACCTGTTGTGGGCCCTTTGCTTCTTTGAGCCATTTTCCTTCTCTCTTCTTGTTTTGCTCATAGTACAATGCAATTCTGATTGGGGCCAGTAGGCTTCTGGTATTTGTGCTTCAACATATTCTCCCCATTCTGCCCATGTTTTTTCTTATTTGTGAGCCTGCTAAATCTCCTAGCCAATAGATATTAGCATCACTTTGATTCAACACTGGCATTTGGCTATTTACATTTGTTAGGTCTATCCCTCTCTCTGTACACTCCAGCCTTAAACCTAATGCAAGTATTGCATCCCGACCTAACAGATTCACTGGTGCATTGTGCGTCACCAGCAACGGGATGTTTGTCACTTTGTCTCCTATTTGGACAGACACTGGAGCTGTCATTGGTGTCAGTTGTGCTTCTCCTGAGAACCCTACTGTTTTAACATATTTTCCTGACATAGGCAGGTCATCAGCATGTTGTGATCTTATACATGTGCATGTGGCTCCAGTGTCTATCATCATGGGCACCCAATTTCCATTAACTTTGACATTTATAATTGGCTCTTGATCAGAATTGTTTGTTATCAGCACATGTTGTCCTACCTCCTTCAGGTTCTCTGGGCACCCCTATTGTGTGCCTTGATAATTCATCGGAGCCCCTCCACTCCCTTGTTGTGGGGCTCCTCCTTGATTTTGTTCTTCCCAGGGATGTGTTGGGCAGTTTCTTCTGGTGTGTCCTGGCTTGTTGCAGCCCCGACACACTGGTGGCCCTCCCTGGCCTGCCCCTCTTTGTCCCTGGTTCTGGTTCTGGTTCTGGTTCTGGTTCTTGTTGCCTTGATTCCCTTTATTACCTCCTTGTCCCAGCTGGTCGGGCCGTCCCCCCCTGGGTCTGCTGCCTTCCCCAATTTAGACCCCCTTGGGGCTGCCCCTGTAAAAATGCAGGAGGCATTCCTAAAATGTTGTAGATGACGCTGGACACGGGTCCATCTCCCCCTTTCCCTGGTTCCGGGGCATAGGCGGCGGCATTTCTTCAAACATGAAATCCGTCATCACTGGTGCTATTTTCTTTAGCTTGTCTTTTTCTTTCTCCTTCTTTTTCAGTTCCTCCAGCTGCAGCTGCAACAGCTTCGAAGCATGGAGTATCTTTCTGGTCCTTTCTTAGATCTCTGGCTACGCCTCGGATGGGCGCTTTCCGTCTCTCCTCAGCAACGCTGCATTCCCATTCTCTTCCTCTGGGGGCAGGGTCACTGCATTCCCATTCTCTTCCTCTGGGGGCAGGGTCACTGCATTCCCATTCTCTTCCTCTGGGGGCAGGGTCACTGCATTCCCATTCTCTTCCTCTGGGGGCAGGGTCACTGCATTCCCATTCTCTTCCTCTGGGGGCAGGGTCACTGCAATCCCATTCCCTTCCTCTGGGGGCAGGGTCACTGCATTCCCATTCTCTTCCTCTGGGGGCAGGGTCACTGCATTCCCATTCTCTTCCTCTGGGGGCAGGGTCACTGCATTCCCATTCTCTTCTTCTGGAGGCAGGGTCACTGCATTCCCATTCTCTTCCTCTGGGGGCAGGGTCACTGCATTCCCATTCTCTTCCTCTGGGGGCAGGGTCACTGCATTCCCATTCTCTTCCTCTGGGGGCAGGGTTACTGCATTCCCATTCTCTTCCTCTGGGGGCAGGGTCACTGCATTCCCATTCTCTTCCTCTGGGGGCAGGGTCACTGCATTCCCATTCTCTTCCTCTGGGGGCAGGGTCACTGCATTCCCATTCCCTTCCTCTGGGGGCAGGGTCACTGCATTCCCATTCTCTTCCTCTGGGGGCAGAGTCACTGCATTCCCATTCTCTTCCTCTGGGGGCAGGGTCACTGCATTCCCATTCTCTTCCTCTGGGGGTAGGGTCACTGCATTAGGGTCTGAAAGGGGCTCTTTCTCTCTCAACAGCCTCTCTGTTCTTTCCTTGCCTTTGTACACAGCTCTCACCTTCTGTGCCTCCAACCCAAACAATTTCAACACTTCCAACTCTTTCTCCCTCTTCTCCTCTCTCTTCTTTCCTTTATTTCCCCATTTGTCATTTTTCACTACTCCTTCCATTTCATCACATATGTTTACATCAAATGTACCACCTTTTGGCCACACCGTTACCAATTCCTTTGTTCTGCTCTCCCATTTTTCTGATATGCGTTCAATATCTTTTTTAAATGCGGGGAACTTTTTCCCTAATATCTTAGCAGCTGAACCCTGTTTGGTCGCCATGCCGACAACTGCGTGTATTCCAGATGTATTCTTTAATCTGTATAATTACGTAATGCAATTCAAGATTTTCTATTAGGTCCACTAATGCACTAATGATGAATAAATTAATCTCTAATGATTAATAATAATGTATTTCCCACGTTTTCCACAATCCAATTATGTATAATTATGCCTTCCCAATTTATATACGGCCTCTCTGCGACTGAAATAAAAACCACAAATTTCTGATATTTGTCAGCGCTCTAAGCAATATATAGATATATTTTATTTATTATTAATTCTGTCACTGGATCTACACACTGCCGCTCTCCAAAAATGCTCTCTTAACCCTTAGTTAACTGCACAATTACTCTTTTTCTCTCTTAATATTAGTTTGTCGCGTTTTCATATGTTAGATATCCATCCCACATTTATCACATTTCAACATTTGCCACCTGGTCAACATTTACATAAAACAAAAACACTTATTTTACACTTCTAAACGCTCCTTAGCCTTACAGTGATGATGATGATGATGATGATATCGGAAAAATACTTTTACTGCCTGAGCAAAGCCGTCAATTGCCTTCCGGACTTATGTACTTCATTCAACCTTGAATAAAGATACCTTCACCGCCTGAACAAAGTAAACAATGCCTTCCGGACTTATACATCTCTTTCTCTCAGACAGGATAACCCAGTGTCAGCACGTTCACTCTCACAACCCCCCTTTAGGGCTCAAACTCTGACCACCTGTCAGCACGTTCACTCTCACAACCCCCCTTTAGGGCTCAAACTCTGACCACCTGTCAGCACGTTCACTCTCACAACCCCCCTTTAGGGCTCAAACTCTGACCACCTGTCAGCACGTTCACTCTCACAACCCCCCTTTAGGGCTCAAACTCTGACCACCTGTCAGCACGTTCACTCTCACAACCCCCCTTTAGGGCTCAAACTCTGACCACCTGTCAGCACGTTCACTCTCACAACCCCCCTTTAGGGCTCAAACTCTGACCACCTGTCACACCACACCACACAATATCATCAACGTGAATCACACACCTTTTCACAATAGATCCTAAACAAAAGCTTTACATGCAATAAGTGTTGCACATGCACATGCTTTTACATGCAATCTTTATCCAAAGCTTTCCTCCAAGTCTCCTGATTTCAATCACTTATGTTTCTATTTGACTTTAGGTTCTTTTGGGCAGGAGAGGTCACAGAGATCCTGTAGAGCGCTGGCCACAGACAGGCTGACAGAACCTTTTTGTCTATTTAACCACAGCAAGGGTTTATGTGCGATTTATTTAAGTTTGCTTACCTTGCCGGTCTTGTAGATGGGTGGCCACCCTTGGTCTGTCAGTCTTTCTGGGAGCCGCCTCGCCCACGGGCCTCCTGGTGCAGCCGCCTCGCCCACGGGCCTCCTGGTGCAGCCGCCTCGCCCACGGGCCTCCTGGTTCAGCTGCCTCGCCCACGGGCCTCCTGGTGCAGCCGCCTCGCCCACAGGTCTCCTGGTGCAGCCGCCTCGCCCACGGGCCTCCTGGTGTAACGGTGGCCCCGGCTAGACTTGGGTAGGGGTCCAACTATGTCCATAGCTATCCGGCGAAATGGCACGTCTATAATGGGGAGGGGTATAAGTGGGTTACGATACGTCACCCTTGGGCTGTGGAGTTGGCACACAGCGCACTGTCGGCAGTAGTCCTCCACGGCTCTCTTGATTCCTGGCCAGTAAAATCGGGTCAGGATCCGTTCCAGCGTCTTCTCACGCCCCAGGTGCGCCCCCAACAGGTGGGTGTGGGCCAGATACAGCACCTTGGAGGTGTGAGTCCGGGGTACAAGGAGCTGGTCCACTAGTTCGTCCTTAATTTTACAGACCCTATAGAGGAAGCCATTTTGCACTTTAAAATAAGGTAATGCCGGCCTACTCACCCCACCTTGTGGGACGCCCTCAGTGCGGGCCACGGTTTTCCAGGCCTGGGCGAGGAGGGGGTCTTGCAGCTGGGCGGAGCCAAACTCGGTTGGGGCCCTTTCTGACCCTGGCTGGAACTCTGAAAAGTCCCCGGTGTTACCACTCTCGGCCACCAGGGGTTGCGGTGGGCTGGGCCCCTCTGGGGCTGTATCCGTGGTCCCCGTGGACGGTCACACCGTCCGTCTTCCCCCTGCTTGGGGTGGGGTCTCCTCTCCATCACTCTCCCCGGAAGGGGCTGCCCAAACCGGGTGCGGTTCCCGGTGGCCCTGACGGAGGGGTCGGGGGGTGGCAGTTGACCTCTCCAGGGTCGGCCCCTCACTCCAGTACTTGAGGAACAGGGGACAGTCCCGTCCCAACAGCACCGCCACGGGTAAATCTTCCACCACGCCCACCTTCCCGGTGAACTGCCCCCTAGGGGTGGTGATGGTTACCTCGGTGGTGGGGTAGTGTCGCACATCACCATGGATGCATGTGACGGCGATTGTTGCCCCCCGTCTCTCTCCAGCTAGGGCAGACCTCACCAGGGTAATGGCGCTCCCGGGGTCCAGTAGGGCCTCAGCGTCGTGGCCCCCGATCCGGATGGGCAGTCTTGGGGCGGCCGTGCCATTGTGGGCCCAGCACGTGGTGAGGTAGTGGCAGGGTTGGCTGGTTCGAGCCGGTCGGATCATCTCCTGCGCCACCTGGTGGTTTTCTAGGAGAGTGATCAGGGAATCAATGGTCCGGGGCCCCTGTTGGGCCACATACTTTTTCATGCCCGTGGGTAGGGTCCGGACGCAGTGGTCTAACACTACCCGGTCAAGTAGGGGTGGCCCGTCGCCCTCCGCCAACCAGCTCTTGGTCAGGCGTCCCAGAGCCCTCACCTGGGCATGTGCAGGGAGCGCAGGGTCGTAGGTCCACTGCTGGAACCGCTGGGCCCGGGCTGGCAGGCTGTAGCCATACTGGGCTAGGATCGTGGTCTTCAGGGTGGGGTAGTCATGAGCTTCAGCGGGGGGTAGGTCTCTGTAGGCTTTCTGGGCCTCACCGCTAAGGAATGGCGCCAGGATGGAGCCCCAGGCATCTTGGGGCCATTTCTCCAGATGCGCCGTCCGCTCAAACGTCTCAAGATACGCCTCAACCTCGTCATCCGCTGTCTGTTTGAGGAGCACATCCTTCGGAGCTCTGTGGGGTGCCGTTTCCTGGCACAGTTCGGCCACGGCCTTCTGCAGGGCGCCTTGGGAGCGCAGCAGGGCGGTTAGGGCCTCCTCCATGGTTGGGGTTGGGTTACTGGATTCACTCACGTCGGGCTCTCTCTGTAGCGGGGTTCACCGTGCCCACATTCTCCACCATATGTGGTGCCCCGCTGGTTGAGAGAGAGAGAGAGCAAAAGGTGTGAACAAAAATTATTTTATTGTTCTTAGTGACACATTTCAACTGTCCAGAACAAAAATGTAGGTTCCTTTTCAAAAAATAAAAACCAACGGCCAAAAAACTAGGAACACCGAAAAAAGGAAAAAACAAAAAAAAACAGAACCGGCATCCACGTGACGGCGTTCGTCCGTCTTGGTCCGTGGCTGGGCCGCTCCTGGCCTCCGTCTCCCCGGCCTCGGTAGTCCGCTTGTCCGCCCTCCTTAGGGGATTCTGTTTGAATTTAGAGCGGGATAGGTTAGCCGGTTTTACAACAGGAGAGATACGCTCACGTGAGGCTCCGAGTTAAGTTTCGGTCGCGGGGTTTCTCCCGGAATTCCACCCCGTTTCGGCTTTAGGCTGCACTCTTTAGTCAAGCACGGGCTGCACAGCTCTCCGCCTCCGTCGTCAGCCCCGCTCTGTTCTCCAGCCCGGCTTTTTGTAGCGTGCTGCTCTCCTCTCTCATTCAGCTCAGCTGTGCCTGTTTACTTAAAATTAGTTAGGGATTTGCATTCCGCACGCGCCTCGCCCCGGTGGTGCTGGCCATGGTGCTGACTCTTCCTCCCGGCTCTCTCCAAGGTGCGGCTCTATTTAAAACGGACATAGGGACATATTCGCCGTCAATTACTTTACCCAACTCCTGACGTCGGCGTCCTCGCCATTCCACTTCAGTGGGGTATCGATCCCTGATCGGGCCACCACAACACATACATACACACACACAGCGTGAGCAGAACAAGCTAAATCATCTGAGCACACACACTTTGCAAAACAGTTTCTTAAATGTTCGTGGCCTTGGTCTCTCCCTCTGTCTGGGTACGGCTACATCTTCTCCAGTCACCACATAGTTGTTTTCTTGCTTCTGATTGGCTTTTACACACAGCGTGATTGTCTTACACCTTCTCATCCATATCTCAGAAACTCTCAACCCCCCCTTAACATTTTACTTTAAGAAAACATTCTTTCCAGTGTTTTAAGGAGAAACAGAAATAATGCAATTCAGTGCAGTGCACTTCAATGCTGGGAATATATAAAAAATAATACAATACAGTGCAAATATCATACTTCAGTGTACTTCTTCAGTGTTGTGTTAGTGCAAATTAGTACAGATACTGATACATAGAATAACAAAAGATAATCATACTGATTCATAAGGTAAACATAGAATATCATACTGATTCAGATAACATAAGATAATCATACTGATTAATAAGGTAAACATAGAATAACTAGGAATAACTAATATTCTATAATTCCCCCCTCCTCCTGCATTTTTTCACTAGCTGCTCCTCCTGGCTACTGTGTTTCTACCTTTCATTCACTGATTCCACCACTTATAGTCCTTCTGATTGTTCATTACCTACATACTCCATCACATTTAACTGTGAAAGATCTGAAATGATCTGGAACAAATGACAAGCTTTCATGAAATACTGAACAAAATCCTGAATTCTGGGTTGCAGGGTGAAACCACAGATTTGAAAGACATCCTGCTTGGCTTCTGCCCTCTACATCCTAACTCCAGAAGGTTTCTGGTTGGGAAAGTGAGTTTGGGGCTCTGGTGACAGAAGGGAAAGTAGGGTGCTGTCCACCAGGTGGCAGCACCGCCCCTTCATACAGGGATGGCCACTGTAGTCTTGCTGTGGCCAAATAGCAGGTTATGAGGGCTACAAGAGGCCTGGCCTTTTCAGTAGAGGGAGAGTGGGGTTTGGGAGCACTTCTGTGGACACTGTAGCAGGGCTGCTGATGATTACAATTGTTCTTTTCCTTTTCTCCATTTTCAGCCCCCTTGTGAAGATTAGAGGTTGCCAGATTCTTAATACTGCTGTTATAGTTATTCATAGGACTTTTGGAGAGGTTATGTACTGGCTCATGCTTTCTGGCAATAGTCGATTTACCTGGCAGTCTGTGTTTACCCATGTGTTGCAAAAGCATCTCTCTCTCTCTCTCTCTCTCTCTCTCTCTCTCTCTCTCTCTCTCTCTCTCTCTCTCTCTCTCTCTCTCTCTCTCTCTCTCTCTCTCTCTCTCTCTCTCTCTCTCTCTCTCTCTCTCTCTCTCTCTCTCTCTCTCTCTCTCTCTGAATATAAACAAAGTTAGAATATAATAATATCAAATAATTGAATCCAAAGAGTATAATGACAGTTATATATAACAATTAATTAGTAACATACAAAGTAATATACAGTATACATTCATTTCTGTTTTTCTCTCTGAGATTGTGGCATTCTAACACAAACTTTGCCACTACTGGCAATGATTGTTCATGCTCTCCAAGAACAAATCACAGTTTTTGTTCTTGAGGGATCAAGCAAAAATTTGGGATAATTTATTTTTATTTGGGGATTAATTTGGGAACATTGTCTGACAGGAGAAAACGTATCTCTGTCTCCACCTCCTGCAAATCACAATGGTTACACAGTCTTTGTTCTCTTGGCTTCCAAGAATTAGTGTGTCGCCGTTTCTCAATTTCTAATTTATGATCCACACTCTGTGTTTAGTCAGTGTTTTCCTTTCTCTTAATGTAGACAGTTGAAGGTAGTTTGCCAATTTGATGTCTCTATTTACTTGCTTATAGCATTCAGTTTCACTTTGTGATTCAATTTCGGTTCTCCAATGTTTTGTGTAGTTTGATTTTAGGTGGTGGTCGATCAGTTTGATTTGTGGTATATTTGGATTATGGCTCTGATTAATGCTAGTGAGCTGATCAGCAAGTTAGTCAAGAGGGTCTGCCTTTCGTGGAAAATGATTATTTAAAAGGGCTTTGTACTGGACTGAATTGTGATCAGACTGATTCAAGTGTAACCAGAATTGTACAGCTCTTTTCTGCATTTGAATATGCAGTGTGTAGAGACCAAGTTCTGCTCTACAAGCATAGTTGGAGGTGTTCCTGTAGACACCTAGTATTTGTTGGGCAAATTCCAGCTGGAATTTTTATATTGGTCCTTTGTCCGACTTTTTAAAGCAGGGATCTAATATGGGTCCCCACACCTCACTTCCATATAATACTATTGGAGTTTGAATTGGGATATATGTTTTGCCAAATTTAGATTTGATTGAGTGAAATGCTCTCTCTCTCTCCCTCTCTCTCTCCTCTCGCCCTCTCTGCCTCCCCTCCCCCTCTCCCCTCTCTCTCCCCTCCCTCCCTCTCCCCTCCCTTCCGCTTTCTCTCCCTCTCCCTCCCTCCCTCCCCCGCTCCCCTCCCTTCCGCTTTCTCTCCCTCTCCCTCCCTCCCTCCCCCGCTCCCCTCCTCTCCCTCTCTCTTCCTCTTTCCCTCCCACTTTCCCTCCCTCTCCCCTCGCCGATCGGGGTGGGTCTTCTTCTTTAATTCTCTGTAATCTATACAAAGACGTAGGCTACCGTCTTTTTTACGTACACAGACAACGGGTGATGCATAAGAAGACGTTGATTTCTCTATCCATCCCTGAGCAATGAGATCGTGCAGATAGTCGTTCATTTCCTTATACAATGGCTTTGGCACTGATAAGTATGACCGCACAACAGGAGTGGTATCTTGAAGAGATATTGTCATCTTAAAACTTTCTATACATCCAATGTCATCATCTGACCGTGAAAATGAGGCACTTTCTTCTCTTGCTAAAACCTCTCCCCATCTGGATCTCTCCATTTCCCTCGGGGATACCACACTCACGCCGTCACCCAGTGCAAGGAACCTCGGTGTGGTGATGGACAGCAGACTGTCCCTCTCCGAGAACATTGCAGCAGTGACCTGGTCTTGCAGGTTCTTCCTATACAACATACGGAGAATCCGCCCCTTTCTCACCCCCTACTCGACCCAGCTCCTGGTCCAAGCGATGGTTCTGTCCCGCCTAGACTACTGCAATTCCCTCTTGGCTGGCCTCCCAACGTCTGCCATCAGACCCCTCCAACTCATCCAGAATGCAGCAGCTCGTCTGGTCTTCAACCTTCCCAAATACTCACACGTCACCCCCCTGCTTACTTCCCTCCACTGGCTGCCTGTCATGGCTCGCATCAAATTCAAAACATTGGTGCTAGCCTTCCAAGCAGTTAAAGGGTCTTCCCCAGCTTATCTACAAAAAATCATCAGCCCCTACACCCCTGCCAGACCTCTTCGTTCAGCCTCCACAGGCCGCTTGGCACCTCCCCCTCTCCGAACCTCCACATCACGCTCACGACTACTGTCTGTTCTGGCTTCACGGTGGTGGAACGAACTCCCCGTTGAGGTCAGAACTGTAGAATCTCTCCCCACCTTCAAGCGCAAGCTGAAGACACACCTCTTCAAGCAGCACCTCTCCCCATCCCTCCCTACCTCCCTGTGAACCTTAATTGTTGTCTCTGTGACTTGCTTTGTGTATCGGTATTTTTAGTTGGCTAGGTAAGCAGTGTTTGGATAGTTAACTTTGGTCACTTTTGCTCTGTTTCTTTGTTTCTTTGTTGTCAAAAAAAAAAAAAAGGCCCTCGTCCTTATCTTTGTTGTACAGGCAGGAGTTGAAATTGTACTTCCCTCTAGGGTCTTTCAGCGAACTTATCCCTGGTTATGGGTATGCACTTTGTTGTATGTCGCTCTGGATAAGAGCGTCTGCCAAATGCCAAAAATGTAATGTAATGTTAACATCTTCTGGACAATTTCTCTCTTAGATTCATCGAGATGTGTTAAATCTACTGGGGGATCCCAGTTATCATCATCAGTCTGGTTGCTGCTGGACTGGACCTGATTCACTGATACAGGACTGATCAGAAGTGGGCACTGGATAGACCCACCCTCTGGGCCATGCCAAGGGCTGTTTTGCCTGGCAATACTATGTCATGACCTGTGGGGTTCTGTGCTTCCAATACAATGAAAGGAGGGTCACCCATTCTTAGCTGCACTAATGTCTCCCTGAGCTCCAAGCCCTCTGGCCACTGGGGGTCAACACTGGGTTCAAACAGTAAACAGGTGTCCTCCTTTGCTGGACTTGTTTCAACTCTACACTCAACTTGGATGGACGTGAGGCTTGGGATAATAACTTTTTCCCTCGGGGTCTTCACTCTATATACTTGTGGGTGCTCAACTCTGACCAGCTCTATGAAAGCTTGAATTTGTGACGTCCCAAGTTCAGGAAAGGCTGATTTCATTATCTCCCTTAGATCATTGTATGTACCATTTGGCAGCCCACTGTCATGGCTCTTCACAATATGTTCAATGGCATTATAACCAATAATGGGGTGGGACAAACATCCTCCTCTCATCACTAGGACAGGGATAATAAGGTTATTTACATCAGTTTTCTCATTCAAAAGTCCAAACATGATCTCTACCCAGCCAAGAAAGGGTATGCTATCTCCATTGGCCGCTACTATTCGGAGGGTGTCAGGGGCATCAATAAGCTCAGAGACAGATCTCAGTTTTACACTTTGGAGTTTTTCCAATTTTCATCTATGATGCAAACTTGGGAGCCCGTATCCCATAGTGCTTTGTTTTTTTTTACCATTCAAATAACAGTCTACGAGGCATTGTTTCCCAACTAGGGCTGCTACATTTAGACTTTTCTCCTCCTTTGACTTTCCATCCATCTTTTTCTCCTCCTTTGACTTCCATCCATCTCCCTCCCATTTGAAAGTTTGTTTTTTACCATTTTTTCTTGTGCACGGCCCAATGACTGACCTGACAAACCTTAGAGCAGTAGAACGCATTTTGACATGTGGCACACACTCTCAGTCTATCCTCCTGCTCCCTCATGCCACAATGCGTACACTTTTGGTGGGACATCAATGTGTTGCAGGTTACACCCTGTCCCGTGGGGGCAACCCTCTCTCGTTTAATGGAGTGCTTCTTGAGTTTACTCCTCTTGTTCGGCAACCAGCAAAATAGTGTTCACTGCTCCCACATGCACAGCAATGTGTACAAAAATCATCAGTGCCACTCAGCTGACACCTAACACACCTTCTCAGGCGGCCTCTGGATGAGGGGAGGGGGTATCGCTGTGGTGCATAGCCTTGTTGGAATTGTGAGGTTCCACCTCTTCGTTCTCTACCATTATCTTGCCAGTAGCCTGTTGGCATATACTCAAACTGACTTGGGGGGAAACTGCTATGCAGGCCAGGTGTGGGTAGGTTTTGTAAAGAGGCCATTTGGGGCTGCTGGATTGATTGTGGAATCTGACACACTTCCGTGTTCCAGGTTCTGTAATTGTGCGAGGTCAGCTTTCATTTCTTTCAGTTCTGTCAGCAGGTCAGGTTTGGTTTTATTTTATGTTTTCCCTTTCTTTTCAGACGACATTTGAGCATCAGTGCACTGAACTGAATGAACCCCCACAGACCGCTGTGCTGGATGATCCTTCTTTTTGTTTTGTCTCTCTGCCTCGACCATACATGCCATGTTCAATTTCTCCAACAACACTTTGTCATTTATTCCTGGTTGCTGCAGATAGGGTTTAAGGTCATTCCTTATGTTGTCATTTTGCAGGCCAGTAAGGACCGAGTGTAGGAACATATTTTGCACGAGTACAGGGTCATACCTAAGACTAGACTCAGCCTCTTGGGAGGCAAAAAGTATCTTCTGCCTCAGATCAAGAGCACGGAAAAGGAAGTTCTGAGGAGTCTCTTTGCTGTTTTGAGCCTCTGAGGTGCTTGTACAATTCAGTTGCGCCTTTTTCTTGATAGTGAGATCGAAGAATTCTCCTTCACACGGGGAGGGTTAAGTCTGCTTTCCCCTCTAAATAGCTGCGCAACTGCAAGCCTGGGGCAATGGCCTTGATGACGGCATGGACTATCTCATAATCAGGGACTCTTTTGTTCACTCCAGCTTCTATTTGGTGGGCTAGACTAGAAAATGTAAGTTTATCCTTTTGCCCTGGCTCACCGATCTGGCCTGATATTTTGAATTCCCTATGCCATGGATTAACTGGTAATTGTGCAGGGTTTTGAGTGGGGACATATTTCTGGGGGGCGTTCTGATTGTGCGCCTCTGTTGGCTCCCTACCTGCACGTGGCTGGACTTGTAATGATAACTGTAAAGCTATCTGTAGGGCTTCGATCTGTTTTTGAAGTTTTTCCTGCTCTGATAGCTGGGCTTCTGGATTGTTTGGGTCTGTTGGGTTAGTCTGGTGGGTCTTTAGCTGGTATTGGATTATCAGGGGACATCTTCATTTCCACTATTTTGTCTCTCAGGCGAAGGAAAAGGGACATACCCCTGTCTTCCAGTTCCCCTATTTCATCTTTGTCAATGTGAGACCAGAAATAAGCGACTTTTATCTGAAGTATTCTCTACAGGCACTCCCAGAGAATCACATATGGTCAGAAGATTTTCAGTAGTAAGTGTAAGAGTAACCCTGCTACTTCAAGTCTCATGTCCTCTAATGCATCCATGTTTGTTGAAAAGGGCGATCAGCGTCACAGTGAATCAGAATGTGTACTTGGCTGGGCCGGACTTGCAGCTTTCCTAGTTAGCCTGGGTAACCTCAAGTGGCGTACTTTCTCTCTCCCCCCTATTCAGTAAACAACGGGCCACTGCGTTACCTCCACACCGGCCGTATGACTGTGCTATTCAGTAAACAACGGGCCACTGCGTTACCTCCACACCGGCCCTATGACTGTGCTATTCAGTAAACAACCACTGCGTTACCTCCACACCGGTCATATGACTGTGCTATTCAGTAAACAACTAAACTGTGTTACCTCCACACCGGTAATATGACTGTGCTATTCAGTAAACAACCACTGTGTTACCTCCACACCAGCCGTATGACTGTGCTATTCAGTAAACAGCTAAACTGTGTTACCTCCACACCGGTAATATGACTGTGCTATTCAGTAAACAACTAAACTGCGTTACCTCCACACCGGTCATATGACTGTGCGATTGAGCTATACCCTGGTACAGTCCCGCCCAGAGGTGCGCTCTATTCGCTGTCTGTGCCGGAGGGCGGGGCCCTGAAGGAATACATTCGCGACGCATTAGCGAATGGGTTCATTAGACCGTCTACGTCACCAGCGGGGGCGGGATTCTTTTTTGTTAAAAAGAAAGACGGGAGTCTAAGGCCCTGCATTGATTACAGGGGGTTAAACGCCGTTACCATTAAAAATAGGTACCCCCTGCCGCTAATGAACTCAGCGTCCGAGCGCCTGCAGACGGCATCCGTTTTTACCAAACTCGACCTCCGTAATGCGTTCAATCTTGTCCGCATACGTGAGGGCGATGAGTGGAAAACGGCTTTTAACACGCACACAGGCCACTATGAATATCTGGTCATGCCGTTAACGCCCCCACAGTATTTCATGTTCGTTTATCTGGACGATATTTTAATTTTCTCCACCAATATCTCTGAGCACATTCGGCACATGACACTGGTCCTGACCGAGCTGGTAAGACCGAGATGGACCCAGCGAAAGGAACAGCTGTGAGGAATTGGCCCACCCCTGAATCTATTAAGCAGGTGCAGAGATTCCTCGGGTTCTGGTTTTTAAGGGTCGCTTTGTTTTCCTATAGCCGTTTTTTGGGCTGTTTGTCTAATATGGTCGGAGTTTGTCTCCAAGTTATTTTCTGTTTCTTTCACCTCCCGGGATTTTGTGGTGAACACGTTTGCGTGTCCGCTTATAAGGGATTACCCGTAGTCACTACTGGCTCTCCGCCAGTCCCCGACATTATATTAGGTTTATTTTGACAGTATAAAATGATAATACACTGGTGTGTGGTTGCCGACCCATACTGTCATGCATTATTTTCATAGGACCCATAAATTCTGGGTCTTGCCTCTTTGAACTCTTCGAGCTCATGGTTATTGCCTCACCCCACTACCAGTCTGTACTTTATTATTAATAATTTTCCTTTTTACTTAGTTTTATTTTTAAAACATTTTTTTAACTTAATTAACTTCACTTTTTTCTTTTAAGGTGCACCTAACCTAATCAGAGTCGGATTCAAAATCCATCCATCCATCCATTATCTGAACCCGCTTATCCCGATCAGGGTCGCAGGGGGGCTGGAGCCTATCCCAGCATACATTGGGCGAAAGGCAGGAATACACCCTGGACAGGTCGCCAGTCCATCACAGGGCACACACACCATTCACTCACACACTCATACACTCATACCTACAGGCAATTTAGACTCTCCAATCAGCCTAACATGCATGTCTTTGGACTGTGGAAGGAAACCGGAGTACCCGGAGGAAACCCACGCAGACACGGGGAGAACATGCAAACTCCGCACAGAGAGGCCCCGGCCGACGGGGATTCAAACCCAGGACCTCCTTGCTGTGAGGCGGCAGTGCTACCCACTGCACCATCCGTACTGCCTGGATTCAAAATCCGCAAAAGACAATTTGTCTCCAATGTCGACACTTTCACACATGCAAGCACACACACATAGACCCGCTACACAACGCCTCTATCACACTTGCCTGTTTTCAGCTTGCACTCTCATGGATATCATCATATTACACAACAAGGTCATTTACTTTAGAGCTCAGTTCTTTTTTATACGTATTTACTCATTAAGACCAATCAATTATAATAGTTAACAATTAACTATTACTTATATCAGTCCCAGAGTGTTAATATTACTACTAATCACTCTCTGACACTCTCAGCACTTGGGACCCAGTCCCAGAGTGTTAGTGAGAGCATACCGGCTCTCGAGAGCATACCGGCTCTTGTGTTTGAATCACTCCCTGAGTGATGGGCCCGTCAGCCCCAAGTCAAACGAGGTACCTTTTAGTGATTTACTATGGCCTCACCTGAGTGGCTTTTCGGTTCAAGGGACTCTAACCCCTGGCAGTGTACACTGCCTGTCCACGTCACAGACTCCGAGACTGTTCTGTATAGGGAAGAACCACGTTAGCGATCCCGTCCTCGTCACCAAACTGTGAGGGAAAAATGCCCTTTTTAACATTTCACAGGTGAGCATCGTCTGATGAAACTGATCCCAGTAAAAACAACGATAGCTATACTTGAGGTTAACTTTTGTATTTATTTGCAAAGAAATAACAGAAAGTGAGAAAGCTTACCGGCATTCTGATTTGAATCAGACACAGTAAGACTCATATCCACAATTTTCCAGAAGGGGGGGCTTTACCAAAACAAAAAAACATGAAGCTGACCACGAACATTTATCAGTATTTTGTCTTCTGAATACCCCTTGTTGACCTTGCTGTAAGACCAGTATGTGCTAGCTGAGAAGCAGAGACATTAAGGTCAAAGGCTGTCTGTCTGCTGGAGAGAGACAGAGAAAGACTCATAGTAAGCACTTAATTCAGAAAGTGGTCTAATAGTAATACGGATTATCACTAAAAGGTTATTTGTAATCATGTGATTGTATTTATGTTAACACACATTGTCAATTGAGAATCAGTAAAGAAAATTACCGTTACATGTGTTATTTAGGAATGCAACCAGGTGTACCATGTTGTTTTCCATGTTATTTAGGAATGCAACCAGGTGTACCATGTTGTTTTCCATGTTATTTAGGAATGCAACCAGGTGTACCATGTTGTTTTCCATGTTATTTAGGAATGCAACCAGGTGTACCATGTTGTAAGGCAAGGCGGTGGATGATGCCCCACTGGCTGATGGAGGCACATTGGCACATGTTGCCTCCTTGTTGTTCTGGCACCTCAACAATGGCATGCTGGCCAATGATATTTCTGCTCCGCCTTTTAGTCAGGTTAAACTCGCATTAACAAAGACATATTGGTGGGGTTCGGCCAGAGCACACAGCTCAGAAATTCTCAACAAAAAATGGTGTATATATTGTAAATACAGAAAGGTAGGTAATACAGTAATTTACAGTAGGGCACTTCAGCACTCTAGCTCACTGGGCAGCTTGTTCATTTTGAGAATCCATTGTTCAGAAGCTCACAGGTGAACTTGTTTTTGTTCCCCTGCTGTCTGGCTTTCTTTTGGAAGATCATCACAGATGTTTTTACCAAGTTAACTTTTCTGGCCCATCTTTCACAATATTGTTGAACAATGTCAATGCTTTGTTGCAGTTCTTGAGCTGTTGATGACATTATGACCAAGTCATCAGCGCAAAGTAACACTTAACCTCTGTATCTAAAAGGGTGAGGCCGGGGCTGAAGACTGCTCAATCATGGTGGCTAGCTCATTAGTATAGATGTAGAACAGCGCAGGACTGAGACTGCAGCCCTGGAGGACCCCTCTCCCCTGGTGAAAGTCATTTGTTCTTTTGTTGTTTATCTTAACTGCTGATTTATTGTTGAAATATATTGATTTCACTGAGTCATATGTTTTTCCTTCGATGCCAATTTGGAGGAGTTTATACAGAAGTCCTTCATGCCAAATTGAATCGAAGGCTTTCTTAAAATCAATGAAACAGGAGAACATCTTTCTATATTTCAATTTGGTATTTTGGTTTATTAAGGTGTGAAGAGAATAAACATGGCTCGGTGTTTTGGTAAAAAGACAATTTGAGATTTGTTTCGGGCTTTGTGTTTGATAAGGAAGCTTGTGATTCTCTTGTTAATAATGTTGCTCAATAGTTTTCCTGGGTTACTGCGTACACATATGCCTCTATAATTATTGGATCAAATTTGTTGCCCTTTTTGTAGCTGGGGGTTGTGAGCCCTTGGTTCCATAGCTCAGGGAAACAGCAGCTTCCAATATCAGTTGATCAGTTTATATAGAGCATCTTCCATGTGCCTCACAGGCCTGCAGCGTTTCATTGCTCATATTGTCAGGACCGCATGTTTTTTATGCTTCAGGGTTTTGATTTCATCCTCTATTTCAGTTCTGTTAATACAGATGTCTAGTGGATTTTGATTAGATTTTATTGTTTTTTCCAAATCATGTCATTTTCGTTTGGTCCTGATCTGGTGCTGAGTCAGGTCTGCCATTTCGATTTCCTTATAGAGATTTTCAAAGTCATTTTTCCAAATTGTGCCATTTTGAATAGCTGGTCCTGCCTTCTGATCAGCAAACCTTTTGTGTAGATCCCAAAATGTGTCTGTATCAATTGCCTCTTCAAATAGCGTTTGAAAGAGTACGCAAACAATAGCCTCTTCAAATAGCGTTTGAAAGAGTACGCAAACAATTTCTAGATGCTCTAGAAAAAATTTGTTGAAATTATATATTCATGTGATTATTTTCATTATTTTTACTAATTGCTTCTACTATTATTGGTTGCTTATGCTGGAGTGATCCAGAGCATACACACTAATTAAAGTATCATAACTTGCTTTGTATTAATGGAAACTATTTTCTGTAAACTGTGTGAGTTGAGATGTCTCTTTTCCTTCTCTGCCCTGCGGGCTTTGAAGGCCACAAGGTGCCGCGAGGCATAGAAACAGCATGGTATCTGTTTATTTGAGAAGGAGCTGGTGCCTGTGATTCTCACAGATCATCAACATTCTGCGTCGACAGAGTGTTGATCAGGGAGTATCTCTCCCTGGAGACTGGGAGTATCTCTCCCTAGAGACTGGGAGTATCTCTCCCTAGAGACTGGGAGTATCTCTCCCTGGAGACTGGGAGTATCTCTCCCTGGAGACTGGGAGTATCTCTCCCTGGAGACTGGGAGTATCTCTCCCTGGAGACAGGGAACCTAAACAAGATAAGCGAGGGCCCTTCGGAATGTTCCCAAAACACGTGGACAGATACCTTAAGGGAGGAGAAAGTTAAGAAACATCTGTTGCAAGGAGAAGAGGGGTGGATTGTCTTTGAATATTGATTATTGGAAATACTAATGAATTCTAATGAAAGGGCGTACATTTGTTGCGCTCTGCGCCTACATATATCCAGACAAAGGTCCTGGAACCTTTGTCCTTGTTTTTGCATGTAACTTGGACCCTATGCATAGTAAAGATTGGATTTTATTTACTGTCTCTGAGTGTTTTCTTACAGGAATAAATTAAAATTGACTGGCTTAGATTGTAAAATAGAATCTATTCTGAGCCAGATATAGGAGTTGCATTTGTACTGGCTTTACTCCCCTCCCTCCCCTCCCTCCCCTCCCCTCCCCTCCCCTCCCCTCCCCTTGCTTTCTTGGCTTCAGCCAAACATTTTCCACACACGATTTACAAAACAAAGTACCAATAAGACCTAGTTTACATGTGTGAACAAAGCACAGCCTTTTTCATATGTGCAATGATATTATTTCATAGACAGTGTTTCTCCCTCTCTTTAATTACAGCTGATCTTCCCTTCACTCTCTGCCTCATTCCAGATCACACAGTTTTACAGAGGATCCATAACAATGAACCCCAAACCCAGGATAGAGGGGCTGAGGGAATGTGGTCTGGACTCTGTGCAGGAGGGTCATTGTGTCAGAGACGCTGTAGAAGGACAGAGTTCCTGCCCTGTGATCCAGGTACACTCCTACTCTGGAGGAGGAGGGAACAGGGATTTTAGTTCTCTTATTATTGTGACTGAAAGAGTAACTGGAGGGAGAGCAGATCAAACTCCAGGACTTGTTATTGCGTCCCATTCTACAGTCATCACCCCGCCCTTTCCTGCTGATCTCTTTATATGACACTGCTATAGAAACCCCACCCCCACTCCACTCAGCCTCCCAGTAACAGCGTCCAGACACACCCACTCTGCACAACACTTGGAGGTAGCGCTCAAATCTCTCTGGATGATGAGGATATGACTGGATCTTTCCCAAAAAGGTCACCTCTCTGTTCCCCTCAGACAGACGGAGGGTTCTGTGAGCTGTGTTGGGGTCCAGTGTGAGCTGACAGCCATCTGATGGAGGAGAAGAGAGGTGAGCTCCAATCACATATTTTACACATCTTTATTGTTCTCATTTTAAAGATTTTTAAAGCTTTTTAAACTTGCTTGTGTCTTCTGAAAGTTACTTTTCACTTATTTTTACCCTTGGATTTTCAACCTCTCCGCTCCTTCCCTCTCCCTCTCTCCTCCCCCTCTCCCCTCTCCCCTCCCTCCTCCCCCTCTCCCCTCCCTCCCCCCCCTCTCCCCTCCCTCCTCCCCCTCTCCCCTCCCTCCCCCCCCCTCTCCCTCCCTCCCCTCTCCCTCTCCTCCCTCTCCCTCCCTCCCTCCCCTCCCTCCCTCCCTCCCTCCCCTCCCTCTCCCTCCCTCCCCTCTCCCTCCCCTCTCCCTCCCTCCCTCCCCTCCCTCCCCCCCCTCCCTCTCCCTCCCTCCCCTCTCCCTCTCCCTCCCTCCCCTCTCCCTCTCCCTCTCCCTCCCTCCTCCCTCTCCCCCCCTCCCCTCTCCCTCTCCCTCTCCCCCCCCTCTCCCCCCCTCCCCTCTCCCTCTCCCTCTCCCCCTCTCCCTCTCCCCTCCCTCCCCCTCTCCCCTCCTACCAGGATGACTGCAGCTGAATTGAGATGTGATTGAGATTCACGAGATCCTGAAAGCAAGTCGGTTTTGAAAAAAATGATACAAATAATCTATTTTTCTAATCTCTGGTTGCTTCATTCATTGATTTAAGGCTTAATTACAGACTCACATTTTAAGAAGTCCTGTCTGGTCTGGGGCTCTAGAACAGAGACTTCTTCCACTGTGGAGAGAGAGATCACAAGATAAAAAGATGAACCTTTTTCTAAGATCCCGAAGAAATTGAATGCTTGTTTCAATCTGCAAGTAAATGACAATTGATGTCACCCAGAATACAGTATCAGAATGGGTCTCAAATGTTAAACTAAAACAGAGCAGAGAGAGGAGACAGGATGGTTTCATCATAAAACTACTGAGGAATTTGACTTGTGTTCTCTCCTCTCATCTCTATGCAGTATCTTGCATCCTAGTAAACAAAGACATACTGGTCATACTGTATTTTGTTCTCTCAAGATTAAACAAAGCTTTCATTGAAAACATTTAGGGTTATGCCCTAGCCAGAAGAACTGCCCCTAACATACTGGGTACTTTTATAGATTTCATCCCAATTCACACTGAACACCTCTGTGATATTCTGGATCATCTGGAGATTGTGAGCACTTGAAATGTCCCTCCACACTGTAATATATAAACCTTTATGTGACGAGGAAGTCACATTGAGATTAAAACCTCTTTTACAAATGAGACTGAGCCAAGACAGGGTCAAACAGCAGCATAAGACCACAGAATCATAATCACGGATCCATTACAATAATATACATAATTATGTAGGTATATACAGAACAAAGTGCATTACAATACATACAATATGACAGAACATAACACAGGGAAATGGTGAATTAAACATATCCATGCAACTTAAAGCAGTAGCATCTTAACATGAGAACATGCATTACTCTCAAATTAAAATCGTTTAATTAAATAAGAGAATCAAGTTTGAGTTTGGCCTGAAGCTCGTTGCAGGATAAAGAAATATATAACCTGTCATTAATAATATATAACCTGAGAAAGACTGAAATGCCACTCACCCCTCTCATTAATAATATATAACCTGTGAGACAGACTGAAATGTCATTCACCCCTCTCATTAATCATAAACACCGAAGACAAAGTTCGGAAATTTGTGTATGGTAGATTATTTCTCTGGGACCGAACTCCATCCTCCAAGATGACAACGCTCGCCCCCACAGAGCGGGGTTCATCAGAGACTCCCTCCAGAATTTGGGAGTAGAGAGAATGGAATGGCCTGCCAACAGTCCTGACCTCAACCAAATTGAACACTTGTGGGATCAGCTGGGGCATGCTAGAGCTGGTGCTAGAGTGACCAACACAACCACGTTGGCTGACTTGCGACAAATCCTGGTTGAGGAGTGGAATGCCATCCCACAACAGTGTGGGACCAGGCTGGTGACCAGCATGAGGAGGTGCCAGGCTGTTGTGGCTGTGTATGGTTCTTCCACATGCTACTGAGGCTCCTGACTGTTTGTTAAATTAATAAATTGTAAAATCATCCAATCCACCAAACAACACCAAACAAGAGTCAAGAGCAACAGCAGAATAAGCTGTTTGCCATTGGCAGAGAAGATTTGGCAAATTTTACCCACATACTCAGCTGTGCTGCTCATCCCACAAATGCATGTTCCTTACAAATGGGGCACCCTTTAAAAGGGAAATAAACATGCATTCCAATGGTATAAAATATATTGCCAAGAGGCATTGTTACAACAGACAAATAATCTACCAAACACAAATTTCCAAACTCTTTGTTCGATGTTTATATAACCTGCCAAATAACCAAATAATTATTTGATCCCTTGCTGATTTTGTAGGTTTGCCCACTTACAAAGAATGAAACTGTGTAGAATTTTAATCATACAGGTACATTTTAACATTGAGAGACAGAATATCACAAAATAATCCACACTAACAGCATCATATAAATTTAATAAATTTTATATCATATTTTCACATGAAATAAGTATTTGATCCATAGAACAATAGGACTTAATACTTGGTGGAGAAACCGTTGTTGGCAAGCACAGAGGTCAGACATTTGTTGTAGTTTTTCACCAGGTTTGCACAGATCTTTGGTTATTTTGGTCCATTCCTCTTTGCAGATCCTCTCCAAATCCTTAAGGTTCCGAGGCTGTCGCTTGGCAACTTGAAGCTTCAGCTCCCTCCACAGATTTTCGATGGGATTTAGGTCTGGAGACTGGCTAGGCCACTCCAGGACCTTAATAGGCTTCTTTTTGAGCCACTCCTTTGTTGCCTTGGCCATATGTTTTGGGTCATTGTCATATTGGAAGACCCATCCACGACCCATTTTCAGTGCTCTCACTAAGGGAAGAAAATTTCCTGGTACATGGCCCCATTCATCCTCCCCTCGATACAGTGAAGTCGTCCTGTCCCCTTAGCTGAGAAACACCCCCAAAGCATAAGGTTTCCACCTCCATGCTTCACAGTGGGGATGGTGTTCTTGGGATTGTACTCAGCATTTCTCTTCGTCCAAACACGGCGAGTCGAGTTGATGCCAAATAGCTCTATTTTGGTCTCATCTGACCACATCACCTTCTCCCAAGCCTCCTCTGGATCATCCGGGTGTTCTTTGGCAAACTTCAGACGGGCCTGTACATGTGTCTTCTTCAGCAGGGGAACCTTGCACGCGCAGCAGGATTTTAATCCTTCACGGTGTAGTGTGTTACTGATGGTTCTCTTCGTGACTGTGGTCCCAACTGCCTTCAGGTCATTAACAAGCTCCTCCTGTGTAGTACTCGGCTGATCCCTGACCTTTCTCATGATCATTGATATCCCACGAGGCGAGATCTTGCGTGGAGCCCCAGACCGAGGGAGATTGGCGGTGACTTCGTGTTTCTTCCATTTTCTAATAATTGCCCCAACAGTTGTTAACTTCTCACCAAGCTGCTTGCTTATTTTCTTGTAGCCCATCCCAGCCTTGTGCAGGTCTACAATTTTTTCCCTGATGTCCTTAGACAGCTCCTTTGTCTTGGCCATGGTGGAAACGTTGGAATCTGATTGATTAGTAAATGGTAAATGGCATGCATTTATATAGCGCCTTTATCCAAAGCGCAGTACAATTGATGCTTCTCCATTCACCCATTCATACACACACTCACACACCGACGGCGATTGGCTGCCATGCAAGGCCCCGACCAGCTCGTCAGGAGCATTTGGGGGTTAGGTGTCTTGCTCAGGGACACAAGATCTAACCGGCAACCCTCCGACTGCCAGACGACTGCTCTTACTGCCTGAGCCATGTCACCCCCCACTTTGCGTTTACTTCCATGATTGTGTGGACAGGTGTCTTTTATACAGCTACATAACAATATAACGAGTTGACACAGGTGTTTTTGGTAATGAATTGAGATTAAAAGTGCTTCTTAATGGAAAACTAACTGGTCTGTGTCAATTATTGCTGATTGGTAGGGGATCAAATACTTATTTCATGCTAAAATACGAAAATAAATTTATAAAATTTATATGATGTTGTTATTGTGGATTATTTTGTGATATTCTGTCTCTCAGTGTTAATATGTACCTATGATTAAAATTCTACACAGTTCCATGTTTGCAGTGCAGTGTGCACTAAATTAAATTGTGTTCTTTTACATGAGGCCAGGCCAATGTGTCTCAGGTTGAAAAAATATTTCAATGTTTCATTTTTCTTTTAATAAACATTGAAAACAGGTCCCACAGACCCAAACACTGCACAAGGGTTTATAATATATAACGTGTGTAAGTTCCTTTCATGTTGTAAGAGTGAATCTTAGGCAGATCATCTCACCACTGTGTTGTGTGCAGTGACTAAACACACTTTCTGCAGCAGGGTTTGTCCACCAACCTCTTCCACAAACTTTGAACTCCGCCTTGAAAACATCCTCCAGTCGCTCTTTCAGTTCAGAGACAAATTTCCTCACAGCCTCAAAAGAGACGTTTGGACTGACAGTGATGCTGGGTAAGTCTCCAGGTCCAGGAGGGGCACAGAGGGACTGACAGCTCTGCAGACAGACAGACAGAAAGAGACAGACAGTGAACACAGATTCCTGTGCAGATACCAGGAGCAGATCTTTGTAAAAGAGGAACACACCTCACCATGTATGTACAGTGTACACAGTGCAGACTGTCAGAGAGCCAGTGATGTTACCTGGAGGAAATGGATGTGATCCTCTGTGTGTGAAAGCTGCTCCAGCTCAGCCTCTCTCCTCCTCAGCTCAGCAATCTCCTGCTCCAGTCGCTCCAGGAGTCCTTCAGCCCGACTCACTTCAGCCTTCTCCTGATCTCTGATCAGCTCTTTCACCTCAGAGCGCCTTCTCTCAATGGAGCGGATCAGCTCAGTAAAGATCCTCTCACTGTCCTCCACTGCTGTCTGTGCAGAGCGCTGTTAGGAGAAACAGAAGGAGGAGGGTTGTACATTTTAACTAGGCCTTTCACTCAGCTCTTACTGGGACCCCAGACAGCCTGTTCCCCACAGTGTGGCTCAGTGGCATTGAGCCCCACAGGGCTGGAAAGTGGCCCAACACTGGGCTCCTCACTGGCTGACTGGAGGAGAGCCCTGACTGAGCCCTGAAATGGCTCTTCCAGCAGCCAGCTGTTGTCTTCTCCTCTGGTCAGTACCCACCTTGAGTGACTGCACAGCCTGTCTCAGATCCTGCAGCTCCTTCTCTCTCTCCTGGATTCTCTGCTGGAACTTACTCTGTGTCACCCCCAGCTGCTTCTGTGAAGAAACACACATGATCCAGGTTTAAAAACACTGGTGAAGACACTCCAGCAAGCCCTAAGGAATCAGGGCCGTACATTTTGGGCCTCGGCCCAACAGAGGGTACTCACCTCACCAACACACACTATTCCCACCCCGATGTTGCCACAACACCACCATCCATAATCACACACTGTTCATAACATGGGACCTGCTTCAATTCTACTGAAACACATTATTCTCACCTCACCGACACACACTATTCCCACCCCAATGTTGCCACAACACCACCATCAATAATCACACACTATGTTCATAACATGGGACCTGTTTCAATTCTACTGAAACACATTATTCCATGCACTGTCAGCAACCAACAGAGCAGATGGTCAAAATTAATGACTGACATGTTGATCCCAAACACAAAATTAAAAGCCTATACCTGAACCAAAATGTCAGCATAGAGTTGTGCTGGCCTGGGATCTGTTTTACATTTCATTAGAAGTAATACAATTCTAGATCAGCAGTCCGACTCTGATATGCTTGATATATAAGCCCCCTGAATTTGGCGTTTCAAAACTGCCTCCTGTTTTCATGTTCTGTATAATTTTGTTACACTGCATATATTTTATAAATGAGACATAAGGTACAACTACTAAACTACAGTTTGAAGTTTTGAGTTTTTGAGTACACTGAGAGAAAAAGAAACCGCAGTATTATATTATATTCAAAAACATGCACACACACAAACCTACCTTAAACACAGGGTCAGGGAGGAGAGGAGTAGTTTGCCTTTCATTGGAGACAGCTGTATTCGCCTATTCTAGCAGAGTTCATGCTGCTTTTTATTTCCCATTCAAAATTGATTGATTGATTTATACTTTTGTTTTAACAGGGAAAACACACTGCGACATGCCCAAACAATAATACAATTTTAAACATCACATTTTTAGAAAACTGGCTACAAAGAAAATGGTCTGACTAATCACTACCAAAACTATGCAAAACGTAACTACCTGCTTCAGAAATTAATATAATACATATTTGTAAGCTGTGCATGACGGAGATAACGTCGGTTGAATGATAATTTTACTAGCTTGCTTGCTCGCGAGTTCCGAGGGTCGTAGCTAATGATGAAATTACAACGTGAACGTGGCAACTGGAAAGTCCTACCTACCTTTTTAACCGATATATAAGATAAAAAGTAAATGTTGTTGTTTAATCGTGGTTTCATAATTTAAAACCTGCCTACCTGAGTGATATTATTCTCGAACTGGGGCTCGCGACGCGATGCTTTTCATTACAAGTTGTACTCGGATTGTCGGAAGATGCGACGACAGATTTAGACAAAACCAATTGGAAGGGGTCGGGGTGTGGTTTGGAGAGCGTAATATTAGAAAGTATAGATAAGGTGTATTTTTTCGTGGATAATACGATACAATTCCCTTTTTTAAATGGTAAAGAATTTCTTTAAGAAATAAATAAATAATAAATGCCATTAACACCAGCCAATAAAGGGCACTTCTGGGGTCACCTGATTCTGGGCACCCACTCCATGAAATACAACAAATGAATGCCTCTTTTGAACTTGACAGACAAGGAAACACGAAAAATAAACTAATGAATAAGGCATATGCAGTTGGAGTGCAGTGTAATGATTCTGCTGATTTCTCATTTTCACTGCTCAGGTATTTTCAGTATTTTTGGGTTCATGTTAAAAATGTATGTTTATGTTGCCAGTGAAGAGTTCCAGTCCTTACCTGTTTCTCAGTCCTTTCTGCTTCCACCGAGACTGTATCATGGCCTCTGTGTTCATCCATCACACACAGCATACAGATACACTGCTGATCGCTACGGCAGAAAACCTCCAGCAGTTTGTCGTGATTAGAGCAGATCTTCTCCTGCAGGTTTCCAGAGGCTTTGACCAGTTTGTGTTTTTTTAAGACAGGAGATTCATAGTGATGCTGGAGGTGAATTTCACAGTAAGATGCCAGACACACCAGACAGGACTTGATGGCTTTGCACTTTCTCCCAATACAGAAATCACACTCCACGTCTCCAGGTCCAGCGTAACAGTGAGCAGGAGAAGCAGCTTGGAGTCCTGTCTTCTTCAGTTTCTCCACCACTTCAGCCAGCATGGTGTTTCTGCCCAGAACAGGCCTTGGGGTGAAGGTCTGTCTGCACTGGTGACAGCTGTAGACACCAATATGATCATCCTGATCCCAGCAGCCCTTAATACAGCCCATACAGTAACTGTGTCCACAGTGAATAGTCACCGGATCCTTCAGTAGATCCAGACAGATTGAACAGCTGAACTGGTCCTGATCCACCGAGATATTAGCCTCAGCCATTTCACTGCTCACACTGACAGAGACGGAGTTTAGCTGTGTTTCTCTGACAGAGACAGAGTTAAGTTTTGTTTCTCTGAAACTGCGTAACAGCAAGCTTAGCAGTGACTTCCTGGTTCTGCCCACAGCTGCAGGAGGTGTGGTGTTGGACTGGGGCCAGGCTGAGCAGAGAGGGCAGATTCATGAGGAACTATTTAATCTTACGCTTCAAAGGGCAGATTTACTGAGGGTCTGTGTGAGTATTGTGAGCAGTAAAGGCTTATATACACATGCATGGGATTTACTACGGGTGCATCTGATCTGAGTACCCAGTCAGAAACGCTGAGATAATAATATGAGTAGATATGATAAATATAGGCATATTTAATTTTAATAGAATTTGAGTTTACAGGTATTTTGTCTGCATGAATTTGAGGATATCATGAATGGAAAGAGTGAGCTCTGTACAGAAAATGAAACAGCAGAGCAGGCTCATGTTGTATGTGAAATAGTTCTTATAGCTTCCCAGTTTTACTACTGCTAGTTGTACCAGTACCACAAACATATTTTGTGGATTCATCTGACACTGTTCTTTGTATCTTGCCTATCTACGTGTAACACCCTTTCTCAAGTCGTCTCCGGCTAGCCACTTAAAGGCTACTCATTCTGTATGTATGACCTTGAACTGTATTTAAACACACCACACATGCTAGTTGGGGAGAGATATTCTCTGAACAGATTACCCGGATGCCCTGTGTTTGTCTCTCCCTTGTGAAATCTCTGAAGAGAAGTTGTCTGCATGTTCTTCATCGTCCTGCATTTGATTCCATGGAGAAGGGCTAAATATCCTAACAGCCGACACGCATGGATTTGCTCCTACAGCCATGAAATGAAGGCTTTTTAACTTCTGTCAGAGATTTGAGTGGTGTGTATTTTTGGTTTGTTCATATGGACTAGCGCTCCATGTTACACACCTGAGCACCTCTCCAATTCACTTCAAGTAAGCCAAGGTTGCGTTCTTTTATTATTCTTGCAGCACAGCAAGAGTTTCAGCCTTTTCACTTTTCAGCTTTTCAGCCAGGCTCGTTTAGTCTCATTCTCGTCTCCCTGATCCACTCCGTCTCTTAGACTTTATTTCTGTCCGAGTTCAGAAACAACAACTCCAGTGATTCTGCTCAGTGAGGGAGTCTTTCAAAATCCAGAATTAATGTTCTCTGATATTTCTCAGAGCTACATTCTGAAAATGACCCTTCACTGCTTGTGTTGCCAGGGAAACAACCACAAGAGTTTGGTTTATTTAGAAATGGCTAAAAAACATTACAATGTAAGTGGTACACAGGCTACACTAGCTTCAGCACAGGTGAAATTAAATGAAATTACAGATATTTAGAATAATGTAAAGTACATGCATACGTACAAAAATCTATAAAACACCTGTGTTTTTGCCCGCATTTGGTTTTATGTGATGTGTAATGTAGTACAGTAATCGTTTGGTATTTTTCTGGTATTTGTCTGTTTTTATGGAATATTCAGATATATTTGTTCTTGTAATAAAAACATTAAGCAATAAAAAAAGCATTTAGATGCTACATTTATTTAATCAGGACAAAAAACAACAATACAGCTTAAACGATAACAAAAGTCAGTTGATTGGATTTTAAAATAAAAAGACAAGAAGTGGAAGTGGAATAAATCACTGATTCTCCCAGATCTGTCCATAATAGATCCATATTAAACGTAGACAGTGAATCAGGTCACAGAGGAAGTTGCAGATGATGATCAGTAGCAGTTCCCGCTGATCATTTAGTAAATCCCAGAAAAGCAGCAGTTGCAGTGGAACACTGAGGCAGTTCAGGTGGAGCAGCGTCAGGCTGCCATGGCAACGGCCCTCTGGGATTAAAACCTGTAACCTCTGGGCCACAAACACAGCTCTTTCAACAGACATTTTACCCATATTCAACTTTTCATCTGTCCTTCTTCAAAGATGAATACAACAGCATCTACATATTTTTACCGGTAGATGTTGGCTCTGTAGGAGAGACAGAGGCTCTTGGGGTGTCCAGGCTTGCTGTAGTCCTGGATTCTCACTGGTTTGAAGGTAAATTAATGGCTTTTCTCATAACAAATTTGTTGTGTCTTTTTATGTACTCCATATATTGTATAAGTATAGCATGCAAAGTACAACTTTAAAAAGTTACAATCTGATGAACTATCAGGAATAGACAGGTGCATAAAATATATGAAGCAAATACTTGGTACAGACAAGATCTAATGGAAGATCTGGTATACTGTATTTCTTGCCTCTTCTGTCAGGAACTCTAAAACAGGCTCTCTGGCACCATCTGGTGGTGGAGACTGAATGTGCGCATTCCCCTCCAGCTCCACCTGGGGGATGTTCAATCTGAAAACGTTTTGCTACGTTTTGCTTCCATTTCTTTTTTGGACGATATGTTTTCTCCCAACGGCGTACAACGTGTTTCAGCAGGTTCTGAGGTATGTTTGCTCCCGTTTGGTGGGTATAGCCCAAATCAATGAAGGCCTTCTCAGACACCATAGGAGTAAACCTGACTATGTCAGTCAGTCCGCCCACAGTCCGAACAGGGTGTTCAACGCGCCCCTTTTTCTGTTTAAATCAACGTTTTGCTATGTTTTGTCGGGGCTGAACTTGGCCCAGGTTTCCAGTTGTATCTGGAAGCATTGTGTGTACAGCCCTGACCAATCACATCTCAAGAACCCAGCCCTGACCAATCACATCTCAGGACCACAGCCCTGACCAATCACATCTCAAGAACCCAGCCCTGACCAATCACATCTCAGGACCACAGCCCTGACCAATCACATCTGAGGACCCCAGCCCTGTCCAATCAGTGCATGCAGATCAATCAGTGCCCTGGAAACCCTCCCAAAGCTCCTCCTCACAGGATGTTTGAGAAACTGAAACATCTGAATTTAGGGATATGCTGCTGCAGTTGATCATTTTTATTCATCAATTCTACTGTTTTCATACTATTATGACATTATTCATACAGAAAGAGACAGAACAGCAGATACAAATACACAGTATGAAAACATAAAAAATGTTAAATGAAAGAAATTAAAATGTGTTCTGAATATTATATATTTATATTGATCAGGTGCAATCTCAATTTGTTTATAATGGTGGAATTTTAAAATGACACATCATTTTCTGGAAATCTTTTAAAATATTATTTTACTTTTCCTGCATGATTTTGATTAACACAGACAGTTTTCATCTGCAAAGAAGTCTCAATGGTAGCTTTTACGTCTGAAAGACAATGCGCTTGAAGCAGCTCTAAACAGAGTGAACAGCGATGGAATTTCCAGAGGCTTCTCAAGTATCTTCTCTCAATCACTTTAAATATTTTCACATCAAGGTAAATCTCTACCCTTTGTCTAGTGAGCCAGCCTGGTTCAGCTCTACAGTGGGAAAGGGCTATAATGAGTCAGCCTGGTTCAGCTCTACAGTGGGAATGGGCTATAATGAGCCCAGAATTGTAAACCATTAGCTAAAGTGTCTGCTGAGCAAATAGTCCAACCCTGACTATAAATGATATCAGAGCCATAAACACAATGGCAATGAAGGCAAAACCCAGGATAGATGGGCTGAGTGAATGTGGTCTGGACTTTTATTTAAATCAATTGAATTAACATATTTAAATGTAAATTCCTTTTCTGTCTCATTTTGGTGCTTTTCCCTCTTTTTTACAGCTGATCTTCCCTTCACTCTCTGCCTCATCCCAGATCACAGTTTTACAGAGGATCCAAACCAAACCCAAAACCCAGGATAGAGGGGCTGAGTGAATGTGGTCTGGACTCATTGTGTCAGAGACGCTGTAGGAACTCTCTCCCCTCTCCCCTCCCTCTCCCTCCCTCCCTCTCTCACCCTCCCTTTCTCTCCTCTCCCCTCCCTCCCTCTCTATCCCCCTCTCCCTCCCCCTCTCCCCTCCCTCTCCCGTCCCTCTCTCCCCTCCCTTCCTCTCTCTCTCCCTCCCTCTCCCCTCCCTACCTCCCTCTCCCTCTCTCCTCCCTCTGTCTCTCTCCCTCTCCCCCTCTCTCTCTCTCTCCGTCCCTCTCACTCTCTCTCTCCCCCCCCCCCCCTCCCTCCCTCCACCTGCCCTGGTGTTCCTGCCCTGTGATCCAGGTACACTCCTATTCTGGAGGAGGAGGGACCAGGGATTTTAGTGCTCTCCTTATTGTGCCAGAAAGAGTAACTGGAGGGAGAGCAGTCCAAAATCCAGGACTTGTTATTACATCCCATTATACAGACATTATCCTGCCCTTTCCTGCTGATCTCTTTATATGACACTGCTAAATAAACCACATACTCCACACTCCACTCAGCCTCCCAGTAACAGCGTCCAGACACACCCTCTCTGCACAACACTTGGGGTTTGCACTCAAATCTCTCTGGATGATCAGGATATGACTGGATCTTTCTCACACAGTTCACCTCTCTGTTCCCCTCAGACAGACGGAGGTTTCTCTGCGCTGTGTTGGGGTCCAGTGTGAGCTGACAGCCATCTGATGGAGGAGAAGAGAGGAGAGCTCCACTCACATATTTTACACATAATACATATTTTATACATCTTTCATATTTTATGTATTTAAATCTCATATTTTCTTTATTGTTCTCATTTTTTTCTCAAGATGTTTAAAGCTTTTTAAATGTGCTTATGTCTTCTTTAAGTTACTTTTCACATATTTTTCCCTTTGTAATGAATTTTCAACCACTATGACAATGATCTTAATTATTTTATATTACTGCATATTGGTAACTTTCTCCACACCATCCTACTACAGGACATACAGTATATCATCATAAATGATCAGTATGTTTAATACCAGGATGACTGCACCTGAATTGAGCTCTGATGGAGATGTACAAGATCCTTGAAGCAAGTGTTGTGGGTTCCCAGGTCAACAAATTATCAGTCCAATTACAAATAAACAATCCAATTTGTAAAATCAGGAGTCTTGTAGTAAAGTGTTGAATAATATAATAGGCCTTTATTCCATCAGATGGAATCCAAGTACAAAAAAGCAGTGATCATCATCAGTAGGGCACAGAACAGCAAGTACACACACACACACATGGCTGTTCACACCTATTTGCAAACAAAGGTATAATTCTGTTGCCAACTTTTTCTACCACTGCGTACCCTGCATGGTTGCCTCTATGATCCCTATAGCATGATCCATCCACAAACAGAGTTCTTTTGTCACTCGTTTCCAATGGTTCAGACTTCAAGTCTTTTCTCAATTTGGAGAACTCTTTTGACTCAGCAACAGAATCATGGGGCTCTCCCTCATGTGGCAGTGGCATGGGATCTGCTATATTGTTTGTAGTGCATTCCTTTATGGTCATGTCTGGGTACGTCAACAACAGTCCATAATTGCTTATTCTTGCTGCTGTCAATACAAACATTCCCTGCTCAATTAGTTCACTTATCTTGTGATGTGTGTATATTGTTACAGGATAACCCATAGTTATTGTAGCTGCCTTTTCATATGCATAGTACGCTGCTGCCAACCCCTGGTAGCATGGTGGGTACCCTTGTGCCACGTCGTCCAATTTAGTGCTATAATGAGCAATTGGCTGCTTCTTTCTCCCCTTACATGTTTCCTGTAACAATATCGCTGCTGCAAATCCATTTTCCCTGTTTGACACATACAAATGGAACTCTTTCTCATAATTTGGTAGAGCTAGGGCCGGTGCCATCACCAGCTCCTTTTTTATCCCTTCAAACGCCACTGTAGCATCTTCATCCCATTTTCAAACATTTTTCAACTCTGTGTGCCCTGCTTCTTTCATTATTTTTCTGAGTGGCGCTATTTTCTCTGCATAGCTCTCTATCCAATCTGAGCTAAAGCCCGTCATTCCTAAGAAGGTCATCATCTGCCCTCCTGTTTGTGGTTTGGGCACTTTGACTATTGCTTCTATTTGGTGTTTCGCTATTCCCTTTTGACCTTTTTCGATCTCCCTACCCAGACACTCTACTTTTGGGGGACAATATTGCAATTTTTGTTTGGACACCTTGTGTTCCCCTTCTGTCAATTTCTTTAACAACTTCATTGTGTCCCTCTCACATTGTTCTTTGGTTTCAGAACACACTAGCAAATCATCTACATATTGTAAGATTGTACTTTCAGCTTCTAAGCCGTCCAAATCGTCTTTTAACACCTGATTAAACACATGTGGTGAGTGTTTAAATCCCTGTGGCATTCTAGTGTAAGTGTATTGCTTACCTCCATAAAAGAAGAAGATTGAGCACAAGTCAATCACAGATAAATATTCTGCTTGGGCTGGTATATTTCTCAATAACGTGTGGGGGTTAGGCACTTCTGCCCCAAAATCCTCCACTACCTCATTGACTGCCCTCAAATCATGTACCAATCTCCATTTTGTTTTATCTGCTTTTAACACCGGCAACAGTGGAATATTACAATTGCTCTTTGTTTCTCTTAATACCCCTGCCTCCAACAGTCCCTCAATTGTCGGTCTTATTCCCTCAACTGCCTCCTTTTTCAATGGATACTGCGGTCGCCAGGGCCCTTTGCAGCCCTTTCTTAATTTCACTACAATTGGGTTAGCTGACTTTACCCTTCCTACATCTGTGTCATGCTGTGACCAGAGCACTTCTGGTACTGAGGATAGGTCCCTATCCTCTGCCTTTGTCTTTCCTGCACTTAAGTTCATCACTTTCTGCAGCTTTGCGTTGTAATAGTCTTTACTTTCTCTGTTCTCCTGATTTTTGACTTGCACTTCTTTTGGTGTTCCTGTCAGTTCTGTGTCCATGTATATTTTTATCTTGCTTCCATCTTTGGACAGCCAGATTCTCAGATTGTCTGTTTTCAGGAATAGTCTCAGCTCTTTTGGTCATTGGACCCAAATCCTTTGACTGGTATCCTGGATTGATCTTGAGTGTGACATGAGGAGATGTTCCCGGAACTTGGTGCCACTTTTTCATCCAGTCTGTTTTGTGCACCACAAGGGCAGCTCCTTCAGGCCCTATTATCAGTGCATTGGACCTCACCTGTTGTGGGCCCTTTGCTTCTTTGAGCCATTTTTCTTCTCTCTTCTTGTTTTGCTCATAGTACAATGCAATTCTGATTGGGGCCAGTAGGCTTCTGGTATTTGTGCTTCAACATATTTTCCCCATTCTGCCCATGTTTTTTCTATTTGTGAGCCTGCTAAATCTCCTAGCCAATAGATATTAGCATCACTTTGATTCAACACTGGCATTTGGCTATTTACATTTGTTAGGTTTATCCCTCTCTCTGTACACTCCAGCCTTAAACCTAATACAAGTATTGCATCCCGACCTAACAGATTCACTGGTGCATTGTGCGTCACCAGCAACGGGATGTTCGTCACTTTGTCTCCTATTTGGACAGACACTGGAGCTGTCGTTGGTGTCAGTTGTGCTTTTCCTGAGAACCCTACTGTTTTAACATATTTTCCTGACATAGGCAGGTCATCAGCATGTTGTGATCTTATACATGTGCATGTGGCTCCAGTGTCTATCATCATGGGCACCCAATTTCCATTAACTTTGACATTTATAATTGGCTCTTGATCAGAATTGTTTGTTATCAGCACATGTTGTCCCACCTCCTTCAGGTTCTCTGGGCACCCCTATTGTGTGCCTTGATAATTCATCGGACCCCCTCCACTCCCTTGTTGTGGGGCTCCTCCTTGATTTTGTTCTTTCTAGGGATGTGTTGGGCAGTTTCTTCTGGTGTGTCCTGGCTTGTTGCAGCCCCAACACACTGGTGGCCCTCCCTGGCCTGCCCCTCTTTGTCCCTGGTTCTGGTTCTGGTTCTGGTTCTGGTTCTGGTTCTTGTTGCCTTGATTCCCTTTATTAGCTCCTTGTCCCAGCTGGTAGGGCCGTCCCCCCCTGCGTCTGCTGCCCTCCCCAATTTAGACCCCCTTGGGGCTGCCCCTGTATGCAGGAGGCATTCCTAAAATGTTGTAGATGACGCTGGACACTGTGGGAGAAAAATATAATGTAGTACAATGTAACCTAGGATATATGTATCCAGATATGTACAATGCATATAGTTAGAAAACTGCTTAAAAGAATATTGTGCTTGTGACAGATGTAAGGGAGGGGTGAGTGCTCTGCCACAGCTTACGTCATAGGGGCATATGTGCAGGAGATAAAGCAGAACACGCTTCCATTGTTGGGTGCGCTCATGTGCTTGTTATGATAAAAAATAATGAGGAGGAATCGCACCCGAGGTCGGTTCCTCCTTACCCAGACTAAGGAGGAACCACGGATGATAAATATAACCTTGAAGATACTGTAGCAGTGGGCTAATTGCAACACAAATGTTATATGACTTAAGGAGCAGATGTAGGCCTAGGAGTACAACTCGTGGGAAAAATACTGAGACACTGTCTGAAGATGATTGGCTTTCACAGTAATGTATTCATGTGATAACTTAAGATGTGTAATGGCATAAGAATAGACACCCTGTCTGCTGTTGGGGCCAACGTAAGAACTTTTTGAAACAGGGAAACGCCTTTGTCCACGCCATTGATGACGCAATCAACGCCGCCTCCCACTGTAATTTAATGGAAATTTAGCCAATACAGTAACAGCCGGAAATACGCAACTGCTGGACCTCACAAAAGCCTCAGGCGCGAATTTCACGGCCTCTTTCTAACCTACGGCTATCCCATGCTGTTCGTTCCAAAAGAGACTCCCATCTAATTAATTTTAAGAACACTCCCTTTGTGTCTGAACCCTTGATCACGGTTCTATTCATTGGGCCTGCTAGTTCTGAAATTATACACATCCGAATACTTGCAAGGACCCGATATTTTATCGGAGATCGCACATACATTGTGCGGTTTTAATCAACTTTGGAGCTAGAAGACGACCGGCTTCTCTTCCTCCTCCAACCACGCGTGAGACGACGACGCCTTCCCCTGGTCAGGCCAGAGACGGATTTCCCTGGTCCCGCCAGAGACGCCCTTCCCCCGGGACAACGGTACCTGGACAGCGTTAATTTCCTAGAGCATCACAGATTCTCCAAGCAAGAAACTTTGCCTGCTGACGACGGTCAGCTGTTTGAGACTGGTCGAATATCATCAGATATTCGCCCCCAAGTAAGGCTGCGCATCTGGGCATTAGTTTTGTTAATGTTATATACATTGTATCGTTAGATTAACTTTATGTAACTTTGTTAAATTGTTTTTCTCGTTTACAACTTCCACATGATCATCCAATTACATTGTTCTCTCTCTCTCTCTCTCCTCCGTACAAATAACCCTCCGGGCTTATAGTCAGTGGATTGTAAGTTTATAAATTAATTTAATCAAGCACCGCAAACTCGCGGAAACGCTTCCCAAAGCGCAAGTACTCTTGTTGCGGTGATTTCATTAATTTGTCTCCTGACCACCCAAATTTTAGCTAGGTGTACGCGCCATTACGCGCTAGAACCATAGGTCCACCATTATAAAGCCCTACCTACATTCTCCACCAATTCCTTCCCCCATCCTCTTCGCCCGCTACGTGTACTCACGTGCACGCGCTCTTTCCCTCTTCCTTTGTCTCCTTCCCTCGCTTTCTCGACGCGGGCATACGTGTACGCGCATTCCTTTGTCCTCCATCTTCCTTCCCACTTCAATGCATTACTTTTCCGTCACGCCCTTCTTATTTAGCTGTGTTTATATGTTTCTTGTGTTCAATAAATACCCCTTTATTGTAACCGGTTGTCCGTCAATGTTTTTCCAACACTAAATCAAGCCAACTAGCTATTTAAGAACTACTTATAAGGCTACTTATAAAATTCGAACTCATATAAGTGGTTGTTGAATTCATAGTATTAATTCAACGGTATGACTGTTGAATGATTTATTAAATCATTACCATTGAGTTCGTTATTAATAACGTAGCTAAATTTAATAATTAAATGAGACTGATTACTAAATACGATATTACCCTTCGGAACCTACACTGCTAAAATCCAGAGTGTTTTCTCACATTGGTGTGAGGCATTCTCCGTGCTTTGTTATAGGGTTAATAAAGCTTGTATTATTGAAACTCTCCTTGCTGTGAAAGAACTGGGTTCTTTTAAACGGGAAAGGTTGCTTGCAAGAAGTCTCTCCTAATTCAAAGGGAATTTTCCCCGACAGTAACTTGGCGTAGTCGGCAGATCTCTAACTCGTTTCTGTCTCAGAAGGGGCTGAGTCTCACCAGTCCGGGACTGGAAAGGGATTGGCAGGATCTCTAACTGCTGTCTGTTTCAGAAGGGGCTTAGTCTTCCTAGTCTGGGACTAAAAACGAAGACCGCCTCCGGGAAGAGGGAGCGACCCGAGATCCGGATCCCTAAAACGAAGACCGCCTTCGTGGGGAGAAAGCGATACGAGATCCGAATACTGAGGAAGGAGAAAGACTGAGTGGCAACCCCACAGCAACGAGAACGAGACTTGGGCAGACTACACCGGGTGTAGGGCGTGCCTATGCGTTGACGAACGCACCGGTCCGGGACCGGAGATCTCGTAAGGCCTTAAAGACTCATTTCAGGTTGGTACCTTTCTGTAATTGTTAAAATGGGGAATAGTTGCGGGAAGGAGTTAAATGTGGGCTCTGATCAATTTACAGGGCCCCTAAGAACAATGTGGAACCAACACGGACCATCAGCCGTGGAAGGTTTAAAAATTTGGCAAGAGCATGGGTTTCCTTTAAATGGCACATTTTCAACACAGAGGTTAGAGGATGTTAGACAAAATATTGAAAGTTGTACTAAGAAAAGACATTTTTGTAAAAAAAAGGAATTAAGGGGATTTGAGTTATGGGAACGAGAGGCACGTGAAAGGCAGGCGAGACAACAAAGAAATAATGATAAAAAAGGGGAAACTCAGCCTCCGTCGTATTTTTCAGCTGGGGCGAGTGGGAAAAGCACACCCTGTTTATATCCCTCACTAACCATGTTAAAACATTCCGAGGTTGACACGGACCTGGACTGCCCGGTGCCCCGTCCACCTCCTCACGCACCTCCACCGCACCAGCCAGCCCCGGTCCCCAACACCCCGACGAGACCGCCTGCTCCAGCCCTGACTCTGCCATCGCCACCACGCCTACAGACTCCTGGAAGAGGGACCCCTCAGCCACCAACGTTGACACCCTCCACCAGACCCATGATCACCCTGTGGGACCAACCAGGCACCGAACCCTCCACGGGCCACACCAGATCGGGATTACAGTATCAGCCACGGAAAAACTACCGGTGTGCAATACCAAACTGTCAGTTCCCTGCCACAGGAACTGCAGCAGACAGAGCCCCTGTCTGTGCCTCACACACCGCAGAGGCACGGGAACGCCAGTATGGATTAAAAGACATTCCAGAAGGAGAATGGAATAAAGAACCATATCAGGGTGATCCCGAAGAGTGGTATGGACCTAAACCTGATGATCCTCCCCGCCCCCGGCTGACAATGGGACAGTTTCCGATGGTAGAATGTCCGGACACCCATCAACCAGGGCAGGTACAATTGGTGTACCGACCCTATACTAGGGACGAACTAAGGGCAATCTGCTCGGAACTACCGAACCCAAGTCATACCGGGGGAGAAACTTTCTATGACAAATTGATGGAAATAATACAGTGTGCTAAACCAAGCAGTAATGATCTGGAAGGCATCATGCGCATGCATTTGGGCACCAGGTGGGGAAAGGTGAGAGACAGAGCTGGAGTACCGGGCGCCGGAGGGCAAGTGGCTGCCTTCGACCCTACCGTTGTCTATAACCCAGCAGCAGGATCCCCATATGGCTTACAGACTGCGGCTTTGAGGGCAGCTCTCACACATGTTTTTCCCACTCACCTGGATACAGGTAAACTGGCCAGAACCGTGCAGAAACCCGAAGAAACAGTGGAAGAATATCAAGACAGGCTGCAGAGTGTTATGGAACTGCATGGAGGATTGCCGAAGCCCCAACCATTCCCGGAAGTACAAAACACACCATATGAGTCGTATCTCAGTCAACACTTTATGAACGGGCTGAGACCCAGCCTACGGGCAGCGATACAACAGACTCTTGTGGGATGGCAGCATGCCCGCCTGGATGACCTACGACGCCATGCACATCATGCCGAAAATAATGAAAGAGAAAAAAAAGAAAAAAACAACAAAAAACATCAGATGCAAATGGTACAAGTAACTGACCTCCAACTCAAACAGCTGAAGAGTCAGCAGCCAGCTAGAGGAAGAGGCAGAGGACGTGGAAGGGGGAGAGGAAGAGGGGCTGGGAGAAGCAGCGACAGAAACGGCCCTTGTTATGTCGGCGGAGAAGAAGGACATTGGGCACGAGACTGTCCCAGGAAATACAAAGGGCAGGGCGGAGGAGACCAAAGACTGGGCGAAAGAGGCGAGCAAGAATGGCAACACGCTCCACGGGGCCGGGGCACAGTGAATCATCCTGATCAGTTTGACGAACAAGATTGAAGGTGCGAGGGGAAAGGTGGATGGAGCATGCGGCAGACGGGTGAGTCCACATTAATGTTGATAAAATGCAAACCAGGAGATTTACCAAATTGGACATTAAAAGTAAATGGGAAAGACATGACCTTTATGGTCGATTCTGGGGCCGGGGTGTCGGTAATAAGTAAGAATGCATGGAAAGGGGCGCAGCCGGCAATGTCTGGAAGAGGCTTAAATACCGTGAATGCGGGGGGGAGTACTGTTTATGAAAATTTCACTGAGCCGCTGCCTACCGTTAGTGAAAACACCGCTACCCATCATACTTTCTTATTTTCCGAAACAGATCCAGTAAACCTATTAGGAAGAGATTTAATTCGACTTTTTAATATTTGTATAATTGGTACAAACGGAGAAATGGTTGTTACACAAGGGACAAAGCCCGTTAAAAATAAAAAATGGATTTATGCATGGGGGATCACAGAGCCACCAACAGCTGCATGTCTAAAGAACGAAGCAATACATAGGAGAAGGAGATATTGCAAAGCACCAGGGGATGAAATGTCGTCAGACAAATTGCATGTAACAATGAGGGTAACAGAGCAGGAAGATTGGGGGTTCTTGGGTAAGCTTGGAGATGGCAAAGTGTATATAGGAGATCTCTATATGGGGCCACAAGCTACCGCATTTTCTGTAAATTTGACACAGGAGCAAAAATCGCTGTTTTGTGTGCCAGGAAGTGTTCCACATATTTCGATTGAAAAGAATTCTGATTGGGCATGGGAAGACCTGGGCCCTTGGATGGCTCAGTGTCAGAACACCAAAGATTGGGAAAACAAAGGGTGGGGCCAATATTCACCCTCCCTTCAGGTACGTTGAGTCTCAATAAGAGAATACATACCTGTTTTTCCGCAATTGTTAAAAGGAGGGAAAGGCCCTACAACGGGCACCTCCATTTTTCTCAATGCCTCGGAAAAGGAAACACTCCTGGCACAGGTCCCAGAAAAACTCTGGACCACAAATACAGCATCAGCGGGATTATTGGCAGGTGCCAAACCGCTGGAAGTCTCCCCAAAGTCATCTTACAGGCCATGCAAACGTCAATATCCTCTTCGACCAGAGGCCGAGGAGGGTATTACGCCAGTGTTTGAAGAACTATTAAAAGAAGGAATTATTGTGCCGTGTACAGGTTCCCCATGTAACACGCCTATACTGCCAGTACGAAAGCCTGATGGAACTTGGCGATTTGTACAAGATTTGAGGGCAGTAAATTCGGCTATAATTCCTAGAGCCCCTGTGGTGCCTAACCCCGCTACTATTATGTCCCAGATCCCGGGTGAAGCAGGCTGGTTTACTGTGATCGATCTAGCAAATGCATTTTTCAGTATTCCTGTAGCTCAGGAATCGCAACCATGGTTTGCATTTACATTTCGAGGGAAACAATATACGTGGACTCGAATGCCACAGGGCTACGTTGAAAGCCCTGCTGTATACTCTGCCGCACTAAGTGAATGTTTGGAAGGATTCACTTTTCCCCAAGGAAGCACATTGGTGCAATATGTTGATGATTTATTGATCTGTTCAGAAACAGAACAAGATTGCACTGCAGACACTGTTGCGCTTCTCACATTCCTAGCAGAAACTGGGAATAAAGTGAAAAAGGCAAAATTACAATTGATACAAGAAACAGTGCGATATCTAGGTCATGACATTTCTAAAGATGGCCGTTCGTTGGGCTTAGACAGAATCGAAGCGATTCTCAAAGTACCCAAACCACAGACTAAAACTCAGATGATGTCTTTTTTAGGCATGACAGGATACTGCAGATCCTGGATCATGGATTATGCGCAAAGAACGCAACCTTTGCAGGATATAATACATAGTAAAGGGTTAGGGTCACATGACCCCTTAGAATGGACTGAGGCAGCAGAAGCTGCATTTTTAGATTTAAAAGGGCAATTACAAATAGCCCCTACATTAGGAACACCAAATATGGACAAAGACTTTACTCTGACGGTACAAGAGAAGGGCGGATATATGTCCGCTGTCCTGCTCCAGGAGCATGGAGGTAAACAACGACCTGTCGGGTATTACTCGACGAGACTGGACTCAGTAATCCGGGGACTTCCCGCCTGCATGCGAGCAGTTGCAGCGGCTGCTGCGGCTGTAGAAGCCACCTGTGCTTTAGTGGCTTATCGACAGCTTACTGTCCTGGTTCCGCATGCTGTGGCAGAAATACTGCTGAAACAAAAAACCGCTCACCTTTCAGCTTCGCGCATGCTCCACTATCAACATGTATTAACAACCCTACCTAATGTTGTTGTGAAACGATGCACTGTTTTAAATCCCGCTACTCTTCTTCCCACAGAAGCAGACGGAGAAGCACATGACTGTGTTGCTGTTTTGGAGGAAGTCCTCACCCCCAGACCAGACCTAAAAACAGAACCCATGCCGAATACGGATGTTGAATTTTTCGTAGACGGATCCGCTTCAAAGGATCCCACAACCGGTGAAAATCATGTGGGCTATGCAATAGTAACCGAACATGCGGTACAAGAGTCCGCCCGGCTACCAGGTCACCTTTCTGCCCAAGCTGCAGAATTGTTTGCCCTTACCCGAGCGTGTCATTTGGCAAAAGGTAAAGTTTTAACAATTTACACAGACAGCAGATATGCATTTGGAGTGGTACATGATTTCGGTGCAATTTGGAAACACAGAGGATTTCTCACCAGTGCGGGAAAACCCATTCAGAATGGACCCCTGGTCAGAAATCTTCTGGACGCCATCATGCTGCCCAGATCTGTGGCAGTTTGCAAATGCACCGCACACACTGGGGACAGTACACCCGTGGCTAGAGGAAATGCAGCAGCTGATGCGGCTGCTAAGGCAGCAGCACATGCCCCTGCGAAAACGACCCTCCAAATGTTGAATGAACAAAAAGACCCACAGCTCACAATACAAGAGAGTCAGGAAATGGCTACCGCCACAGAGAAGGCAAAATGGAAAAACAAAGGGTCAAAGGTCGATGGTCTGTGGGTGGGGAAAGCCTCAGGTAAACCTTTTCTACCCCAATGTTTGGTTCCATACTACCTGAAATTGACACATGGAAAGACCCATGTGTCAAAAGGAGGGATGGTGGCAGAAATGGAACAATATTGGGACCTCAGCACATTCAAAAGTCACTCACAAAATTTTTGTTCCAGATGCATTGTGTGTGCAACACACAACGCCGGAGTAGCAGTAAAAACGGAACCAGGCGCTCAACCACCAGTACAAGAGCCGTTTGAGTACTTAATGATGGATTTCATTGAACTAACCCCTTGCAGAGGCCAAAAATATTGTTTGGTGTTCATTGATATGTTTTCAAAATGGATTGAAATTTTTCCTTGCAGACATGCAGATGCAACAACGGTGGCGAAAGCACTTATTAGGGAAATCATTCCCAGGTGGGGAATACCGAAACGAATATCCTCAGATCAAGGTTCACATTTCTATAACAATTTGATGAAAGCATTGACCGAATTTTTCTCCATTGACATGCGATTCCACTGCGCTTATCACCCGGCCAGTGCAGGAGCAGTGGAAAGAGCAAATGGAGTGGTCAAAAACAAATTGACAAAAACAATGGCGGAGACAGGGCTGGATTGGATAACAGCTCTGCCCATAGTCATGTTGTCCATGAGGTCAGCGGTAAGTAAGACGACAGGATTGTCGCCCCACGAGGTCATCACGGGGAGACCCATGAGAACCCCCGTGGGGCCCCCAATTGCTGGGACAGACCTAGCCCTAGTAGACGATCAAATGGTTCAATATTGTGTGGAATTGAATAAGGCACTGCGATTTGTCTCAAAGCAGGTGAAAGCAGCACAACCGGCCGTACGTGACGAACCTGGCCATCAGCTGAAACCAGGAGACTGGGTGAACCTGGCCATCAGCTGAAACCAGGAGACTGGGTGAACCTGGCCATCAGCTGAAACCAGGAGACTGGGTGAACCTGGCCATCAGCTGAGACCAGGAGACTGGGTGAACCTGGCCATCAGCTGAGACCAGGAGACTGGGTGAACCTGGCCATCAGCTGAAACCAGGAGACTGGGTGAACCTGGCCATCAGCTGAAACCAGGAGACTGGGTGAACCTGGCCATCAGCTGAAACCAGGAGACTGGGTGAACCTGGCCATCAGCTGAGACCAGGAGACTGGGTGAACCTGGCCATCAGCTGAAACCAGGAGACTGGGTGAACCTGGCCATCAGCTGAAACCAGGAGACTGGGTGAACCTGGCCATCAGCTGAAACCAGGAGACTGGGTGAACCTGGCCATCAGCTGAAACCAGGAGACTGGGTGAACCTGGCCATCAGCTGAAACCAGGAGACTGGGTGAACCTGGCCATCAGCTGAAACCAGGAGACTGGGTGAACCTGGCCATCAGCTGAAACCAGGAGACTGGGTGAACCTGGACATCAGCTGAAACCAGGAGACTGGGTGAACCTGGACACCAGCTGAAACCAGGAGACTGGGTGAACCTGGACACCAGCTGAAACCAGGAGACTGGGTGAACCTGGACACCAGCTGAAACCAGGAGACTGGGTGGTGGTGAAGGACTTCCAGAGGAAGAGGTGGTGTGAACCCAGGTGGCGTGGACCGTTCCAGATCCTGCTCACCACTCCGACGGCTGTTCGAGTAGCTGAGCGCACTTCCTGGATACACGCCAGTCATTGCAAGCTGTACAAACGGGGGGGATGCCTGTGACGAGCCATAGGCTGTCTTTGATCAGCAACGGGGACAAATGGCGACTGGTATGGCTTGGGGTTATGACAATCACCATAGCCTCATGTGTGCCAGGGCCACCCACAACGTATGGTGGAAATGGGCTAATCAGACAGCGATGAAAGAAACTGAAGGGAGAGGGGACTGTATGGTTTGCGCTGAACACACACCAGACCATTGGGTCGTTCCGACACCCTACAACACTTCCACATCTGCAAGATGGCTGATGGAGCACCGAGAGACTTGTGAGGCAATGTGTGGGGTTGTAAACATAAATGATGAATGTGCAGCAGCAAACCAAACTGGTAGAAGAACTATATTGTTGAATATGACTAGAACAAAAAACTGTTTATGTGTACAAAATTGTACTAGAGGGGCAGGGACCTGCCCGTATTTGTGTTTAATGATGCAAGGATCAAGACACTATAATGCTTCTGCCCACTGTACAAATGTGACCATGTGGCCCGAAACTAAAAGGGAAGAAAATATCACAAAATGGGGAGTGGGTGAATCTAAAATAGAATGTTACAAACGTACAAATGGGGTAGTAAATGTAGGGGCATTCCCAGCCAGCAATTGTAGTAAAACGTGGAACGTAAATGAATTGGAAAATACACAGTCAACAAACGGGAGTGCTCTACCTCCACAGTGGGCTCTCCAGGGGACGGGGACACCACTGGCCGACTTATGGTGGGCCTGTGGTCTCTCCCGACCCTTAACCCAGACATTGCCCACCAATTGGACTGGAACTTGTGCTCGGGTTATGAAGGTGCTTAGGGTGGATGTAAGTACCTTCCATGACCAGAGCGCTCGAAGTATGCGCCGAAGAGCGTATCAAGGCGACAGTAGAGTGTACTTAGATGCTATTGGCCAACCAAGGGGCATCCCATATGAACATAAGGCCATGGATGAGGTAAAAGCAGGTTTCGCATCTATATTTATATGGATACAACCTAATAAAAATGTAGAATGGATAAATTATATATACTATAATCAACAGCGATTTATTAATTACACCGATGAGGCTTTGACCGCCCTGGGCGAACAATTGGATGCCACAAGTAAAATGGCCTGGCAAAACCGCCAGGCCTTAGACTGGCTATTAGCAGAGAAAGGAGGTGTATGTCAAATGTTTGGAGACCAATGTTGCACGTACATCCCTAACAATACTAGCCCGGAAGGTTCCTTTACTGAGGCTATGCTTAAAATTAAAAACCTACGAAAAGAACTTAGTGAGAACTCAGGAGTCAGTCCATGGGGGAATTGGTCATGGCTTCTAGATTCCTGGTACGGTGTTTTCGCTAAAATTGGAATGACTTGTGCGGTAATTTTTGTTATATTGGCATTGGTGTTTTGTTGCTGTGTTCCACTCCTGCGAAAGGTTATGGGAAAATGGATTTCTGAGGGGGTGACCATGTCGGCAAGAATACCAGCCCCTGCAACAAACAGAGGAACAAGAGTGTCTGCGAGAGGTGTTCGAGCAACTGCCCTACACACCCTACGACGACACAGGAGCCAAGAGCGGATGAGCAAAGCAGACAAATGTTTTTTTTTTTTTTTTTTTTTTTTTTTCTCTTTGAATATGTTATCATTTATATGATAAAAGGAGGGATTGTGGGAGAAAAATATAATGTAGTACAATGTAACCTAGGATATATGTATCCAGATATGTACAATGCATATAGTTAGAAAACTGCTTAAAAGAATATTGTGCTTGTGACAGATAACCAGCAAAAATGTAAGGGAGGGGTGAGTGCTCTGCCACAGCTTACGTCATATGGGCATATGTGCAGGGGATAAAGCAGAACACGCTTCCATTGTTGGGTGCGCTCATGTGCTTGTTATGATAAAAAATAAAGAGGAGGAATCGCACCCGAGGTCGGTTCCTCCTTACCCAGACTAAGGAGGAACCACGGATGATAAATATAACCTTGAAGATACTGTAGCAGTGGGCTAATTGCAACACAAATGTTATATGACTTAAGGAGCAGATGTGGGCCTAGGAGTACAACGCGTGGGAAAAATACTGAGACACTGTCTGAAGATGATTGGCTTTCACAGTAATGTATTCATGTGATAACTTAGGATGTGTAATGGCATAAGAATAGACACCCTGTCTGCTAAAATCCAGAGTGTTTTCTCACATTGGTGTGAGGCATTCTCCGTGCTTTGTTATAGGGTTAATAAAGCTTGTATTATTGAAACTCTCCTTGCTGTGAAAGAACTGGGTTCTTTTACACGGGAAAGGTTGCTTGCAAGAAGTCTCTCCTAATTCAAAGGGAATTTTCCCCGACAACACGGGTCCATCTCCACCCCCCTTTCCCTGGTTCCGGGGCATAGGCGGCGGCATTTCTTCAAACATGAAATCCGCCATCATTGGTGCTATTTTCTTCGGCTTGTCTTTTTCTTTTTCTTTCTCTTTCTTTTTCAGTTCCTCCAGCTGCAGCTGCAACAGCTTCCGTTGGAGTTCTTTTGTTGGTCATCTTGTTTCTTTTCCTCTTTGCGGTACTTCTCCACCGAGTGGACCACATGTTCAATGAATTCCCGCTCACTCTTTGCCATCAGGCCTACCGCCTCATCCAGTCTGGACTTCACAGGAGGGGGCATGGCTTCCACAATGGCAGAGTGAAACATGGTCAGCATGATGGAGTCTTGTGTAATCTCCCTTTCTGTCATCGTGCGCCATCTTTTGAGCTGCTTCTCCAGATATGCTGCTGGATCTTCAGTGTCCCCCCATGGCTCCCCCTTCAGTGCTTTAGGATCCAGGCTGAATGGGAAAGTCTCTCTCAGGGCTGTCCACAGCACGTTTCTGTGACTGTCCAGTGGCACCCCGTCTGCCAAGGGGTTGTCAGCTACCCCCGGGAGATTGGCTCTGTTCAGCAGTTCAGCCATTCTTTCTGCACCCATCACCCTGGCCAGAAGGGCTTTGATGTCCCCCAATGCCAGCATCCTTCCACAAGTTTCTTCCTCTAAAACTCGGGCAGGGCTGACAGCAAGCCTTGGAGGTCTTGGCCCCCCCAAGGGACATATTGGGCTCTTCCGTTTTTCAAATGAACCAGAAGCATAGAGTATCTTTCTGGTCCTTTCTTAGATCTCTGGCTACGCTTCGGATGGGCGCTTTCCTTATCTTCACTTGAGGATGGGTAAATTAGGCTTTTCTCATCATCTTCCCTTCCTCTTGGGACAGCTGGGCACCCCCAGCTTATTTTCTTTGGTGGAGTCTTCATTCCCTCTATTCTGTATTCATACACTTTGTCACCTCTCAGTAATTCATGCATCTTAGTTTGGGTATCTTCTCTTTCTCCCTCCCTCTCTCTCATCCACTTCCAGTCTGTGCAGTCTCTCCTCAGCAATGCTGCATTCCCATTCTCTTCCTCTGGGGGCAGGGTCACTGCATTCCCATTCTCTTCCTCTGGGGGCAGGGTCACTGCATTCCCATTCTCTTCCTCTGGGGGCAGGGTCACTGCATTCCCATTCTCTTCCTCTGGGGGCAGGGTCACTGCATTCCCATTCTCTTCCTCTGGGGGCAGGGTCACTGCATTCCCATTCTCTTCCTCTGGGGGCAGGGTCACTGCATTAGGGTCTGAAAGGGGCTATTTCTCTCTCAACAGCCTCTCTGTTCTTTCCTTGCCTTTGTGCACAGCTCTCACCTTCTGTGCCTCCAACCCAAACAATTTCAACACTTCCAACTCTTTCTCCCTTTTCTCCTCTCTCTTCTTTCCTTTATTTCCCCATTTGTCATGTTTCACTACTCCTTCCATTTCATCACATATGTTTACATCAAATGTACCACCTTTTGGCCACACCTTTACCAATTCCTTTGTTCTGCTCTCCCATTTTTCTGATATGCGTTCAATATCTTTTTTAAACGCGGGGAACTTTTTCCCTAATATCTTAGCAGCTGAACCCTGTTTGGTCGCCATGCCGACAACTGCGTGTATTCTAGATGTATTCTTTAATCTGCATAATTACGTAATGCAATTCAAGATTTTCTATTAGGTCCACTAATGCACTAATGATGAATAAATTAATCTCTAATGATTAATAATAATGTATTTCCCACTTTTCCCACAATCCAATTATGTATAATTATGCCTTCCCAATTTATATACGGCCACTCTGCGACTGAAATTAAAACCACAAATTTCTGATATTTGTCAGCGCTCTTAGCAATATATATATAGATATATATATATATGTATTTATTTTTATTAATTCTGTCACTGGATCTACACACTGCCTCTTTCCAAAAATGCTCTCTTAACCCTTAGTTGACTGCACAATTACTCTTTTTCTCTCTTAATATTAGTTTGTTGCGTTTTCATATGTTAGATATTCATCCCACATTTATCACATTTCTACATATGCCACATGGTCAACATTTACATAAAACAAAAACACTTATTTTACACTTCTAAACGCTCCTTAACCGAACAGTGATGATGATGATATCGGAAAAATACTTTTACCACCTGAGCAAAGCCGTCAATGCCTTCAGGTACTTATGTATTTTTCACCCTTCGGGAGAAAAAATCTTCACCGCCTGAGCAAAGTAAACAATGCCTTCCGGACTTATACATCTCTTTCTCTCAGACAGGATAACCCAGTTTCAGCACGTTCACTCTCAAAAACCCCCTTTAGGGCTCAAACTCTGACCACCTGTCAGCACGTTCACTCTCACAACCCCCCTTTAGGGCTCAAACTCTGACCACCTGTCAGCACGGTCACTCTCACAACCCCCCTTTAGGGCTCAAACTCTGACCACCTGTCAGCACGTTCACTCTCACAACCCCCCTTTAGGGCTCAAACTCTGACCACCTGTCAGCACGTTCACTCTCACAACCCCCCTTTAGGGCTCAAACTCTGACCACCTGTCAGCACGTTCACTCTCACAACCCCCCTTTAGGGCTCAAACTCTGACCACCTGTCAGCACGTTCACTCTCACAACCCCCCTTTAGGGCTCAAACTCTGACCACCTGTCAGCACGTTCACTCTCACAACCCCCCTTTAGGGCTCAAACTCTGACCACCTGTCAGCACGTTCACTCTCACAACCCCCCTTTAGGGCTCAAACTCTGACCACCTGTCAGCACGTTCACTCTCACAACCCCCCTTTAGGGCTCAAACTCTGACCACCTGTCAGCACGTTCACTACTCACAGAACCCCCCTGAATCAGAAAGCTTTATTGTCATTGCACAAAAACAGTACAACGAGATTTGGTGTGCAGCACCTAAAACGATACATGCATACACACACACTACACACACTACACATTCATGCACCCACACACTACACACATTACACACTCACGCACCCGAGTTTAAAAGCAGCATAGAAGAACATTCGAGCAGTAGAAAATATTGCACGTCTCACAATTATCAAAATAAATATATATAAATCAATGATGGATTAGTCCTGAGTGTTATGATGCAGATGTGATGGCAATAGGGGGGGAGTGTTTATTTAGTTCAGTGATGGCTCTTGGAAAGAAGCTGTTCTGCAGCCTGGAGGTGCGGGCTTTGAAGGCCCTGTATCGCCTTCCAGATGGCAGCAGAGAGAAGAGGTGATGAGAGGGGTGGGTTCCATCTTTCAGGATGCTGCTAGCTCTGCGGAGGCAGCGTGACCTGAAGATGTCATCCAGTGTGGGCAGGGGAAGTCCGATGATTTTCTGTGTTAATGTGTTAATGACTCTCTGGATTTCCTTTCCGTTTCTGTGCACTTTGCATACCATGCTGTGATGCAATAGGTTAAAATGCTCTCGATAGAGCAGTGGTAAAAGGCCTTGAGCAGCTCAGCAGACAAGTTGGTTTTCTTGAGTGTCCTTAAAAAATAGAGCCGCTGTTGGGCCTTTTTTACCAGTGCCGTGGAGTTGGCTGTCCATTTGAGGTCCTCAGTGATGTGGGTCCCCAAGAACTTAAAGCAGGAGACCCTCTCCACTGCCTCTCCCTTGATGGTTAGGGGAGAGAGGTCCCCTCTGTGTCTCCTGAAGTCGATGATGATTTATTTAGTCTTTTTGATGTTTAGTGTGAGGTTATTGTCTGTGCACCATCCTATCAGTTTGTGGACTTCATCTCTGTAGGCTGTCTCATCACTGTTGGAAATCAGTCCCACCACTGTTGTATCATCTGCAAATGTAATTATTGTGTTTGAGGGGTGTGTGGAGATGCAGCCAAATTTTGTTGTGGGTTCCCAGGCCAACAAATTATCAGTCCAATTACAAATAAACAATCCAACTTATAAAATCAGGAGTCTTGTAGTAAAGTGTTGAATAAAAGGACTTTATTCCATCAGATGGAATCCAAGTACAAAACAAAGCAGTGATCATCAGTAGAGCACAGCACAGCACAGCAAGCAAACACACACACACACACACACACACACACACACTCTCACACACACACCACACACACACACACACACACACACACACACACACACACAGACACACTCTCACACACACCACACACACACACACCACACACACACACACACACACACACATACTCACACTCTCACACACACTCACACACACACACATACACACACACACACACACACACACACACACACACACACACACAGACACACTCTCACACACACACACACACACACACACACACACACACAAGTTTGACGAGGTAATTCAAAAGTTTGATGAACACTGTTCACCAAAGAAAAATGAGACCTTTGAACGGTATGTGTTTCGCTCAAGAATGCAACAGCCTGTTTTGATGTGTTTCTGACGGACTTAAAGCTAAAAGCTAGAACACGTAACTTTGGAGTTGTGCATGATTCTATGATCCGTGATCAGCTTGTGTTTGGCATACAAGATTCCAAGTTGAGGGAGAGGTTACTGCGGGAGACAGAGCTAACCCTTGAATCTGCTGTGAAAATATGCCATGCCGGTGAATTAGCCGTGCAGCAAGCCAAAAAATATTCGAGTGACGCTAAAAACGGCGCAGCAGTCGCCCTGGTGTCAAAGAAGACATACAATAAAGGACCGAGGAAGTTCAATCAACAAAGGAAATCTGAGACTTTTAATTGTAAAAGATGTCGGGGTTGTCATGCACCAAAACAATGCCCAGCATATGGAAAAATGTGTAAGTGTAAAGGACAGAATCACTTTTCCAAGCAGCGCTTTTCCAAGGGGAAACGAGGCAGAGGAGAACGTGTACACACGGTGGAGGAAAATGACCTGTGTGATTCCTTCTTTGTGGGCATGGTTACACAGGGTGTGGACAACATGCCTGAAGAGGCCAAACAGACAAGTGTGAATAGAGTGGAGCAGGCTTACTCGTAGATGAGAAAAAACGCGGCCGGTGGGAATCAACAGACTCGGAGACTCGGGAGTTCGGTACGCGGACAGCAGCTGCTTACAGACCAAAGACAAACCAGTGTAGCCCATCTACAAGTCTAAATGCTGTACAAATATTGTTTAATTGTTGTATTTTTTCAGGATATGTTTAAACCATAGGCTAAAGAGCATGAAATGAAATTACACCATCTCTGTTCGACAACATAGCTAGGCTTGCCTTGCGGCTTCTCTCTGTTGGAATGTTTATATTATTAAATACTTAGCCACCAAAAACAAAAAAGTTAACAGCCAAGTGGTGTAGGAGACTGTAATGCCTCCTAAAAAGAAACATCTATTCATGGAGCAAACTCTGAAAGAAATGAACGAACAACTGACAAAACTGACGCAGGAGGTGAGTGAAGTATCGGCTAAACAAACAGAGCTGGTGTCTCTCCTGACTGAAGTTGCGGAACTTAAAAGAACGGTAAAGGAAAAAGAAGCGAAAATAACTGTTCTTGAAGAAAAAGTGGAAAAGCTACAGAAACTTGAACGAAGAGTCGAAGACCTAGAACTATTCACAAGAGAAGAGGATGTGATCATAAGTGGATTGGAGGTTAAGCCGAGATTCTGGGCAGCAGTGGTTTTGAGGAAGCCGGGTGAGGAAAACCCCACTCTGGAGGAACAACAATCCATCGAAACGCAGGTAGAACATTTTTTGCATTCCAGGCTAATATTCTTCGATAAGCGAAGCATCTCTGCCTGTCATATGCTACCACGAAGAGATCAGAAAGCAAAACCTGCAATCATAATGAGATTTGTAAACCGCAAACACAAAACAGACCTACTCCGGCAATGGAAAAAGCTTGTTGATACTCAGGTGTTTATCAATGAACATCTTACACCGAAGAATGCAGAGATAGCCAGAGAGGCATGACAGCTGAGGAAGAAGAATAAAATAAAGTCAACATGGACCAGGGACTGTAAAGTGCTAATACGGTTGAACGGGTCCACACCCGCTGACGAGAAGGTGAGGATGGTAAGAGAGATGGCCGACCTGGACGAATATAAATGATGAAAGTCACTCTTTTTTCCAGCATGTCTGGGGCTCACTGGCAGTCGAAAATGAAAAGAATTGCCTTGTTTTGCCTAATCTATCCCTGTTTATTTTTTACACATATTTTGGATGAATTCTTTACTGGAAGTCACTCAGAGAGGCCCTCTGGGCAGGGTGGTAGGCCTAGGCCTAGGCTATATCTCAGCCAGCCTTCTGGATCATCGTCAATCCGACTCCAACCTGGTTCTGGCTCTAAAACGCCCAAGATTTGGGATCTGATTACTTTGCTTAATTTTTTGTTGCTTGGGATGTTATTTTTCCTATTCATTCAGACCTGTCTTTTGCCAAGAAACTGTTGCATGGGGAACACCCGCTCTGACTTTACTCTTTAATAGGCTCAAAGCTGGAAACCTTTTTGTTTGCTGGGAAGTAGGCCTAAGCATGACATTATTTTTTGATGGGTCGCTAGGATTCTAGACTCTTTTTTTGATTGACTCTCTTCTCTATTTTTGGCTGATCTTTTTGTTCCTGGTGTGCATGTTGCAAGGAATGTTTTGGTGTGCATGCGTGAATGAGTGTGAACCTGTGATTATGAGTGTATGCGCGACTGGGTGGGCGAGAGGGTGTATGCTGTTTGTATGTTGTCCGTGTTGGACAACTTGCGCGTCTGCGGTGATTGGTGCGCTCGCGTGCGTAAAAGTGTCTGTAGGCCTATCGGTATGCATGGAGATGAGTGTATGCGTAATTCTGTACGACAGAGAGTGTGGGCACAGACACCTCGAGTATGAATGGATTTGGTGCTGGATCGGAAGCGTGATATTACTGCAAATCTACTATGGCTTCTGTTGATATAACCAATACAGGGACGACTGCCCCCCCCATGGACTCTCTAGTCTTCAACCCATTTGAGCGAAACATGGACAATGATGGTATTTATGATTTTCATTTTAATCCAGACATCAATCAAATTGACCTACATTCTTTAAAACTGTCTTGTAAGTACTATTCTGAAACTCAAATGAATAATTTGACTCACACTCTCATGGATGCTAACCCAGATCTAAATGCTTTTTCCACCTTCCATTTGAATATTAGGAGTCTCCCTAAGAACTATGATACATTAAAAACCTATCTGTCTACTTTCTCAGTTATGGCCTTCTCGGAAACATGGTTAACAGATGATAATTATAGCCTATACCCCTTCTCTCAATTTAATGCAGTTCATTCCTGTAGAAATGTCAAAAAAGGAGGAGGAGTCTCACTTTATATATCTAAGATGTACAACTTTATTCCCAGAAAAGAACTTAGTGTTGACCTTGATACTACTACTGTGGAATCAATATTCGTGGAAATACCATCATGTCAGAAACTTCTTGGAAAGAGCATTTTGATCGGTTCCATATATCGACCACCTGATTCGGATATAAATACTTTTATTGATGCACTTCATTCCACACTTGATAGAATCAACAATGAATCCAAATTATGTATTCTACTTGGTGACTTCAATATCAACTTGCTTAAAGGTGATCTCACAACTACAACTGACTTCCTAAATGTATTCTATTCTTATAATTTTTTTCCTTCAATTACTAAACCTTCCCGCATCACAAACTCATCAGCTACACTTATTGACCATATTTTCCTTAATTCAATGGATTTTGAGATCACTTCAGGCCTCTTGATATGCGATGTCTCTGATCATCTCCCTGTTTTTCAAATCATTCATCTTAATGAATCTTCCAGTGATAGTAGGCCTATGGCTCCTTTGAATATACCGATTAAATACCGTAAATTCTCGAGAAATAACTTTGACGCCTTCAAATCAGCCATTGGCTCCACCTCATGGGATGAGGTTCTCATGATGCAAGATGTCAATAAAGCCTATGAATTATTTATTGAATTATTCAATTTGGCCCTTGATTCATCGTTTCTTTTGATTACGACCACAATCAGAAATAATAACTCTAAAGGAAAACCATGGATAACAGATGAACTAAAGAAGCTATCCCGTAAAAAAAATAACCTCTATAGGAAATCCATTATAACCCCCACCCCCATAAATATTGAAACATACAAGAAATGTAAAAACCAATTCACAACCCTAGTAAGAAAAACAAAGAAAAAATTATATTCTGATAAATTCACATTAGCATCAAATGACATCAAGGCAACATGGAACCTCATCAATCATCTTATGAAACGCAATAAAAAATCATCAGCTACTCCTATGGAAATGAATGATACTAAGGGATCTCTTTCCAACCCAACGGATATTGCTAATGGTTTCAATGATTTCTTTGTAAATGTTGGTCCTGAACTTGCCTCTAACTTTAAGAACTCTAATGTTGATCCTTGTGACTCGATCAGGGGTCAGTATTCTTCACTCCAAAATCTCGATCCTCCAACTTCACAGGAAGTCCGAGACATCATCATGTCTCTAAAGAACTCAGCTCATGGTCATGATGGAATCAAGCGTATCCTTATCAAGGAGACAATTGATCACATCATCACACCTCTTACTCATATTCTTTCTTTATCTCTTCTGTCTGGCACCATCCCCCACGATCTAAAAATCGCAAAAGTCATACCCATATTCAAATCAGGTGATTCTAAGGAATTTAGTAACTACCGTCCTATATCAATTCTTCCTTGTATCTCTAAAGTCTTAGGAAAACTGATCTATTCTAGACTATCCAATCACCTTGCAGTAAATAATATATTATACAAACACCAATATGGATTTCGTAAAAAATGCCATAATACAGCTCGTTAATTATATCTCATCAGCTCTTGATAACAAAAAATTTGCCTTCCGGGATCTAAGCAAAGCCTTTGACACGGTATGCCATGCTATACTGCTTGCCAAACTCAAAAGATATGGAGTGAAGGATACTGCCCTTAAACTGTTAACCAGTTACCTTGTCAATAGAGAGCAATATGTCCATCTAAATGGTGTTTCCTCAAAGAAATCTAAGATCACATTTGGTGTCCCCCAGGGCTCAGTCCTGGGTCCTTTATTATTTTTAATCTATATAAACGATATGGCCATGTCATGTACAAATCTCCTTCCAGTTCTGTTCGCGGATGACACAAATCTCATAGCTTCCCATGATGATTTTCACTCCCTGATCAGAATTGTTAATAATGAACTATCTATTGTAGCGCAATGGTTCCAACGAAACAAACTAACCCTCAATGTGAAGAAGTGCAACTTCATGATCTTTTGTAACATAAATAAACACTACCCAAAAGAACTAGCCAAAATTCTCATAAATAATGCTGAAATCAATCTAGTCCAGCAAACTAAATTCTTAGGCATCATTATTGATAGTGATCTCAAGTGGTCTAATCACATTGACCTAGTCACCAAAAGATTTTCAAGGATGCTGGGCATATTGAGGAAAGTTTGTCCCTTAGTTCACTCTTCAGCTCATCTTACTCTATATTATAGCTTCCTGTTCCCTTTCATTAATTACTGTAACATTATCTGGGCAGCGACCTATCCTACATATCTTAATAAACTACGTACAGCACAGAAAAATATCTCAAATAGATATGCACCATCCACCCCCCTTTTTAAAAAATATAACATATTGCCGATTGAAAAAGTGAACACATACCAGATATGCATATTCATCCACAAATGCATGTATAGAAAACATGAACTTCCAGACACCCTTCAGAATCTATTTATTTCCACCTCCAATGTCCATTCACATCAAACGAGACACAGCAACAATAATCTATTCCTATCGCGCTCACAAACATCAAGACACCAGTATAATCTTTCCTTTAGAGGCCCAAAGCTGTGGAGTGAACTAAGCCCTCAACTGAGATCTATGTCCTCACATACTGTGTTTAAAAAACATTTGAAAAAATATCTAATGTCTACCTAAACTGCTAGTCAATATTTATCTCAGTTATTTGTTTCTCTTCTTCTTGTATCATCCCATGTTCAATCATCATCCTATGATGTCTGTTTCTTCTTTTTCGTATCATCCTATATTCAATCATCATCCTATGTTGTATGTATAGAAAACATGAACTTCCAGACACCCTTCAGAATCTATTTATTTCCACCTCCAATGTCCATTCACATCAAACGAGACACAGCAACAATAATCTATTCCTATCGCGCTCACAAACATCAAGACACCAGTATAATCTTTCCTTTAGAGGCCCAAGCTGTGGAGTGAACTAAGCCCTCAACTGAGATCTATGTCCTCACATACTGTGTTTAAAAAACATTTGAAAAAATATCTAATGTCTACCTAAACTGCTACTCAATATTTATCTCAGTTATTTGTTTCTCTTCTTCTTGTATCATCCCATGTTCAATCATCATCCTATGATGTCTGTTTCTTCTTTTTCGTATCATCCTATATTCAATCATCATCCTATGTTGTATGTATAGAAAACATGAACTTCCCTTCCCTTCCCTTACATAACTTTCCTTATGTTGTCTGTTTCTTCTTTCTTATATCATCTTATGTTTAATCATCATTCTATGTTGTCTGTTTCTTCTTTCTTATATCATCTTATATTTAATTATCATCCAATGTTGTCTGTTTCTTCTTTCTCGTATCAACTGATGTTTAATCCTGAAACATTCTATTTTCTTTTCTTTCTCGTATCATCCTATGTTGGATTTGGATTGGCTACATTTTATTTCACCCGCTAAATGTACTAAATGTAATAAGTGTTGGCTAGGTGTGGAGCTCTGTACAAGCCTGTAAGGGCTTCGCTCCCACCTTGCACAGATTTGTACTAAAATTTGTGCTAAATAAACCTAAACAAGTGGACCGAGCCATTGCACATAAATGGAGCTACAATTGCTTTCAAACTGGATACAGGAGCAAAGGCTAACATGATAAATGAACTTCACATCAGAGCCATGAAGGTGAAGCCCCACATTAGTCCTAATCCAATTCCACTCAAGGCCTACAATGGACAGCCCATCCCCACAAGTGCAGACTGAAGGTGAGAGTAAAAGGAAAAGAACATTACCTCATGTTTGTAATTGTACCAGATGGTCATGACTCACTGTGAGGTGAAGAAGCATGTGAACAATTGGGTCTAGTCAAGAGGATGTATAGCATCAAAACAAATGCACAGAACGACGTAGAGACAATAGTGGATCAGTATACAGATGTATTTCGAGGGTTTGGTGTCTTACCATACACCTACAAGATCCAACTAAAAGATGATGCACAGCCAGTCATTCATGCTCCCAGGCGAGTTCCAGCAGCACTCAGAGAGAAGCTAAAGCAAGAGCTCGACCGAATGACATCACTGGGAGTTATTAAAAGAGTGGAGGAGCCCACTGAGTGGGTGAATTCGATGGTGTGTGTCAAGAAACCAAATGGTGATATACGTGTGTGCATGGATCCAATAGACCTAAATGCCAACATTACCCGAGACGAAATAACAAGTGAAATGGCCGGTGCAAAGTACTTCAGTAAACTGGATGCTTCACAGGGCTTTGGGCAAATAAAACTGCATGAGGACAGCACAAAGTACTGTACATTCAATACACCGTATGGCCGCTACTCATTCCAGAGAATGCCTTTTGGAATATGCTCTGCTCCTGAAGCGTTTCACAGAACTATGGAACACATACTGGAAGGTGTAGAAGGTGCACGGGTGTACGTGGATGACGTAGTGGTCTGGGGATCAACCCTGGAGCAGCACAATGAGAGACTCATCAAAGTGTTGCACAACATCAAAAAGTATGGATTAAAGCTGAACAGAGCAAAATGCCAGTTTGGTGTGGGAGAAATCACCTTTCTGGGAGACGAGCTGTCCCGAGCAGGTATAGAACCTGACATCCGCAAGGTGAAAGCTGTACTGGAGATGCCGAGGCCTGAAGATAAGCAAGGTGTGTTGAGAGTGCTGGGAATGATCAATTTCAATGGAAAGTTCATCCCAAATTTATCAACAAAAACAGAGCACCTCAGACAGTTGTTACATCACAAGTGTGACTTTAACTGGACTGACAGTCATGAAGAGGAGTGGAAAACACTGAAAACCATTCTCACGACAGAACCAGTGCTGACGTTTTTCGACCCGTCCAAAAGGACAAAGATCTCCACTGACTCCTCCAAAAATGGAATTGGCGCAGTGCTGCTACAAGCTGATGGAGAAGATTGGAGGCCAGTTGCGTATGCATCACGAGCAATGACAACAACTGAATGTCGCTATGCACAAATAGAAAAGGAGTGCTTAGGACTTGTGCATGGATTTGAAAAGTTCCACAGTTACGTGTATGGCCTACCAAAATGTGTGGCAGAGACAGACCACAAGCCATTAATATTTATCATAAAGAAAAACCTCAGTGAGATGTCACCACGCATACAAAGACTAATGATGAAGCTGCAACGTTATGATTTGGAGCTGATGTACACCCCAGGTAAACACATTGTGATGGCTGATGCTCTGTCCAGGGCAACGACACAGAGTGACACACCAGTGAGCTCTACAGAGACTGATGTTCAATTACATGTGAACCTGATTGCAAAATCTCTACCTGTGTCAGACAGAAAATCTAAGCAGATTGCAGCAGAAACAGAGAAGGACCCAATACTACAGAGGGTCATGAAAAATCTAAAAGAAAACTGGCCTCGAGGTGACTGTCAACAATATTATAACATCAGATCAGAGCTGAGTGTGATAAATGGACTCCTACTCAGGAAGAACAGAATTGTTATTCCTCAGTCACTGAGACAGGAGATGTTGAAAAGACTTCACGAGGGGCACCTCGGAATGGAAAAATGTACGAGAAGAGCCAGAACAGCAGTTTATTGGCCTGGAATCAACACAGATATTGACAAGATGGTCTCGAACTGTGAAATTTGCCTGAAACATCATAGAAAGCAGCAGAAAGAGCCCATGGTAACTACAGAACTACCTACTGTACCTTGGCAGAAAGTAGGAACTGACTTGTTCCACCCGGATGGAAAGAATTATCTGCTGGTCATAGATTATTATTCAAACTATCCAGAGATCGCATTGCCTTCCAGTATGACAGCTACTTGTGTGATTACACATATGAAATCTATCTTTGCCAGACATGGAATTTGCCAAACTTTGCAGTCTGACAGCGGGCCATGTTACAACTGTAAAAAATTCCAGAACTTTCCAGAAGAATATGATTTCCAACATGTAACTTCAAGTCCCCTGTATGCACAGTCTAATGGTGAAGCAGAAAAAGGTGTGCACATAGTGAAGAAACTGCTCAAGAAAGCACAAGAGAGTGGATCTGATCCATATCTAGCTCTGCTGAGTTACCGAGCAACACCACTAGAACATGGAATGTCCCCTGCTGAGCTTCTGATGGGACGCAGACTACGAACTACGCTTCCTCACACTGCAAAACAGAAGAAGAATAACGTTGTGAGACAGAAACAGGACTGTCTGCAAAACAGACAGAAAACCAACTATGACAAAGTGTCAGAAAGTTTAATACCACTGTCAAAACATGACACAGTGAGAGTACTGGAACAAGAAAGCCACAGTTCTGGAGGAAGTGGGTCCTAGATCCTACAACGTCAGAACAGAAGATGGTCAAGTCCTGAGAAGGAATCGAAGGGGCTTGCTGAAAACACCAGAGACACTTGAAGAACAGTCAGCTGATGATGAAGTTTGCGCAACAGCAGCACCACCGCCAGAAGAGACAACAAACTTCAGCCCACCTCCAGCTGACCAGATACCTGTAACTTCAGAACCTGTACTAAGAAGATCTACACGCCAGTCAAGACCACCTGATAGACTCGTCCTCTAAATAACTTTATTTATACACAAACAGTCACAAGTGTTTAAATGCATTGTGTGGTTTACATTTAAAGAAAAGGGGATGTTGTGATATGTGATGACTTATATGGTTATGCATTGATTTATGTTGACCACTAGGTGTCCTCATGTGGCCACTCTACAAAAGCCACACCCCAAACATTTGTAGCCAGATCTAGTATGTTGAGAGACATGTATGCTTTTTCCTGCCACTTGCCACAACCAGTCTTTTATAAATGAATTGCAAGAAACCAAGTTTCTTCATTGATAGAAAGAAACACGTTTTGATTTCATCCTCTATTTCAGTTCTGGTAATACAGATGTCTAGTGGATTTTGATTAGATTTTATTGTTTTTTCCAAATCATGTTATTTTAGTTTGGTTCTGATCTGGTGCTGAGTCAGGTCTGCCATTTTGATTTCCTCATACAGATTTTCAAAGTTTTCCAAATTGTGCCATTTTGAATAGCTGGTCCTGGCTTATGATCATCAAACTTTTTGTGTAGATCCCAAAATGTGTCTGTATCAATAGTGTCTTCAATTTGACCTATTTTGGCTTCAATATGTTTTCCTTTTTTACTATGCAAGAGCTGTTTATATACTTTTAGAGCATTTTAACAATTAGTGCAAAGCTCTTGGTTGCATGGATCTCTGTTTTTTGTTTGAAAGAGTACGCAAACAATTTCTTGATGCTCTGCATTCCTGATAAAACCACACCTGCCTTTGTGTTCTTTAGATTCATTCTCATTTTTACAGGAGGAATATCTGCCAATGAGGCCAAAGTATTGAGAATCTCATTAAAATCTCTGCTAGCCAGGTTCACATCTTCAAAGGTAGATGTGTAAGTTAAGTAATGTTTTGATTTTTGGGTTTTCCAAATGTAGTTTAAATGTCTGAATATTGGCTTCACTCCATTTCTATGGGGGCTTTAGGGGACAGATCTTCTCTGCAGGTGAACTGCTCAGCAGCTTCTCTGTCCTGTCCAGGTAAAGTACAGTCTGACAATGATCAGATATAGGGAGCTGTGGTTTAACCAGGAATGCCCTGATGAAGCTGGGGTCTAGGTCAGTGATGACATAATCCACCACACTTTGTCCTAAATGTGAACAATATGTAAACCTTCCCAGGGAGTCTCCCCTGGTCTGGCCATTCACTATAAACAGACCTAGACTTTTACAGAGCTGCAGAACCTGTTTCCCACTTTTGTTGACCACACTGTCATTGTTTTGTCTGGTCGTTGTATTTGGTGATGGGTTAAGAGGAGTGTAACTAAATATGTGTGTGTTTCCATTGGAGTTAATAAAATCAACCTCTTTTCCTGTTCTGGCATTTAAATCTCCACATATCAGCACATATCCCAGTGAGTGAAAATTAACAGTTTCTCTCTGTAAATCAGAGAAACAGTCCTCTTTGTAATGGGGTGGATCTCTTGGTGGTATTTATAAAGCACAGAGGAAGACTGGTTTAGATTGTAAAATAGAATCTATTCTGAGCCAGATATAGGAGTTGCCTTTTTACTGGCTTTACTGCCCTCTTTTTTAATTTAACTGCCTCTCTCTCTCTCTCTCTCTCTCTCTCTCTCTCTCTCTCTCTCTCTCTCTCTCCCCTCCCTCCCTCCCTCCCTCTCTCCCCTCCCCTCCCTCCCTCCCACTGTCTCTCTCTCCCCTCCCCTCCCCTCCCCCTCCCTCTCTCTCCCTCTCCCCTCTCTCTCCTGCCTCTCTCTCTCCCCTCCCTCTCTCCCTTCCATTTTCTCTCCCTCTCCCTCCCTCCCTCTCTCTCTCCCTCTTTCCCTCCCACTGTCTCTTTCTCCCTCCCCCTCTCTCCTTCCCCCTCCCCCTCTCCCCTCCCTCTCCTTTTCCCTCCCTCTCTCTCTCCCTCCCTCCCTCCCACTGTCTCTCTCCCCTCCCCCCTCCCTCTCTCTCCCTCTCCCCTCCCCTCCCTCTCTCTTCCCTCTCTCTCTCCCTCCCACTGTCTCTCTCTCCCCTCCCTCTCTCCCTTCCATTTTCTCTCCCTCTCCCTCCCTCCCTCCCACTGTCTCTCTCCCTCCCCCTGTCTGTCTCCCTCCCCCTCCCCTCCCCTCTCTCCTCCCTCTTTCTCACTATCTCTCTCCCCTCCCCTCCCTCTCCTTTTCCCTCCAACTGTCTCTCCCCCCTCCCTCTCCTCTCCCCTCCCCCCTCTCCTCTCCCCTCCCTCCCTCTCTCTCTCCCTCTTTCCCTCCCACTGTCTCTTTCTCCCTCCCCCTCTCTCCTTCCCCCTCCCCCTCTCCCCTCCCTCTCTTTTTCCCTCCCTCTCTCTCTCCCTCCCTCCCACTGTCTCTCTCCCCTCCCCCCTCCCTCTCTCTCCCTCTCCCCTCCCCTCCCTCTCTCTTCCCTCTCTCTCTCCCTCCCACTGTCTCTCTCTCCCCTCCCTCTCTCCCTTCCATTTTCTCTCCCTCTCTCTCCCTCCCCCTGTCTGTCTCCCTCCCCCTCCCCTCCCCTCCCCTCTCTCCTCCCTCTCTCTCTCCCTCCCTCTCACTATCTCTCTCCCCTCCCCTCCCTCTCCTTTTCCCTCCAACTGTCTCTCCCCCCTCCCTCTCCTCTCCCCCCCTCTCCTCTCCCCTCCCTCCCTCTCCCCTCCCCCTCTCCTCTCCCCTCCCTCCCTCTCCCCTCCCCCTCTCCCCCTCTCCCCCCCTCTCTCCCTCCCTAAATAAAGAATTCAGGATGTTTATTCATTGTATAAAAATTTTAATTCAGAATTCATTAATTGCCCCTCCCCTCCCTCTTTCTCAAGATTCAAATGTGCTTTATTTGCCTGACAAGTGAATTGTGTATTCAAGCACTGACAATAACAACATTACAGTCAAAACAACAACCCCCCCAGCATAACACACACATAGGAAACAACAACAACCCCCCAGCCAAACACCCATAGTAAACAACAACAACCCTTCCCTTTCATAACCCTTCCCTTTCTCTCTCTATCCCTCCTCTCTATCCCCCCTCCCCATCTCTCACTCTGTCTCCTTCTCTCTTTCTCCCCATCTCTCCCTCTCTCACTCTGTGTCTTTCTCTCTCTCTCTCCCCATTACATTACATCTTATCCAGAGCGACGTACAACGAAGTGCAGATCAAACACAAGTACAAGTGTGAAGAGGACCTATATATCTTTCTCTTTCTCTGTCCCCTCTCTATCCCCCCTCCTCTCTATCCCCCCTCCCTCTGTCCCCCCTCCCCATCTCTCACTCCGTCTCCATCTCTCTCTCTCCCCATCTCTCCCTCTCTCAAATTCAAATTCAAATGGCTTTATTGGCATCAGCCCAACATTTCCCACACGATGTACAGAACAGAACCCATAAGACCTGGTTACCATGGTGTGGAGGCCCGATCGGGGACAAGGCGGAGAAGGGGGACATCTGAGGGAAAGGAGCGGATTGGACGGCCCAGGCACTGACAACGGCGGACGAACGCGGTCACGTGAATTCCACATTTCTGTTATTTTTTATTCCACCTTTCTGTTATTTTTTATTCCACATTTCTGTAATTTTTTATTCCACATTTCTGTTATTTTTTTTCTTTCGGGTGTTCCTAATTTTTTGGCCGCTTAATTTTATTCCTCTTTTTGAAAAAGGAATATTTTTTGTTCTGGACTATTGAGATGTGCCCTGAAGGCACTTATAAAAAAAAATAATAATAATTTTTTGTTCACCTATTTTACTCTCTCTCTCACAGTATTTTCAGTATTTTTCCCTCTCTTTGATCTTCCCTTCACTCTCTGCCTCATCCCAGATCACACAGTTTTACAGAGGATCCATACCAATTCACCCAAAACCCAGGATAGAGGGGCTGAGTGAATGTGGTCTGGACTCTGTGCAGGAGGGTCATTGTGTCAGAGACGCTGTAGAAGGACAGAGTTCCTGCCCTGTGATCCAGGTACACTCCTATTCTGGAGGAGGAGGGAACAGGGATTTTAGTGCTCTCATTATTGTGACTGAAAGAGTAACTGGTGGAAGTGCAGTCCAAACTCCAGGACTTGTTATTACCTCCCATTTCACAGTCATCACCCGGCCCTTTCCTGCTGATCTCTTTATATGACACTGCTATAGAAACCCCAAACGGCCCACTCCACTTAGCCTCCCAGTAACAGCGTACAGACACACCCTCTCTGCACAACACTTGGGGCCAGTACTCAAATCTCTCTGGATGACCAGGATGTGACTGGATCTCCCTCACACTGGTCACCTCTCTGTTCCCGTCAGACAGACAGAGCTCTCTGTGCACTGTGTTGGGGTCCAGTGTGAGCTGACAGCCATCTGATGGAGGAGATGAGAGGAGAGCTCCACTCACATATTTGACACATCATACATATTGTCTACATCTTTCATATTTTATGTATTTAAATCTCATATTTTCTTTATTGTTCAAATTTTTAAGATGTTTAAAGCTTTAAACTTGCTTGTGTCTTTTGAAAGTTACTTTTCATTTATATTTACCCTTGTATTGGATGTTCAACCACTATGACTATGATCTGAATTATTTTATATTACTGCAAATTGGTAACTTTCTCCACACCATCCTACTACAGGACATACATTATATTATCATATATGATCAATATGTTTAATACCATTGATGACTGCAGCTGAATTGAGATGTGATTGAGATTCATGAGATCCTTAAAGCAAGTCGATTTTGAAAAAAATTATACAAATAATCTATTTCTTCATATTCCCTCATAATCTCTGGTTGCTTCATTCATTGATTTCAGGCTTAATTACAGACTCACATTGTAAGAAGTCCTGTCTGGTCTGGGGCTCTAGAACAGAGACTTCTTCCACTGTGGAGAGAGAGATCAAGTTTAGCTTCTAAAGATGAACCTTTTTTTAAGATCCCGGAGAAATTGAATGCTTGTTTCAATCTGCAAGTACATGACAACAGATGTCACCCAGAATACAGTATCAGAATGGGTCTCAAATGTTACACTAAAACAGAGCAGAGAGAAGAGACAGGATGGTTTCATCATAAAACTACTGAGGAATTTGACTTGTGTTCTCTCCTCTCATCTCTATGCAGGATCTTGCATCCTAGTAAACAAAGACATACTGGTCATACTGTTTTTTGTTCTCTCAAGATTAAACAAAGCTTTCATTGAAAACATTTAGGGTTATGCCCTAGCCAGAAGAACTGCCCCTAACATACTGGGTACTTTTATAGATTTCATCCCTATTCACACTGAACACCTCTGTGATATTCTGGATCATCTGGAGCTTGTAAGCACTTGAAATGTCCCTCCACATTGTAATATATAAACCTTTATGTGACTAGGAAGTCACATTGAGATTAAAACCTCTTTTACAAATGAGACCGAGCCAAGACAGGGTCAAACAGCAGCATAAGATTACAGAATCAAAATCACGGTCCCTGACAATAATATACATAATTATTTATGTATATACAGAAGAAAGTGCATAAGAATACATACAATATGACAGAACATAACACAGGGAAAAACACAGTGAACTAAACATATCCGTGCAACTTAAAGCAGTAGCAGCTTAACATGAGAACATGCATGACTCTCAAATTAAAAACGTTTAATGAAATAAGAGAATCAAGTTTGAGCTTGGCCTGAAGCTCGTTCCAGGACCAAGGAATATATAACCTGTGATACAGACTGAAATGTCACTCACCCCTCTCATTAATAATATATAACCTGTGAGACAGACTGAAATGTCACTCACCCCTCTCATTAATAATATATAACCTGTGAGACAGACTGAAATGTCACTCACCCCTCTCATCAATAATATATAACCTGTGAAACAGACTGAAATGTCACTCACCTCTCACATTAATAATAAACATCGAACAAAAAGTTTGGTAATCCGTGTTTGTAGATTACTTCTCTGTTGTAACAATGCTTTTGGCAACACATTTTATACCGTTAGAAAGCCTGTTCATTTCCCTTTTAAATGCTGCCCCAGTTGTAAAAAATTTGTGGGATGAGCAGCACAGCTTAGTATGTGGGTTGCGCTCATGTAAAGTTTATCTTCTGAAACGGGCGATGTCAGAGACAGACCGCGAAGTGGGCGTCCCAAGAAGACCGGTTCCTCACCCTTTCAGCACTTAGGAACCGTAGGCAGTCTTCTACAGATTTGCAGTCAAGGTTTGCAGGACGATATGGCACACGGCTTTCGGCCCAGACAATCCGGAACAGACTGTACGCAGCCAATCTCCGGGCTCATAGGGCTGCCAGGAGGCCTGCCATGACTGCCCTTCACCGTCAGGCCCGTTTGCACTGGTGTCAGCAACACCTGCACTGGAACCTGAACATGTTCAGCCATGAGTCCAGATTCTGCCTACGGAAGTTGGATCGAAAGGCCAAAATGTGGAGAAGACGGGGAGAACGCTATGCTGATTGTTGCACCGATAGAGGAACACCTTTTGGTGGAGGCAGTGTGATGGTGTGGGGCGGCATCTCCATCACTGGAAAAACCAGGCTTGTCATCATTGGAGGCAATCTCAATGCAGAGAGATATCGAGATGAGATTCTGCAACCAGTGGCAATCCCATATCTCCACAGTCTGGGACCGAACTCCATCCTCCAAGATGACAACGCTCGCCCCCACAGAGCGGGGTTTATCAGAGACTACCTCCAGAATTTGGGAGTAGAGAGAATGGAGTGGCCTGCCAACAGTCCTGACCTCAACCCAACTGAACATTTGTGGGATCAGCTGGGGCGTGCTGTTGGTGCTAGAGTGACCAACACAACCACATTGGCTGACTTGCGACAAATCCTGGTTGAGGAGTGGAATGCCTCCCACAACAGTGTAGGACCAGGCTGGTGACCAGCATGAGGAGGTGCCAGGCTGTTGTGGCTGTGTATGGTTCTTCCACACACTACTGAGGCCCCTGACTGTTTGTTAAATGAATAAATTGCTAAATTGTACAATATGTCTTGTTTCTTCCTTGTTACTGATAGACTTCAATCATCCAGTCCACCAAACAACACCAAACAAGAGTCAACAGCAGAATAAGCTGTTTGCATTGGCAGAGAAGGTTTGGCAAATTTTACATGAGTGCTACCCACATACTCAGTTGTGCTGCTCATCCCACAAATGCATGTTCCTTACAAATGGGGCACCATTCAAAAAAAACTTATTGCCAAAAAGCATTGTTACAACAGAGAAATAACACAAATTTCCTGGTGTTCCTGCCATCATCGGCTTCCTCTTGGGGAGCTCCTGCCCCAGCTTGTACAAAGTGAAAAAGTTATGGCATGCGATGTTTTATTCACAGAGAGCCTGATGTGCTGGCTGCTGATGCACTGGTCCTGGGGCTGGCTGAGGGTCAGTCTCATCCTCTTCTTCAAACTCACTGTCACACTCTCAATCCAGAGACATGATTCTGACGTGCAGTGTTGCTGGAGTAGTGCTTAGCATAGCTGCCTTCCACGCCGTGGCCAGTGCCTCTTATCTCCTAAGCCAATGTCGCTCTAGAACAATATGCTGCTGCTGCAGTAGCATATCCGTGTTTGACGTGTTGTGTGCTCAGAGAAGCTCTTCTGCATCCCACTGTTGTAATGTGTGCTTATTTGTGTTACTGTTACCTTCCTGTCAGCTTTGACCAGTCTGGCCCTTCTCCTCTGACCTCCTTCATTTACATGGTGTTTCTGCCCGCACAACTGCTGCTCACTGGATGTTTTTTTGTTTTTCACACAATTCTCTGCAAATCCGCTGATATTGATCTCTGTGTGGCTGGTGGCCTCTGGAACTGCCAGTCCGCCATCCAGAAAGCAGACTTCATATCAGCCTAAGCCTCCCACCTCAACCTTGACTTTCTTGCTTTTACAGTGGCTCTCATCAGAGAACACAGCCCTTTCCTCTGCCTTCTCTTTTTCCCACTATCACTGACGGCACACAATTCTCTGCAAACTCTAGATTCTGCTTGAACAGAATTTTCTGAGATACTGATACTCCCTGGCATCAACAATCATTCCACTGTCAAAGCCACTTAGATCATATTTCTTCCCCATTCTGATTTTGGTCTGAACAACAACTGAACCTCTTGACCATGTCTGCATGCTTTCATGCATTTAGTTCTGCCACATGATTGGCTGATTAAATGACTGAATTAACAAGCTGGTGTACAGGCCTACCCAATAAAGTGATCACTGAGTGTCTGTCATATAAATGTGAAGGGGGGTGCAGTGTGCATTAAATTAAATTTTGTTCTTTTAAATGAGGCCAGGCCAATGTGTCTCAGGTTGAAAAAAATATTTCAATGTATCATTTTTCTTTTAATAAACATTGAAAACAGGTCCCACAGACCCAAACACCGCACAATGGTTAATAATATATAACGTGTGTAAGTTCCTTTCATGTTGTAAGAGTGAATCTTAGGCAGATCACCTCACCAGTGTGTTGTGTGCAGTGACTAAACACACTTTCTGCAGCAGGGTTTGCCCACCAACCTCTTCCAGAAACTTTGAACTCCACCTTGAAAACATCCTCCAGTCGCTCTTTCAGTTCAGAGACAGATTTCCTCACAGCCTCAAAAGAGACGTTTGGACTGACAGTGATGCTGGGTAAGTCTCCAGGTCCAGGAGGGGCACAGAGGGACTGACAGCTCTGCAGCCAGACAGACAGAAAGAGACAGACAGTGAACACAGATTGCTGTGCAGATACCAGGAGCAGATCTTTGTAAAAGAGGAACACACCTCACCATGTATGTACAGTGTACACAGTGCAGACTGTCAGAGAGCCAGTGATGTTACCTGGAGGAAATGGATGTGATCCTCTGTGTGTGAAAGCTGCTCCAGCTCAGCCTCTCTCCTCCTCAGCTCAGCAATCTCCTGCTCCAGTCGCTCCAGGAGTCCTTCAGCCCGACTCACTTCAGCCTTCTCCTCATCTCTGATCAGCTCTTTCACCTCAGAGCGCCTTCTCTCAATGGAGCGGATCAGCTCAGTAAAGATCCTCTCACTGTCCTCCACTGCTGTCTGTGCAGAGCGCTGTTAGGAGGAACAGAAGGAGGAGGGTTGTACATTTTAACAAGGCCTTTCACTCAGCTCTTACTGGGACCCCAGACAGCCTGTTCCCCACAATGTGGGTCAGTGGCATTGAGCCCCACAGGGCTGGAAAGTGGCCCAACACTGGGCTCCTCGCTGGCTGACTATCTTGTCTATCTACGGGTGTCCATCGAGGCTGCCTGATGATTGATTTTGTTTTTGCTGCCTGCCCTCACTTCACTGTGTAGGATTCCTCTTGTCCCCCTTGTCCATGTGTTTCCTTCCCATCCCTGTCCTCTCTCCTCTCCCCAGGTCCCAGTCAGGTAGGAGGTTCGCTTCCCGCCAACATGGGAAGAATATCTCAAACCTCATCTTCCCTCCCAGATCCGCTGATATTGATCTCTGTGTGGCTGGTGGCCTCTGGAACTGCCAGTCCGCCATCCAGAAAGCAGACTTCATATCAGCCTAAGCCTCCCACCTCAACCTTGACTTTCTTGCTTTTATCGAAACGTGGCTTTCACCAGAGAACACAGCCCTTTCCTCTGCCTTCTCTTTTTCCCACACACCCAGAACCTCTGGCAGAGGAGGTGGCACAAGTCTCCTAATCTCATCTTCATGGAGATCTAGTGTCTTCTCCTCATCCTTCGCCTTCTCCTCTTTTGAATTTCATGCGGTTTCTGTTACTTTGCCGTGCAAACTGTTTATTATTGTTGTTTATCGCCCCGGGTCCTCTGGGGAGCTTCTTGGATGAGATGGACATCCTCCTTAGCTCCTCACCAGTCAATGACACTCCTCCTACTGGGTGACTTCAATCTCAACTCAGAGTCCACCCAGTCTACCTTTCTCTCCCTCCTTTCTTCTTTTGACCTTACCCTCACACTTTCCCCTCCCACCCACAAAGCAGGCAACCTTCTTGACCTCACCTTCACAAGGAGCTGCACAACAACCAACCTCTCTGTAACACCACTCCATATATCTGACCACTCCTTCATCTCTTTTTCTCTTCCACTCTCCTCTACCACCCATCCATCACTCCCACCATCCACTGTCACCTGTCGGCGGAACCTACGCCACTTGTCTATCTCCACCCTCTCATCTTCAATCCACTCCTCCCTACCATCCGCGGAGTCTTTCTCTCGACTGTCTCCCGATGATGCTGCTACAACTCTCATGTCCTCCCTCTCATCTTCCTTTGACTCTCTGTGTCCCCTCACCACCAAATTAGCTTCGGCCTCCCCCCCCAATCCTTGGCTTTCTGATGCTCTATGAGCGGTCCGAACCAAACTGCGGGCAGCGGAGAGAAAATGGAAAAAGTCCTGTCTCCCCTGTGATATAGCTTCCTTCCATGCCCTCTTATAATCTTTCCACTCCTCTGTCTCTCTAGCTAAATATTCCTTCTTTCACTCGAAAATTAACGCGGCCGCCTCTAATCCCCGCAAACTGTTTTCAACCTTGTCCTCTCTTCTGCCCCCCCCCCACCTCCCTCATCACTCACACCCAACGACTTTGTCTCCTTCTTTGAAAAGAAGGTTGACGCCATTCGCAATTCGTTCTCCCAACCCTCTCCCCCTGCTGACCCTCTTCCCCAACTCCCTAACCTCCTTTTCTCCCCTCTCTGACCCATTGAAACACCTTACATCCCACCGCCCGACCACCTGTCCTCTTGACCCCATCCCCTCTCCCCTTCTACAATCTATATCTAATGACATTCTCCCTTTTCTCTCCTCTCTAATCAACACCTCCCTCTCTTCCGGCACCATGCCCTCTTCCCCGAAGAGGGCCAGAGTCACTCCCCTGCTTAAAAAACCTACTCTTGACCCCTCTGCTCTGAGCAACTACCGGCCTGTCTCTCTTCTTCCCTTTCTCGCCAAGACTCTGGAACGGCCGGTCTGCTCCCAAATGTCCACTTATCTTCTTCTCAACAATCTCCATGACCCCAAAAAGTCCGGCTTCAAGAGTGGCCACTCCACTGAGACCGCCCTGCTCGCAGTCACTGAGGCACTCCACTCTGCTAAAGCCAAATCCCTCTCCTCTGTCCTCATCTTCCTCGACCTGTCGGCCGCCTTCGATACAGTCAACCATGAGATTCTTCTCTCATCGCTGTCTGGGATGGGTGTCACAGGATCTGCACTTGCTTGGTTTTCCTCCTACCTCTCTGGTCACTCCTACCAGGTGACTTGGAGGGGCTCAGTCTCTGACCCTCACCCCCTACAAACTGGAGTCCCGCAGGGCTCTGTTCTTGGTCCTCTCCTCTTCCCATGGCTTTTCTTATCACTCTTATGCCGATGATACCCAACTCTTTATTTCCTTCCCCCCCGATACCCAGGTCACCACACAGATCTCTGCCTGTTTGGCTGATATCTCTGCGTGGATAACTTCCCACCACCTGAAGCTTAACCTTGCCAAAACTGATCTTCTATACATCCCTGCTAAGTCCTCTCCGTCAATCGACCTCTCACTGACTGTTGAGGACTTTGTAGTTTTCTCCTCCCGTACGGCAAAGAATCTTGGGGTAACTCTTGATAACTGCCTCACCCTGGCTCCACAAGTATCCTCCACTGCCAGAACCTGCAGGTTCTTTCTGTACAATATGCGCCGTATCCGTAGAAAGCCACCCAGCTCCTAGTCCAGGCGCTCGTCATTTCCCGCCTGGATTACTGCAACTCCCTCCTAGCCGGTCTCCCAGCGTGTGCCATTAAGCCCCTCCAGCTGGTCCAGAATGCTGCAGCCCGCCTGATCACCAGTCAGCCTAGGTCGGCTCATGTCACCCGGCTTCTCATTGGCCTCCACTGGCTTCCTATTGCCGCACGCATCCGATTCAAGGCCCTAGTGTTGGCATTTCAGGCTGGTAAGAGGACTGCCCCACCTTACATACAATCCTTGATCACTCCCTATTCCCCAGCTAGACCACTCCGGTCTGCCAGCTCTGTTCGCCTTATGGTTCCCTCTCTACGTGCACCTGTCGGTCAAGCTGCACGTTCATGCCTGTTTTCCATTCTGGTTCCTCAGTTGTGGAATGACTTGCCTCTCACTGTCAGGACATCCCTCCCCCTATTTCGACGCAGACTAACAACACACCTTTTCAAACTCTACCTTAGTCCTCCCTCTGGATTTCCCCCACCCCCCTTTCTGATATCCCTACCCCTCTTGTCTAACCCCCCCCCCCCCCCCCCCCCAAAAAAAACTTATGATGACTATATGTTTAGAACAGCACTTCATATGTATTTTCCTAGTTATGGATGTGATGCTTTGACTTGTGGAAGAACCTATGCACTTGTAAGTCGCTTTGGATTAAAAGTGTCTTCCAAATGACTAAAATGTAAATGTAAATGACTGGAGCAGAGCCCTGACTGAGCCCTGAAATGGCTCTTCCAGCAGCAAGCTGTTGTCTTCTCTCTTCTGCTCAGTACCAATGGTGGCTGGTGGCCATTTACCTGGATGGGGCACCACACAGTGCGAGAAATGGTCTTTAATAAAAAGCATAGCTACAACTCTGACCAACAGATCTAATATATTAGACAACAAAACAATGAACTGAAAAGGGAATCAGAAACTAAAGCAAATTGTACTCACAAAGACGAGACGCAACAAGACCTATTTCTATAAATGAGGAAGTTAACGTTCACGTACCTATCGACTGCGGGTTCTGTAGAAATACACACAATAAACTGTCGAAATGAAAAAAGGAACATTAACGAAGACTCACTGCGTTCCGAACAGAACACGGGATTCAGCATTCGTGCAATGGTAGTTTTTCTTCTGAGGAATGTGGTTTATGATTATGGTTGCATATTGGGGATCTCAGACACTAAAACACTTCACATAAAGTGGAGCAATATTTCTACACAATATATAACTACGACATATAACTTCCTTGTGATCGGAACGCGATGCACCTGAACAGAAAACCGAACAGCACCTGAAGCACAGTTTTGCACTCTGTTATACAGGCAAATCTATAGGAAATCCTTTTGGTTGATCTTAACATGATTTAAAACCTGAGGTAACGGCCATATAAAGAACCCTTTCTCACCCCCTACTCGACCCAGCTCCTGGTCCAAGCGATGGTTCTGTCCCGCCTGGACTACTGCAATTCCCTCTTGGCTGGCCTCCCAGCGTCCGCCATCAGACCCCTCCAACTCATCCAGAATGCAGCAGCTTGTCTGGTCTTCAACCTTCCCAAATACTCACACGTCACCCCCCTGCTTACTTCCCTCCACTGGCTGCCTGTCATGGCTCGCATCAAATTCAAAACATTGGTGCTAGCCTTCCAAGCAGTTAAAGGGTCTTCCCCTGCTTATCTGCAAAAAATCATCAGACCCTACACCCCTGCCAGACCTCTTCGTTCAGCCTCCACAGGCCGCTTGGCACCTCCCCCTCTCAGAACCTCCACCTCACGCTCACGACTACTATCTATTCTGGCTCCACGGTGGTGGAACGAACTCCCTGTTGAGGTCAGAACTATAGAATCCCTCCCCACCTTCAAGCGCAAGCTGAAGACACACCTCTTCAAGCAGCACCTCTCCCCATCCCTCCCTACCTCCCTGTGAACCTTAATTGTTGTCTCTGTGACTTGCTTTGTGTATCGGTATTTTTAGTTGGCTAGGTAAGCAGTGTTGGATAGTTTTGCTCTGTTTGTTTGTTCAAAAAAAAAAAAAAAAAAAAAAAAAGGCCCTTGTCCTTATCTTTGTTGTACAGGTAGCAGTTGAAATTGTACTTCCCTCTAGGGTCTTTCAGCGAACTTATCCCTGGTTATGGGTTTGCACTTTGTTGTACGTCGCTCTGGATAAGAGCGTCTGCCACATGCCAATAATGTAATGTAATGTAATGTAACTGAAAACAAAGCGCTTGCTTTGCTAGCCAACTGGCCCGCTTTTATTTCCTGCCACAGACAGCTCACAGCTAACCGAATCGCCTCACCTAACTAGCTCTTAACCCACGAGCTTCTGAAGTAGCCCGTTACCCAAAACTTCCCCCCTGCAACCTCTCCAGACACAAAATGACCTACCCACATAACAGCCCCCCTACAGCAGCATCTGTTAATGGTAAATGGTTTGCATTTATAGAGCACCTTTATCAAAAGCGCTGTAGGATTGATGCTTCTCTTTCACCCATTAATACACACACTCACACACCAACGGCGATTGGCTGCCATGCAAGGCATCAACCAGCTCGTCAGGAGCATTTCGGGGTTAGGTGTCTTGCTCAGGGACACCTCAACACACCTAGGGAGGGATTGAACTGGCAACCCTCCGACTGCCAGCCGACTGCTCTTACCGCCTGATCCAATGTCGCATTTCCCTCAGAAATCCCTGGGGGGGATACAAATATGTTTGCCCAATTATGTTAACTGGTTAAATACTGGCAGCGCACAGTAGCCGCCATCTTGCTTTTATAAACCAGTTAGCCAGTTAAGTTGCGGTCGCTACAAACATAGTGCTCTATAAGCTAACAAAGAAGACAAGCAAAGTCCAGCCGTTTTGGAATGGCTAAACTAAATAGATATTTAAACATCCATCCATCCATCCATTATCTGAACCCGCTTATCCTGAACAGGGTCGCAGGGGGGCTGGAGCCTATCCCAGCATACATTGGGCGAAAGGCAGGAATACACCCTGGACAGGTCGCCAGTCCATCGCAGGGCACACACACCATTCACTCACACACTCATACCTACGGGCAATTTAGACTCTCCAATCAGCCTAACGTGCATGTCTTTGGACTGTGGGAGGAAACCGGAGTACCCGGAGGAATGCAAACTCCGCACAGAGAGGCCCCGGCCAACGGGGATTCGAACCCAGGACCTCCTTGCTGTGAGGCGGCAGTGCTACCCACTGCACCATCCGTGCCGCCATATTTAAACATTACATAAATAAATGACTTACTGTACTTGCTACATCTGTGATGGAGACAAACAGCTCCAGGCTACTGCTAGCGTTAGAACCAGTGGCGGTGATACAGGCGGTGCAGCGGGCGCAGTGGCACCAGGGCGCCTGGTTTAGGAAGGCCCATGTCTCTCCGTGTCTTATATCAGTACACCGTTTTTTACAGGTCTTTTTTTATTCATTCACCGGAAAATAGCAGAACTGCGTTTACTTTAACAGTGGTGTGTGTTTATATATCCTTAAATAAGAGAAATATGCCTAGGTCATGGTTATTATGCTTTCTTTGTGAATATGTGATCATGCTAAGCTCATACCAAATTCATACAGTCTGCTTTACAGAAAAAAGGCTATAACGTATAAACTATTCAATTCAATAACTTGTGGCATGTTAATTCATTTGGTGTTGGTGCTATTTCCTGATATGCCAAGAGTGCTGGAGAAAATTTGCCTACATTTGACTGAAAAGGGAAAGTTTTCTAGAAACTAGAACGTAGCCGTGCTATATCCAGGTCAACCCTGAGCTGCATTGGGGTTAACCTAGTCCGTATAAGTCAAAACGTCTCTTTATACATTATTACAAGGCATTTAGCAGACGCTCTTATCCAGAGCGACGTACAACGAAGTGCAGATCAAACACAAGTACAAGTGCGAAAAGGACCTGAGAGGACAGTACAGTTTCAGTACAGCACCAAAGTTTTGATGCGAGCCATAACAGGCAGCCAGTGGAGGTTGCTGAGCAGGGGGGTGACATGTGAATGTCTGGGGACATTGAATACCAGACGGGCTGCAGCATTCTGGATCAGTTGTAGGGGTCTGATGGCAGATGCTGGAAGGCCAGCCAGCCGAGAATTGCAATTGTCCAGGTGGAACAGGGCCATTGCATGGACAATATAGGTCTCTCAACCTATATTTCCACCCCCTAGACGTCTAGATTCCAGTTTTGCTCAACGCAGTGACGTTAATGTGAGCAAACTTAATTCTTCCATTGCTCAATCTTGTAATCATTAATTAACATGAGTCAAAGTCCATAAATGTACTTGCATTGCATTCAAATTAGCCAAGGAAGATGCAAATTCTCCCAGCAATTACCATGAATTAGAGTCTGTTCAATTACTGAACTGGTTTTTTGCTGTTAACACAGGGGACTGTTTTTAAAAACCTTATGACATGGAAAGTATAAATTGTATTGCTTTACAAAGAGGAAGCGACCAAATAGGCCAGTTTAGTTTCATCAGCTGGAGGAGGAGTTACGTCCATAATAAGATACGTCCATAATCTGATACTGACACACGAGTAGCACAGGCCTAAGCTTCAGTTATGTAAACATCCCAACTATCGAAAGTTGATTTATTGACTTGTTGATTTGATTCTATGACCATCCACGTTGCTCCATGTTTCTGACATGATAAATACAAATGTTCTAAAGCATCGCAATTATGTAGTCTGTGTCCAAATAGGACCAAAAGTTACTCATCAGCCAAAAAAAATACAGTATTGTCTAAAAAATATCTGTCTAATGGTGCTGAGTGTGTGTGTTTGTGTGTGTGTATGTGTGTGCGTGCGTGTGCGTGCGTGTGTGTACGTGTGTGTGTTTGTGTGTGTGCATGTGTGTGTGTCTGTCTTGGTTGGCAGTTTTTGTCAGAGGAAGGGCCCATAAAAAATCTTGCACCGGGGCCCATCCTAACTAGCTGCTATTGCGTGTCCAACCAAGACTGACGGACATTATATATTATGTATTTATGTTTGTACACAATTTTATTAAATTGGTGACTTAGCAGACGGAAAAGCCAATGTTAGATATTTTGAATATTCACAATATTTTTTATGAAAAAAAAAGAAAGAATATATATATATATATTTACTCACCAAGCACTTTATTACACCTACTTATTCATGCGATTATCTAATCAGCCAATTGTGTGGCAGCAGTGCAATGCAGACAATCCTGTAGATATGGGTCAGGAGCTTCAGTTCCCATCAACCATTAGAATGGGGAAACATTTTTATCTCAGTGACTTTGACCGTGGAATGATTGTTGTTGGCAGACAGGGTGGTTTGAGTGTCTCAGAAACTGCTGATATCTTGGGATTTTCACGCACACTATTCTCTAGAGTTTGCAAAGAATGGTGCGAAAAACAAAAAGAAATCCAGTGAGCAGCAGTTTCTGCAGACAGAAACGCCTTGTTAATGAGAGAGGTCAGAGGAGAATGGCCAGACTGGTCAAAGCTGATAGGAAGGTGACAGTAACGCAAAAAACCACACATTACAACAGTGGTATGGAGAAGAGCATCGCTGAACACACAACGCATCATAACTTTAAGTGCATTGGCTACAGCAGTAGAAGTCATGTCTTATAAATACCTAATAAAGTGATCAGTGAGTGCGTGTATATATATATATATATATATATATATATATATATATATATATATATATATATATATAATTTTGGTCTGCCCTGACAGATTGGGGTGGGGCGGCGCCCTCTGTGCTCCTATTGACCAGCCGCACTGGTCAGTACCCACCTTGAGTGACTGCACTGCCTGTCTCAGATCCTGCAGCTCCTTCTCTCTCTCCTGGATTCTCTGCTGGAACTTACTCTGTGTCACCCCCAGCTGCTTCTGTGTCACAAATGACAATACAATGAAGAACTTTTCAACTACATTTTAATCTTCCATATGAAAATAAGACAAAAGAAAATATATGGCATACAGCTGGTCAGTGTGTAGAATTGTGCCGGTCTTATAGGTAAAACTGTGTGTGTGTGTGTGTGTGTGTGTGTGTGTAGGTGTGTGTGTGTGTGTGTGTGTGTGTGTGTGTGAACTAGCGGCTCCAGCCGTGTAGATTCCAATTCAGGGAGTGAATAGGGGGGTGATGGGTGTGAACATAGCTGTCACAGAGAGATTACTTTGGCTCACTTCATGATCTTTATCACTGTGGACTTCAGACCTGGAAATCACTGTGTTGTAGGGATAAGCAAATGAAATGTCAATCGTCACTGTAAAAAAGCATGAATATTATTTCGAGTTTCAGTTCTTACCTGTTTCTCAGTCCTTTCTGCTGCAGCTGAGACCGTATCATGGCCTCTATGTTCATCCATCACACACAGCATACAGATACACTGCTGATCAGTACGACAGTAAACTTCCAATAGTTTGTCATGATTAGAGCAGATCTTCTCCTGCAGGTTTACAGTGGCTTTGACCAGTTTGTGTTTCTTAAGAGGAGGAGATTCATAGTGAGTCTGGAGGTGAGTTTCACAGTAAGATGCCAGACACACCAGACAGGACTTGATGGCTTTGTGCTTTCTCCCAGTACAGACATCACACTCCACGTCTCCAGGTCCAGCGTAACAGTGAGCAGGAGGAGCAGCTTGGAGTCCTGTCTTCTTCAGTTTCTCCAACACTTCAGCCAGCATGGTGTTTCTGCCCAGAACAGGCCTAGGGGTGAAGGTCTGTCTGCACTGGGGACAGCTGTAGACACCAATATGATCATCCTGATCCCAACAGTCCTTAATACAGCCAATACAGTAACTGTGTCCACAGTGAATAGTCACTGGATCCTTCAGTATATCCAGACAGATTGAACAGCTGAACTGGCCCTGATCCACCGAAATATTGGCCTCAGCCATTTCACTGCTCACACTGACAGAGACAGATTTTTTCTGTGGTTTTCTGACAGACACTGAGCTAAGTTTTGTTTCTGTGAAAGAGATTGAGTAATGTTTCGTTTCTCTGAAACTGCGTAACAGAGAGAGTCGCAGAGAATTCCTGTTTGTGCAAATAGCTCTAGGAGGTGTGGTGTTGGACTGAGGCCAGGCTGAGCAGAGCAGGCTGAGGGCAGATTCATGAGGAACAGATTCATGAGGGCAGATTCATGAGGAACTTTTTTTTTTTATAAACATTTATTTATTGAACCTTTTCGTTTTCACCCCCCCCCCAACATCTCATCACAGTTTACAATCTTACAATGATTTAAAAAAATAATAAAAATTATAATAATTATAATATTTTTGACAAAAAAAAAAGGATAGTATATATTAACCATTATTATTATTAGGGATCTGAATCCAGAGCATCTTGTCCTCACTTTCAAGGAACTGTAGGAAAAGCCCCCAAATTTTATAAAATATCTTAAGCTTGCGTTTGATAGAGTATGTTATTTTGTCTAATGCAAGGCCATACGAAAGCTCTCTCAGCCACAGGTTGATGGAAGGGCAAGACACACTTTTCCAATGAAGAGCAATGAGTCGTTTTGCATAAATTAAACATAAATCAAGCATTTTAATTTCATGCCTCCTCAGGGACAAACCGTCGGGGTAAAGGCCCAAGATACACAATTTAGGGCAGAGAGGGATATTTTTAAAGGTGATGGAGGATAGCAACCTAAGGACTCCCTTCCAAAATATTTGCAACGCCTCACATTCCCAAAGACAGTGAAATAATGTGCCCTTATGAGTTCGACATTTAACACAGACGTCCGATAAATTTGGGTTGAATTTATTAAGCTTTGCCGGGGTCAGGTAAGTTCTCATTATCCAATTGAATTGGACCATTTTAAGTTTTGTATTTACTGTAAAACATTGTGCCTCTTTGCATATCTGGTACCATTCACGATCCAGTATCACATCATTCAAATCCTCGCTCCATGCTATCCTTTTGGAGTCCGAAGATTCATTGGAAGCGGATAAGAATTTTCCATAAAGAAAAGAGATCTGGCCCCGACCCTGTTGATAATGGAGTGCAAATTGTTCCAAAGTTGTTAAAGGGGGGCAGCCCAGGGAATAATTCTGTTTTGAGCTGATAAAGCTGTGCAGCTGAAGAAATTTAAAGAAATGTGTCTGTGGCACATTGTATTTCTCCTTGAGCTCATTAAATGTCTCCCTACTATACAGATCCATTATCCGACTGACACCCTTCTGTGCCCACTGCCTAAATCCTGCATCATTTTCCCCCGGGCTGAAGCCCCAAATAGGGGAAAAACGGGACAGCGGTGGAACTTTGCCTAGGACGTGCTGTGCCTCATGCCAAACCATCAAAGTGTTTCTGACAAAAGGGTTGAGAGTATTTTTCTTTAAGTTTTTACAAGAGTCAGAGTACATGTATGTAACCAAGTCTAGCCCCTTCGTAGTTAATGATTCCATTTTAACCCAGGGCACTGTAGACTCTGAAGAGAACCACGAGAGAGCAGCCCTCAGCTGGGTCGACCAATAGTACCACATCAGGTTGGGCATTCTCAGGCCACTTCTATCATATGGGAGGTATAGCAAAGTAAGGCGAAGCCTTGGTCTTCAATTGCTCCAAAAGTTTGTGAAAAGTGTCTTCATTGTAGAAAAAAACATTGGGGGGGGGGGAGCCATCGGAATGGATTGAAAAAGATATAAAAATATGGGAAGGACATTCATTTTAATGACATTTATTCGTCCAATCAATGAAAGGTGGAGCGAGGTCCATCTATTTAACGACTCTCTTACTCTAGACACACATGGGTCATAGTTGGCGGAAATTAGTCTATCTAATTGAGGTGTGATAATAATACCAAGGTATTTAAACCCATTAGAAGCATTAATGAAGGTGTAACTAACTATTGGATGAAGCCTTTCCTGCTCAGTATGGAAGACTTAATTTCGTTCACCCGATAGCCTGAGAATTTACCAAACCTGCTAATCAAATGAGTAAAGAGCAGGGATTGAGACATTAAGACTTGAAAGGAAAAGGAGAGTGTCATCAGCATACATAGCTACACGGTGCTCATAGTCTCCGGTTCTAATCCCCTTAATAGCAGAATGACTTCTAATAGCAATTGCCAAGGGTTCTAAGGCCAAAAGAAATAACATAGGAGACAAAGGGCATCCCTGACGAGTTCTGCGAAACAAATGAAATGGTTTAGAGACAATATTATTGGTTACCACCTCTGCTACTGGTTCAGAGTAAAGGATCTTAACCCACTGACAAAAGTTACTCCCAAATCCAAAATGTGAAAGAACTTCAAACAAGTAAGACCATTCTACTCTATTAAATGCTTTTTCAGCATACAAGTGTCCTGGGTCCCATCACATGCATGAATTATATTAAACAATCTTCTGATATTATAATATGCCTGACGATTTTTTATAAAGCCATTCTGATCAGCTCCTATTATAGATGGGAGACATCTTTCTAATCTTAATGCCAGTAATTTGGCAATTATTTTTGCATCTGTATTTAAGAGGGATATAGGTCTAAACGATCCACATTTTGTAGGGGGTTTGTCTGGCTTTAAAATTAACGTAATTAGTGCCCTTCTCAGAGAGGGTGGTAAACAGCCATTCTGAAAAGATTCATTGTACATATTGACTAAGGGAGTGACTAATTTATCTTTAAATAATTTATAAATGTCAATGGGAAGTCCATCAGGGCCTGCAGATTTGCCACCATTCATGCACGTAATGGCTTCCACTATTTCTTTCTCTGAGTATGCTATCAAGTGAGTTTTGTCTTCCTCTGATATCAGCGGAATTTGAAGTTCACTCAGGAAGATAGATTGGTCCTCTACAGAGTCAGAAGCCTCCGATTTGTATAGAGACTGATAGAAAGATGCAAAAGTTCTAAGGGATCAACAGACATATTTCCATTGGGCAGTTGTATACAACTGATTGCTCTTTCTGCCTCTAGTTTCTTTATCTGCCAGGCCAGCAATTTTCCAGATTTTTCCCCTTGATCATAAAATGATTGTTACAACCTTATTAAACTATTTTCTGCTTTATTGGCAGAGAGAACATTATATTTAGCTCTCAGGGTCAGTAGCTCTTGAGTGAGATCCCTTGATTGATCTGCATATACCTCCCTCTCTAATTCTTGGATTTTTTAATACAATTCCTCCATTTCTAAGTTATTCTTATTAGTTTTCGAACTTGTATAGCTAATTATTTGTCCCCGGATATAAGCTTTAAATGTCTCCCATCTTATAGTAGCAGAGGTCTCATCTTTATTTGTCTCAAAGAAAAAGTCTATCTGCGTCCCTACAAATTCTAAAAAAGCAGGATCATGCAGCCATCTTGGATGCAGCCACCATTTTCGAGGCCCTTTCTGAAGTTTAGAATCATTATAAATAAGGGAGACCAGGGCGTGGTCTGAAATCACAATAGCGTCATAAGTACAATCGCTCACTCTATGAAGAAGGTCATTTGAGACCAGAAAGTAATCAATACGTGAATAAGATTTGTTTACCGATAAGCAACATGAGTACACTCTGTCTCCGGGATGCAACCTTCGCCAGGGGTCACATAGATTCAGATCTTTTATTAGACAATGTAACTTGTTCCTACTGTGTGTGTGTGAAGTATCAACACCAGTCGAACGGTCGAGATGAGGGGAGACTGTACAATTAAAATCACCAGCAATAATACGTTTTCCAGGTAATGAGGCCAGTATTAAAAAAAGGTTTTCAAAAAACGCAGGAGAATCATTATTGGGTCCATACAGGTTTACCATTGAAATACTTTCATTTAACAGTGAACCTTGTACAATCAAGTATCTTCCTGCGGAGTCTGTTATTACTTTAGAAAGTCGAAAAGGAATAGATTTGTGAATCAAAGTTATGACTCCCCTGGAAGAGAATGAAGCTGAGAAAACTTGACCTGGCCATCGTCTGCGGATCTTTATAATATCTTCCGATAACAGGTGGCTTTCTTGTAAAAATACTACTGTAGACTTTAGATGTTTTATCCTTTTCATGACCTGCTTAATTTTAGTCAATTTCCCCAGACCTCGGACATTCCACGTTGTTATTTTCAAACTTGAATTAACATTCATCAGTCATTTCTATTATATGCATTGCAACAGTCCATTTGAACTCTGTGTGATGACGGTAGGACATGTAACCACACGGAAAAAGTGCACAAGTACAAATAAGATATGTTGGTCTAAAAAAAATAATATGTGATGAGATAACCTCCCGCTGCCTCTCCGAATTTGACAGCGGTCCCTCCCTACCCCGAAAATACCCCACGTTGTCTCCCAGAACGCAACAACGCTCCCCCCACCCCCCCATATCTAAAGATGCAACGTAGCGCAACACTGATCCTACTAATACGAGGAGCAGTGCGCTCACATATTATTCACCTATACGTGCTCCCACACACATCGGCTAATAAAACATGAGACATAATATTCAGTAAACTAGGCTACCCTTCCTATAATTGTTGGCTTTATGACCGCTCAAACAGTTTGACGTTACCTTGTTATATCCAGGATGCGAAAAGGAAGGGTGCCGAAAAAAAACAATCTGAAATAGTTCAGTTCTCGCCACTTGGTAGGTTATAATGCCAGGCTAGTGTCCCCCGGCCTGGACAGTATGAATGTAGGCTATGACGTCGTCTGGGCAGTCAAAGGTCTTGGAGCGACCATCACGCGTAACCCTGAGCTTGGCTGGATGAATTGACCCATATTGAATGTTCAGAGCCCGTAGCTGCTGCTTCACCCCGTCGTAGCGCTTCCTCTTTAGGTGTGTCTCTTTGGCAACGTCTTGAAAGAACTTCACCTCTTGTTCATCGAACAGCACCTTCCCTTTAGCTCTAGCTGCTCTAGTCACCCTGTCCTTGTCGCTTGAGTTCAGGAATCGTGCAATGAGAACTCGGGGAAAGTTGCCGTTCACTCGGCCCTGCAAGCGCTGTGCCCTTTCAACAATGATCGACTTGGGAAAGTTGTCAGGGCCCAATGCCTCTGGGAGCCACTTCTCCAGGAATGCCACAGCGTCGCGTCCTTCAGCACCCTCCGGGATGTTAACAAGTCGTAGATTATTGCGACGACTCCGGTTCTCTTGATCCTCTAATTTCAAGGTTAGTGTCTCCACTTGCTTCTTGAGAGAGGACGTTAAGGTTTTTAGGGTGTTAACACTGTCTTCTGCATCACTAATGCGTTGCTCGGCTCCTGAGAGTCTGCACGAGAATCTGTTAATATCTTTCTTAACGTCTTGGATAGCAGTTAATACCCCCGTAATTTTCTGATTGAAATCCTCCCGCATGCCGTTGATAGCTTTCATGATTTTTGCGGCTCCCTCGGCTTCGGTGTGCTTCTCAACTAGCTTGTCAGTAGCTAAATCCGAGTTAGCCGAAGAAGTTTGATTTTCTTTCTTCCTCGCACGACCACCAGTATGATTTTTGTCCGACATTTTCTGATCCCAAAAGTATTCAATGCACCTTATAACCACTTTCTGACCGAACTTATCGAAATTTACATGAATGAAATTATATTAGTTCGCCGAGTGTGTTGGGAGCAAAAGTTAACGCATGTGCTCAGCTCGCCGCCATATTGGATCTCCATGAGGAACTATTTAATCTTAAGGGTCGAAGGGCAGATTTACTGAAGGACTGTGTGGTTTGAACCCCGGTGTAGGCACAGTAAGATTCACACAGCCCTTGGGCCCTTGAGCAAGGCCCTTAACCCTGCATTGCCCCAGGGGAGGATTGTCTCCTGCTTAATCTAAATCAACTGTAAGTCACTTTGGATAAAAGCATCAGCCAAATGATATGTAATGTAATGTAATGTATTGTGAGCAGTAAAGGCCTGTATACACATGCATGGGATTTAATGTGGCTGTGTCTGATCTGAGTACCCAGTCAGACATGCACAGATAATATGTATGGTATAATATGAGTATTCAGGTATTTTGTTGAGCATATATATGAGGTCTATGAACAATGAAAATGCAAAGTGGTCTCAGGTTTTATGTCCAATAATGTTGAAGAAAAGAATAAGATTAAATGTAAATTTTGGAGAATAATCATTTACACATGTAAGGCCTCTGGGGTATTCTGTGGCTTTACAAGCAGCTTTGGAGTCACTTCAGGTTTATTTTCTTGCTTAAAACTCACAAACTTGCAAATGGCAGCAGGTGATCTGAAATCTCTCTATTTTAAATATTCTTCCTTGTACTGCACTGACACACCTGCAGAAATGTAACTATTTTGCTTTTCAGAGAGAGAGATTGAGAGAGAAAGAGATTTTATAGATTTAAAAGAAGGTTTAAAGACTCCATGATACGGCCACACAATGACCCAGTTACCTCGCCCGGAAAAGGGAAACTGGGGCCCCCTTCTGGAGCCAGACCCGGGAGGGGAGCTCGTCGGCGAGCGTCTGGTGGCCGGGCCTTATCCCATGGGGCCAGGCCGGGCACAGCCCGAACTGGTCACGTGGGGTCGCCGCCCTGTGGGCTCACCACCTGCAGGGGTCGGCATCGGAGTCGGGTGCTTTGTCCAACGGGCAGTAGGCAAAGGCGGGGATCCGGGCGTGGTGATCCTCGGCGTCGCAGACTGGTTCTGGGGACGTGGAACGTCACCTCTCTGGTGGGGAAGGAACCGGAGCTAGTGTGGGAGGCTGAGCGGTACCAACTGGATATAGTTGGGCTCACCTCCACGCACAGTACTGGTTCCGGAACCAAACTCCTGGAGAGGGGCTGGACTCTTTTCTTTTCTGGACTTGCTCAAGGGGAGAGGCGCCGGGCGGGTGTGGGGATACTCACAAGCCACCGGCTGAGCGCCACTGTGTTGGAGTTCCACCCGGGGAACGAGAGGGTCGCCTCTCTGCGACTACGTGTGGCTGAGGGGAAAGCTCTGACTGTCATTTGTGCTTATGCACCAAATGGCAGTTCAGAGTATCCAGCCTTCTTGGAGTCACTGGGAGGCCTCCTGGAGGGGGTGGGTGGAACTGTGTAGAATTTTAATCTTAGGTACATTTTAACATTGAGAGACAGAATATCACAAAATAATCCACAATAACAACATCATATGAATTTTATTAATTTATTATCGTATTTTTGCATGAAATAAGTATTTGATCCCCGACCAATCAGCAATAATTCTGGCTCCCACAGTCCAGTTAGTTTTCCATTAAGAAGCACTCCTAATCTCAACTCATTACCCAAAACACCTGTGTCAACTCGTTACATCGTTATGTAGCTGTATAAAAGACACCTGTCCACACAATCAATCAGATTCCAACGTTTTCACCATGGCCAAGACAAAGGAGCTGTCTAAGGACATCGGGGACAAAATTGTAGACCTGCACAAGGCTGGGATGGGCTACAAGAAAATAATGGATGAATGGGGCAATATACCAGGAAATTTTGGGGGATAACCTCCTTCCCTCAGTGAGAGCACTGAAAATGGGTCGTGGATGGGTCTTCCAACAAGACAATGACCCAAAAGATACGGCCAAGGCAACAAAGGAGTGGCTCAAAAAGAAGCATATTAAGGTCCTGGAGTGGCCTAGCCAGTCTCCAGACCTAAATCCCATCGAAAATCTGTGGAGGGAGCTGAAGCTTTGAGTTTCCAAGCAACAGCCTCGAAACCTTAAGGATTTCGAGAGGATCTGCAAAGAGGAGTGGACCAAAATCCCTCCCAAGATCTGTGCAAACCTGGTGAAAAGCTACAACAAACGTCTGACCTGTGCTTGCCAACAAAGGTTTCTCCACCAAGTATTAAGTCCTATTGTTCTATGGATCAAATGCTTATTTCATGTGAAAATATGATATTAAATTTATAAAATTTATATGATGTTGTTATTGTGGATTATTTTGTGACATTCTGTCTCTCAATGTTAAAATGTAAAATTCTACACAGTTTGTAAGTGGGCAAACCTACAAATTCAGCAAGGGATCAAATAATTATTGCTCCCACTGTATGTGTGTAAGTATGTAAGCATGTAAAACAGTGGCTGTGTATAAGTATGTGTGTAAGTATGTAAGCATGCTTTGTGTCAGTTCCGATGTGTCCTTGCTAGACTTCATACTTCTTGCTGCTCTTCTCACCCACTCCCCAAATTCACCCACTCTGCAAAATACAAAAACAACAAGTATACCTCAACGAGTGATTGTATATTGCTACATAGTCCATGGCTGGGTGTGCAAATCTGCATTGAAGAAAACAATCCCTCTGTTACACTGAAGTCTATGCAAGGTTGGTGCGCATGTAACTGACTTTAAATCAAACATGCCATACACTGTTTGAAAGCTTATACTGTTCTCTACTATCCAATAGGGAGCTTGTTTGAAGAGGTGTGCAGAGGGAAACAGGGCTCTATTTTCCAGAATCAATGTCGCATGGGTGCAGTCAGTAGCGTGTGGCGGGGGCACACTGGTGATGTAGTTCTGGTGTATTCATGACCAGAGGGGAGGACTGACAGCTGGAACCTTGTGGAGCAGCTGGGAAACGAGCTGGATTATACTGAATCAGTGGGTGTGTTGCAGCTGGACAGCCAATCAAATGTCCTCTTTTCATTCCCTTTAAGAGCCGTGTGCTTTGCACAGGACATGCTACCAATTTCCATATTATTTGACTGCCGTGGAGGACATGGAAGATCCTATCCTAAGGATATACTAATCAGAGATCTCCCCCAAGATGTTATTATTTTGTGGGAGGTGCAGTGTTGGGCAGTCCATTTTTTCCTATATCATGACCCACATATTTGTACACATTGGTACAAGGATGTACCCTCCAGACGCCACAATAACATGACTTGTTGTTTGTTGTCTCTGATATTGAGCACTACCAGATTATGTTATATTAGCCTGGGATGAGATAACTAATGCAGGTAATGCATGTAGCTTAAAGTAGTGGCACAAATTATGAAAACACTTATTTATGATGAAGAAAATTATAGTTTTACCTGTTTTGCATTGTTTCATTTCTAGAGTATTTGTGGCACTTTGTACCTAAATTATGAAAATAAACTAGACTAAGTTCATTGTAAATGCTACTCATTGAAGCCACTGAATCTCACAGCTGGAGTTGTAAAGCCTTAAATAGAGGCCAGGATTGGCATCTGCTCAAAGGGAGTGTTCACTTCCAACCTTTATTCAACTGCACAGGGACACTCTCTTGATGTGGGATCATCATCTGAAGAGAAAGTCTCTCCACACATTTTTATTGTAACTGGAAACATTGGCTGCAGCTCAAACAGAAGGCAGATGCCTCACTACCTACAAAGTCAGCTCACTCTGAAAATACCACTCAACCTCTGCATAATTATAGAGAGAAAATCAGTGTTTGGTTTCAGTACACCCACACTTCTTAAGGTGTAAGAATCAAGGAGTAAATGAACAACTAGGAGTAAAGGAGTAATAATTTATCAAAATGAATGCCACGGTAAATAAATGGAATAATCAAAGAAGCGACACAGAAATAACCCGTGTTGACTTGTTCACCTGTCCGTGTGAAGACCGTGTGAAGACCGCGTGAAGACCGCGTGAAGACCGCGTGAAGACCGTGTGAAGACCGCGTGAAGACCGTGTGAAGACCGCGTGAAGACGTTGACTCGTGTCTTTGCGTTCACATCTACTTTTTGCACACGACAAGGTTAATTAGTTATCATAACAGGGACAAATGTTTCTGACTTTAAAACATTCTGTGACAAACTGTTCAGAGGACCCAGACGCAGACCAGGGAGTACGCAAAAAACATTGTTTTTACTCAGTCCAAAGTCAAAGCCAGGTATTCCAGTAACAGACAATGCCACAATCGAGATGCAGAAGAACAAACCAAAAAATAAGGCAGGGGTACAAGAGGGCTATGCAAAATCAGAGTTGATAGGAGCATAAAAATGTCAGATATCAGATAATAAAAAAAGATTATTTTTTTTTAAGGCAAAAAATAATCAGATGTGCAGACAAAACAGAAAGGACAAGGCAAACTGAAAATAAAGGCAGAAAGGTGTCGTTACAGAATCTCAAATAAACAGGCTAACGCATAATCAAATGGCGACATGGCTCAGGCAGTAAGAGCAGTCGTCTGGCAGTCGAAGGGTTGCCGGTTCGATCCCCCGCCCGGGCTGTGTCGAAGTGTCCCTGAGCAAGACACCTAACCCCCAAAATGCTCCTGACGAGCTGGTTGGCGCCTTGCATGGCAGCCAATCACCATCGGTGTGTGAGTGTGTGTATGAATGGGTGACTGAGTGGGTGACTTGGATAAACCGTTAACCATTTACCATTTACCATAATCATCGACTGAGTATTCCTCAACGTTCTGACAAGGAACAATGCAGAGACTGGGGTTTAAATGCATGTGGAAAGTTGACAAACTAGGCGGGGCACGGGAGTGAGGTGGGCTAAACAGATAGAAAGCAGGTGGAGAACATATTAGGGTAATGATACAATAACTGTACTGTACTGTACAATATCTAAATTAGTAGTCGGCTTTACAACATTAACTAGTGAAAGAAGCATGCAAGCAAGTAAGGAATGCGAGGCTGGAAGAAATGTTGGAAATCCGGAAACTACCGTAACCACCCGAATAGTGCAGCACGCAGACAGGGGAGTGACTATGGCACAAAAACATCCTGACAGACAAAACAGGGGATGACGAAATATAATGAACAGTAATGGATGGGAAACAGAAAACCAGATATTATAATGAAAAATAATTAATTACAAGAATAACAATAATAAACAGACAGACTCAGAAACATAACACATTACACTAGGTCACTGGACCGACTGTTTCCAGTAAGTTTAGGTCGAGGTTCTGTGCAGTCTACAGTACCTCACCTTCATTTGGTTTAGGTTTTTACCTTCTGCATTTATATTTCATTTTATTGTTTAGCTTGTGTGTTATGTTGCACCACATGTCCCAGAAATCTAGGTTGTGTGTGTGTGTGTGTGTGTGCAAGCATGTGTGTGAGTTGTGTATGCATACATGCATGTGAGAATGAGATGTGATATTAAATGATTTTCTTCACCAGTACTGCTGCATTGTACATGCATGTTTTGATTCAAATGTTTAACATGTTTTTCAGGAATGCAAGGTGACACGTTTTGTATTTGAAAGTGTAAATGCTTCCCCCGTTGGACATTATACGCATGACTGAAACACCAATCCAAAACTAAGATGAGGATCATCTTATCCTGTTCAGTGGAGTGTTGAATCTGCATTGGCAGTTTAGTGAAGCACATTAGTCACTTGGGCTAGGTGATAGGCTTCCCATGTTTGACATGGCAACTCAACAAGTCCTGAAATAAAGTAATGTGCCATATAAATACACGACAAATAGGCCAAGTTGTTCTGAAAACAGATTAGCCTGAAACCATAGTCTGAATATAAGGTATATATTACAACCGCTAGAGGGGGCTGTAGACTAGACAATCGGCTTAAAATTAATTATTTTAATTAAATTACTATGATGCACATAAATCTTCAAAAGAAAAGGACAGTTTCAAGTTACTTACGAAAAAACGAAACCTTAGATTTTTTAAAAATTAAATTTGTATTATTATTCTGCGATGGACAGGCGACCTGTCCAGGGTGTATTCCTGCCTTTCGCCCAATGTATGCTGGGATAGGCTCCAGCCCCCCTGCGACCCTGTTCAGGATAAGTGGGTTAAGATAATGGATGGATGGATTATTATTATTATTATTTTTTATTTTTTTTTACAAAGTCACATTTAGTTAAATTGCTATAATGACTAAACATGCAAGTGCATCACGCTTTACTTGTATTTGCTGGTTCAGTCCAACTACATTGTAATGTAATAACATAAGGTTTAGTTATTTTAGCTAATCAGTGTCTTCCATTTTAATCTTAGAAACTGGAAGATACGGCTGCAATACATGAGAATATATTGTGACCGAAAAAAAAGAATTTTGCTTGCGAATGCTTGTCTGGTTTGCGCTTTTACGCGTCACTATTTTAGAGTAGATTCAATACCAGCGAGCATCGCCATTCACATGCAGACTTGAAAGGCTGTGGTGGACCGGCTGACTGATAGGTAGTTCAGCAGGGGCTGCCGACGTCATTGATTAGTCTGAATGTTTAGTCCACTCCGAATCACTGCCATCCGTGTTCAGCAAACGTTTTGTGACTGTATGGATGTTCATCTATATCTAAACTTTGGTGTCAACTTGAATTGTTATGTGTTGGCCACCAGTTATTTTGAGCGAGATTATTTGTTCAAGAAGTAACATCTAGGCATGTACATGCTTTTTGCCAGACACGCTCTGGAGTAGCATTCACTTGCGGACATCGCCAAACTTGTAGCCTTGGAGTGGAATCGCGATTCGAGACTTGCCAGTCCCCAGCATGAGGAGCCCCAGTGGTTCGCGTGGTTCTGGTGACCTGCATCGGATCCTTCTTCCTCCTCCTAATTGTGTTCCTCCAGAGCAACCTGAAGCCGGGTGAGGTTTCCCTGCAGACTGAGAGCTCTATTTCAGTCGTAAGTCTGCTGTTTTAGGTGGGCTAAATTGTTTGTGGGCGTATATTGGTTTTCAAAACTTTAACCGCGCGCATAACGATGGTGAGACGGGTGCGTGGGAGTTGGACCCAAAATGCACGACTCAGAAACAATGGTTAGATAAAGTCGCGTCAGGGCTTTATTCGGGACGAATCCCAGGAGCGTAGTCAAAACAAGCAATGTCCATACACGTAGATCCAGCCAAAAAAACACAAAACAAACAAAAAGCACGGTGCCGAGGGAAGAGGCAAACTCGTAGTCGGTAGACGTGCAGGAAGGTCCGGTAGCGGGAGAGCCGTCAGCGGGGCAGAAGTACAGGGGGACGGCAAGCAGAGTCGTAGTCGAGGGCGATGCGGAAGTCGAAACCATAGAACAATCAGCGAGGCAAAGGTACATGTTAATCTATGTAAGAATTGTTATGCTCTCATGCAGTGGTCTAGTTTATGTTGATGACGTCAACGTTTCACGTATGTTTAATGACGTCACTGTTTTACGTGAGGTTATATATGTAAGTGCGTGAATAATAAAACTCTTCTTCCCGGTAAATGAGACCGACGGCGAGCGTGTGCTTTATTTCCCGTATACAACTAACTTGTAAACCGGTTATCCTGCCCTAAGATGACAACGTCAACAGGTTATGGGCCCAGGAGGGACGTTGGAAACCGATGGAGCAGGTTGTGTTTCGACGGAGATTAAAAGAATTACGAGTTACGGGAGACAAAGTTTTTGGGCCACATGCGTCTACAAGGGCTGAAGGACACGATATTTTACGAGCCTGTCCCCAGCTATGAAAGGGAGGACGATGCAAATAAAAATGAAGAAGCTTATGCAGAACTAATTCAATTTTTAGATGATAAAAGTCTCTCCCTGGTTATGAGAGAAGCGGCTGATAATGGTCGAAAAGCCTTGAAAATAATAAGGGACCACTACGCAGGTAAAGGGAAACCACGTGTGATTAGCTTGTACACCGAGTTAACGTCACTGCAGAAAGCTGCTAACGAGAGTGTCACGGACTATATTATTCGTGCAGAGACCGCTATAACAGCACTGAGGAATGCTGAAGAGACTGTTAGTGATGGTCTTTTGATTGCAATGATTCTGAAGGGGCTGCCGGAGTCGTTTAAACCTTTTTCCATCCACATAACGCAGGGTGATGAGAAAATAACGTTTGCTGATTTCAAAACCAAACTGAGAAGTTTCGAGAGCACTGAGAAGCTAAATGCTAGCTCAAATGATGACGGCGTGATGAAAGTGACCTCGGGAGCGAGGGGAAGAGAGAACATTATTTGTTATAACTGCAACCAGAAAGGGCATATAGCCAGGGCATGCCCAAACGAGCAGAACGAGCGGCCGAAACAGTGGTGCAGCTTTTGCAAAAGTGCAACACACAAAGACGCTACGTGCAGACGGAGAAGGAGCGATGACGTGAAGCAAGCGACTGATGTCGAGGGTGAACAACATGGATATGCATTCAAGATAAGTGACGGTCAGCTCAGAGGATCGAGACCGAGAGGCCTGATGGTCGATACAGGCGCAACATCACACATAATAACGGATATTGGAAAATTCAAGAACTTTGACGACACTTTCCAGCCAGAGAAGCACTATTTGGAATTAGCTGATGGGACAAGGACCAGCGGTGTAGCGTCAAAAAGAGGTGATGCGGAGGTGTTCCTGATGAACAGTGAGGGCAAACAGGTGAAGGCGACACTGAAAAGGTCCCTGTATATCCCATCCTACCCACAGGACATTTTCTCAGTGAAAACTGCAACAGCCAATGGCGCTTCAGTGACCTTTCAACAAGGAAGTGACCAGCTCATCCACAAAGACGGGACCAGGTTTGACATTAAAGAGTATAACAGACTGTACTACCTAGACACCTACAGTGATGATGGTGATGATGGTTGTCATGCATGCTATGATATCCAAACCTGGCACGAAATCCTAGGTCACTGTAACTATGATGATGTCTCTAAACTGCAAAATGTTGTAGACGGAATGAAAATCAAGGGGAAGGTTGATAGATCTAGCTAGGGAAATTTGCTCAGAGTAGAAACAGAGAACCTGATGTAAGAGCAAAGGGAGCACTTGAGCTTGTGCACACTGATTTAGCTGGTCCTATTGATCCAAAAGCAAAGGATGGCTTTATCATTTACAGATGATTACACTAGTGTAGTATTTATGTATTTTTTGAAGGCAAAGAGTGATACTACCAAAGCAACTGAAAAGTTAATTGCAGACACTGCCCCCTATGGGAAAATCAAGTGTATTAGGTCAGACAATGGCACAGAGTACACAGCAAAAGAGTTTCAAGAGTTGTTGACTGAGAATAATATACGACATGAGACCTCAGCTCCTTACTCGCCCCATCAAAACGGTACAGCTGAAAGAAATTGGAGAACACTATTCGAAATGGCGAGATGTATGATTATTGAGAGCAAATTACCTAAAGAGTTGTGGACATATGCTGTGATGACTGCTGCAATAATTCGCAACAGGTGCTACAATAGTCGCATTAAGCAAACACCGTACTACATGTTAACAGGGAAGAAACCTGATCTTTCTAAAATGAGGGTGTTCGGATCGGTATGCTATGCATACAAGCAAGACAAGAAAAAGCTAGATGCCAAATGTGAGAAGGGGCGGTTTGTAGGGTTTGATAAGAACAGCCCTGCACTACTAGTCTACTACCCAGATACAGGGAAAGTACTCAAGCACAGGCTTGTAAAGTTCATTACGAACAGCGTAAGTGAACATGAAACTCAGACTGATCTAATGATGACCGATGATGTTTATGAGAAGAGATACACATCCCCCATGCCAAAACCCCAGATCGCTGATCAGACTCCAACAGTGAACCACGAGTCTGACATGGCAAATCCAGAAATGACTCTCACACAAGAGACAGACAAAAGAGATGACATACACACAAGGGATAGTCATACTACACGTTATCCCAGGAGAGATAGGAATGCTCCAAAATACTTGACCGACTATGTGTTAGATGTTGATAGTGAGGACCAAATACTAGCCAATATTGACTACTGCTATAGGATGGTGTGTGGTGTACCACAAACTTTTGATGAAGCCATGGGCTCAACAAAATCACAGATTTGGGCCAGTGCAATGAAAGAAGAGATAAATTCTCTTAGAGAAAACAACACATACACATTGACTACACTGCCTATGGGTAAGAATGCAGTGTGGAGTAAGTGGTGTATGCAGTCAAAAATAATACTGACGACACTGAGACATATAAGGCAAGATATGTTGCAAAAGGTTACAGCCAAGTAGCTGGAATAGACTACAAGGAGACTTTCTCTCCAACTGCGAATATGACATCAATTCGTACCATGATACAGATGGCAGCTCAATATGACCTTGAACTCCACCAGATGGATGTTAAAACAGCTTATTTACATGCTCCAATTGACTGTGAAGTGTACATAGAGCAACCAGAAGGGTTTGAGGTAAAATCAGAGACAGGTGAAAAACTAGTCGGTAAACTGAACAAATCACTATATGGTCTGAAACAGTCAGGACGGAATTGGAATAGAATGTTAAATGATCACCTCAGTGAAAATGGGTTTACTCAAAATCCAGCAGACCATTGTGTATACACTAAAGGAACAGAGAGTGATAGAATAATAATAATCATTTGGGTGGATGATCTACTTATTGCAGCCAGGGACAATGAATCACTCAATAATGTGAAGAGAATGCTGACAGCAAAATTTAAAATGAAAGATCTAGGGAAACTTAAACATTTTTTAGGTATTGATTTCAATCAGAGTGGGGGAGAAGTGAGGATGAACCAAAATAGGTACATATCAAAAATACTGGAGAAGTTTGGTATGTCCGAGTGTAAACCAAGGTCGACTCCATGTGAACAAAAACTGGATTTTAATGGTGATGGTGAACTTATCGATCCTAAGGGATATCGGGAGGTGATAGGGAGCTTGATTTATGTAATGACATGTACAAGACCAGATCTAAGCTGGATTGTCAGTAAGCTATCACAGTACCTGTCACAGCCAAAACAACAACACATGATAGCAGCCAAACATGTGATGAGATACCTGAAAGGCACGATCGATAAGGAGTTATGCTACAAGAAAAGCAAAGAAACACTCAAACTGGTGGCATATAGTGATGCTGATTGGGCTGCAGATCTAAATGATAGACGCAGTACAACAGGGTATTGTTTAGGTCTCACTGATAGAGGTCCAGCTGTGTCATGGAAATCAAAGAGGCAGCCCACAGTTGCATTATCTACTTGTGAAGCTGAATATATGGCTTTGGGTGCAACTACACAGGAATGTCTATATCTTGTACAACTACTGAATGGTATGGATAATATGTGCAAATATGAACCAGTGAAAGTGTTTGAGGACAACCAAGGGGCAATTGCTTTGTCTAAAGATCCCGTAAGTCGCCAGAGGTGCAAACACATTGAGGTCAGATTTCATTTTGTTAGATCTGCACTCAGTGATGGTAAATTAACTACAGAATATTGTCCAACAGCAGATATGGTAGCTGACATCATGACTAAGCCTGCAACTAAGTTTAAGATAGATACGTTTGGAGGTTTTTTGTTTGGAATGTAGGTTAAACCTAGTTGAGAAGAACTTACCCTCATGTAATGTAACAGACAAATGTGAAAATGTGTTTATTTGATTTATTCATTATGAGAGCAAGTGGGGGTGTTAATCTATGGAATAATTGTTATGCTCTCATGCAGTGGTCTAGTTTATGTTGATGACGTGTCGTCAACGTTTCACGTATGTTTAATGACGTCACTGTTTTACGTGAGTTTATATATGTAAGTGCGTGAATAATAAAACCCTTCTTCTTCCTGGTAAATGAGACCGACGGCGAGCGTGTGCTTTATTTCCCGTATACAACTAACTTGTAAACCGGTTATCCTGCCCTAAGATGACAACGTCAACAGTACAAAACGATAGGCGAAGACGTGGTCAAAAAACAAACAATGGTCAACGACACAGAAATCAATAAACGATGGTCGGTAAAACAGGCTTGGATCTTAACGTGACTGAATCAATCAGTAATAATGCTCAAGAGTTGCGTAGTAAACTAGAGGCAGACAATTTTGCAGTGAACAGTAGCGCGACTGGGATATAAATGCGGGTGTAGACAGGTGTAGACAATTAGTTAGAGCGTAGCAAGGAAATAGAAAACAGGTGCGATGGATGACAAGTTTAACAAGGTAATTAGTAATCGTTAGTAATAAACCTATCCTGCCCTAGCATTAGTAAATTAGTAAATGACATGCACGAGAAACGTAAGGTAACATGAACACATGATTAGTTTGTTAGTTTCTACCCAATCCTGATCTAGCGTTAGTAGTTTTAGTAAATAGACAAATGGAAACAATTAGGGAGTGAATGACAGAAAGAGAGAGAGAGAGAAAAGGCGGAACGCAAGGTTTGCGGAAAGACATGTAAAAGTGTATGTTTAAACAGTAACCAGTCTCCGTAACAATAAACATAAATCAAAACATAACACAAAACGAAACTAAGACGATAACCACTCAACATAACAAGGTAATATAATCGTAACGAAACATAACTAGACATGACGAGAAAATAAATCGTAACAAGAAATAAACTAAACAACATGACGAACCTAGACCAACATAATACATGATAAGACAATACAAGACTAAGACAAAATGAATAAACATAAAATATGGCGAGACAGACCTGAAACGTGACAGATGGACTAATTCATTACACGTAGCCTACAATATGCGCCCGAAAGGGGCTTGAGAGTTTACAGGGCATTTGCAAATTTAGGAAACGATACCGCCAAACGTTGACTACTCTACACTTTGCAGAGTTAAGATTTTTGGATATGCTTCTTGTCTACTATGTAAAGTGGCATCACCCACTCGAATGTAATGCCCTTTGTTTTTCACTGGCATATAATCAATTGTCTTTATTAATACTGCATTTATATTTTTCATAGGCGTTTTGGAGAGGCAAGTTATGTATTGGCTTATCCTTTGTGGCAATAGTCTATTTACTTGGGGGTCTGTGTTTTCCCATGCCTCGATGCCACTGACATGACGTGTCATTTTTCAGAGTTGTGCGGACTAGGGACATTGACCTAAATGAAGAGGGCACTGTGTGTGATATCCTTTTGTACTCTTAAAGGAAAGGCAGACAGCGGGGTAACGTTTCTTGTACTTTACTGAACACTCGTTGGAGCATTATATGAACATGGCAGTTACCTTCATAACACTACTGCCTTGTGCTACACACTTCATTGTATATAGTTGAACTCCTACTGCCATCTAGAGGACCATTGTAACATAGCAAAGATAACCTTTCCCATCTACTACACTGTGGCTTTCGTGTAATGCTTTCGGAGCAGGTAACATCATATTTATCACAAATATATTTATGAAAATAGACATCGATTCCGTTTTAGAGATGCGGCGCATAAATTTGGCATCATCATTTAAAAGTTCCGACATGTCCTGAAGCCGTGACGGCCATTGTCGAGTTTAAAAAGATAAAGTGACTCACGCGTAAATCTACAATGTAGTGGGTGAGTGTACACCCTACACCACAATTTCGGGCACCGTTGCTGGGAAACCTCCGGCCAAAACGCCTGCGCTCACAAAAGCTGCATTCAGGGCAGGTCAAGATCGCATTTGGGAGCCCGCTGTCTAAATATCCCTCTCCTGCATTTTTGGTTGATTTCACAAGCTGCTCCTCCTGGCTACTGTGTTTCTACCTTTCATTCACTGATTCCACCACTGAAAGTCCTTCTGATTGTTCATTACCTGCATACTCCATCACATTTAACTGTGAAAGAGCTGGTGTAATGATCTGGAACAAATGACAAGCTTTCATGAAATACTGAACACAAAACTGAGAAACTATTTGAGAGAAAATCATGTATGGTTCATGGTGAAGAAGATTGAATTCTGGGTTGCAGTTAAACCACAGATTTTAAAGACATCCTGCATGCCTCCTGTTATGTACTGTTAGGGAAAAATGCGCTTTCACAGGTGAGCATCTGATGAAACAGATCCCAGTAAAAACAACGATAGCTATACTTTGCAAAGAAATAACGGAAAGTGAGAAAGCTTACCGCCTTTCTGATTAGGTAAATGGTAAATGGTTGGCATTTATATAGCGCTTTTATCCAAAGTGCTGTACAATTGATGCTTCTCATTTACCCATTCATACACACACTCACACACCAATGGCGATTGGCTGCCATGCAAGGCACCGACCAGCTCATCAGGAGCATTTGGGGGTTAGGTGTCTTGCTCAGGGACACTTCGACACAGCCCGGGCGAGGGATCGAACCGGCAACCCTCCGACTGTCAGACAACTGCTATTACTGCCTGAGCCATGTCGCCCCGATTTAAATCAGACATATTAAGACTCTGATACACACTTTTCCAGAAGGGGGGGCTTTACCAAAACAAAACGATAAGAAGCTGGCCACTAAGATTTATCAGTATTTTGTCTTCTGAATACCCCTTGTTGACCTTGCTGTCAGACCGAAATGTGCTAGCTACCCCCTTCCAGGAGAAGCAGAGACATTAAGGTCAAACGCTGTTTGTCTGCTGGGAGAGAGACAGAGAAAGACTCCTAGTAAGCACTTAATACAGAAAGTGGTTTAATAGTAATACAGATTTAAAATAAAAGGTTATTTTTAACCATGTGATCTTCATGTTAACACACATTATCAATTAAGAATCAATTAAATTAAATTACCCTTACATTTCCCTCCTTCAATCATTTCATGATAACAAAAACAATCTAATTCTAATCACATCTACTCAATCAGGTAATAATTGATTCAAAATAACATAATGTGGATGACAACAATGGTCAGCTGTGGATATGTGCAGTGCAGAGCTGCAGTATCACAGAGGAAATCCAAAAACCCATTTTTTCCCCAGGAAAAGACATTTTCCCCAGCTTTCTTTTCTCCGAACAGCTAACCATCGCTTCTGGATACCGGCAGATGCACGCACACAACACCCCATGAACCAACTGATGATCCATGTAAGAAAAACATTGTAGAGAAACAAAGTTACATAAGTTATAAAAAGAAGATTCAATAAACATTGTAATCATGTATGAATCAATTAGGTGATTATGCAACTAACAATGTATATGGGTGTAACTGTCAAGAACCCGGGCAAGGTAACCAATCGCAGACTCAAGGGTGACAAGAAGCACAGGGAAGAACCCGGGCAGGGGAACCAATCACAGACTCAAGGGTGAAAAGAAGCACAGGGAAGACTCAAAGCAGAGTTACACCCAGGCAGAAACACTAAAACACTAAAAATCAGGGCAGACTGAGGACATTGGAGAAGACAACCTAACAATGGGAAGCTGATAAAGACAGGTATAAATACAACACTGAACAGACAACAAGAAACGGGACAAACAGAGGCAAGCTAGAAAGACAGTGTCGAGGACCGGCCCTAGGCCCCCTGATGAGAGATTGACGGGGGATGGGTTCAGAAGGAATGCATTGTTAACCCCTCGCACACGCCTGGCTTGTATGAAGTCAAAGTTTGGAGAGAGTCCAAGGAGAGATTATGACAGGGAGACAAATACCAGTGATGAATAGGTTCATTAAAAAATTACATAAGAGCTAGTGTTTTTCCACTCGTATATTAAGATGGTGGAAATTCCCAAACCGGAGGGGCACATGAAATAAAATATTGGGGAAATTTCTTTTGAGGTATGAGAAAATGACAATTGGAAAAACAGAAATAATTAATATGGTCATTAAAAAACAAGTTACATAAGAGATAAATGTCTTCCCGCTTGAAATATTGGGGACATCTCTTATCAAAAAGGTAAACTTTTGTATGCAAAAAAGATATATAAGGAATAAGCTTTTAGACCTTAGGGTGGGATCTTAGAATTTTGCTTCACAAGATATCTATGAGCTGTTGAAGAGAGAGCAACGCAAGACAGCTGTAGTCAAGCTGGAGTGGCGCGCTCCCTCTGCGCGCCACTCCAGGATATGGATATGGAGAGAGGAGTGACGTACGCGGTGCGGACTCAGCTGAAGAAAGAGCCACGCAGAACAACTATAACCAAGCTGGAGTGGTAATTATAATCTATATTACTTGTAGAAGTAGGAAAGGTAACACATTATAAGTTTCCTTTTATTTTAATATCTTTTATTTCTTATTAAGGTACTATATAAGGTAGAAAAATGTAGAGAAGTTATCCTAGTTAGATAAATATAATATTCTAGAAATAGTTTATTTTTAAACGTCCAGAAGGGGGAGCTATAGGATAAGGCTAAGGCCAAAGAGGATGGATATTGGAGGGGTGTACCTTGATTTTTAAACATCATAGGTGGAAAGGTAAATTAGAAAGAGCTAGAGGGGTATATGTAACTTGCATGTGATTAGCAAACTGCAAAAGATGATATGTACACTGTAATCTGTATAACTCTATTCTTTTCTACTCTATATATTCTTAAAGTATATCTTACTATAATCATATGTGATAAAGAGTCTTTAGAGTAATACATTGAATACAGGACATCGATTACCAGATTTGCATCACACCCTTCACTTCGAGACTGGGCTGGAAGTTCAGTAGAATTTACCAGCGCTCCAGGACGTTCGGAGTACTTGAGTTCGTCCCCGAGACACCTCATGGTGAGGTACTGCTCGTGGGAACGTGAGGTCTGAGCTCGGCAAGGGGTCCGTGGCACACGACAACAGGAAGGAAATCCATATAAGGAATGGGAGGTGGAGACACTAAATGAAGAACAGGCTTTTTTCTTCTTTTTTTTTTTACAAAATTGCATTTAGTTCAATTGCTATAATGACTAAACATGTAAAGTGCATCACGCTTTACTTGTGGTTGCTGGTTCAGTCCAACTTGGTCTTGTCGTGTTATGTTGTCATTTGTTGTTTATTTATTATGCACCGTGGATATGTATGTCTACATATATTGGATTGACAATAAAGCCGACTTTGACTTTGACTTTGAACTACTTCCTTTCCTGGGGTTCATGCATACGCCTATTTACAGCATCTCTTTTATATTTTACTCTTACATTTCCTGTCCATAAAACATACAATAATTTGAATAATGAGAGAGAGAGAAAGAGAGAGAGAGAGAGAGCATTGTAATGTAATAACATAATGTTTAGTTATTTTAGCTAATCAGTGTCTTCCATTTTTAATCTTAGAAACTGGAAGATACCGCTGCAATACATGAGAATAAGAATGTTGTTTGCGAATGAAGAACAGGTGGGATGCATGAGTGGGAATGCATGGGAAGACAGACTACGGTGGTCACAGAGGGAAAGAAGGAACGAAAATGCTAAGAATTTAGACAAAAACAGATACAGAAAAACACAGAACCTGACAGTAACGGATTATTTTAACACAAATTACTATAATAATATGGTAAATGATTATTATCAATGAAATATAGAAGAAAGAGGAAAAACAAAAAACAAAAACCTAAATTGAGAATCAGGTTGTCGGGGCGATTATACATTTGGTCTCTATCGTATACATAAGTGTCAGTGTATGAGAGTGTTTTATGGAAGGTCAGAGAGTTGTTTGAGGAGAAATGTGTTATCACACTCAGGGTCAGGAACACGGAGATGTAGGTACTGGCTGACCACAGCCTGAGTGGTGTGAGAAATGCATGCACGGATAAGGGGCAAGTCACAACAAAAACAGCATCGAGATTAAAACGAGAGGCAAAAAGATTCTGAGCAACGTTTTCTTCCACCCAAACAGAGGATAAAATAAAAAAAACAATCTTGTGTCAACTTCCCTTTCTGTCAGTTCATCACATATCCTGGTCATATTTATAGCACCTGTTGTATCACTTGTCCATCCCATCAAAATTTGGTATATATGTACAACATACTTCCCCAATCATTACATGAACCCCCCCTTGCTCTGCAGTAAGCTGATCCAACACCATACGATTCTGAATAACCATCAACCGTAATGCAGTCAATTAGCTTCTAACAGCCGCTGTTGTCAATAGAGAGGAGTTTGTAAATTAGAGAAGAGTGGACCGTGTGATCTCGTTTTTTAGTGGACCCAATATCCCTATCCCAGGATACAAAGCTTCCAGTAACTTCTCCCCACCAGACCAAAGTCGGTGTTCCCAAGGGACAGGGCTGCAATCTGTAAGGCCCCTCTTTACTCTGTGTATTCTTCTTGTGGTGTGATTATATGTGGACATCTCAGGAATTACAAATGTGGAATCATATAATGAGGCATTACCTATAACAGATTCCAGATTCCAGATTCAGGTTATGTTTAAACACACTGGAATGCTCTCTCCAGTAAAGAACAATTGCTATCGAGTATTGGGGAGTTCAAATTCAAATGGAACAGAGAAATCAGTCAATCTGTTCAATCTAAATCAATGGAACAGGAGGCATGTGAAAGCACCACACAAAGAAGTAGAGTAGCCCCAGTCATGAGCCCCACATCATGTTTGGGGATGGCCCACAATTAAGAGGGAATTGCACTCAGTTCTGGGTCTGACACATGCAAATACGTGTGAGTGTCACAAGGCAATGCATGAATGCTGTCAGAGAATCCGTAAACTGGTGTGCAGTAACACACAGAGAGAGAGAATATTTTGTGAGTTCTCCTCTCTTCCCAGTCTGTAGTCCAAACATAATTTAACCCAGGGTCCTCTGTCCTCCCATTTTTTGTTTGAGGCTTTACACAGAGACACATGGGGTGCACTTCCCACAATGGTACAAAATGGCTGTTGTGCTGAGCTCAGTTGTACAGACAATGCAAAAATCTTGTCCTGCCAAAAACAATCTAGTGCACAATTTTGTTTCACCATACTATTTCTCCTCATTTCAAAATCTCTACTTCTTCCCTACATGCAGTTTTCTTTTAATTCTCACAGGCTTTTCACCAGTGCCTCATTTCGTCCTGTGTCTGAGCAAGGCACTTTCTTCCATTCAATACATCTTTTACATCAATCTTCTGCACATTCGCAAACCCTCTGCTACATCCTAGTTCCTCCATCACTGGCATATTTACCTGGCCTTAGCTGTGCCTGGTCATCTGTCCACATCCCACGCATAGAAGTACATTTCAAAGTTTTCTGCAGTTAATTCTACCAATTCTTAAACCGTCATTTGTGCGTTCTACAACCAATCCTAATATTTCTGCCAAGCAGGTTTACCAGACATACAGGAGAGAATATAAATGCATGTTTTAAAATGATAGTAGAACCCTCATTGTTATCCTGAACCAGTAAAGGAATTATAAACTTTTCTGTTGTATTACCTCCTCCGGCATCTTGACTGACCATAGTTTTTCCACAAGGTGGAGGCTTTGATCCCCACAATTTTGCTGTTATTACAGAATGATCAGCCCCCCATATTTACAATAACTAATGTTCGCCTATTACCAGATTGCTAATGAATTTGCAGTCGTTCTATACAGAAAACCTGCAGACTCACCACCCCGTGCATGCGCCCTGCACACCTTCATTGTCCTTGCAATCCAGTTTGGCTGCCAGGATTGGGGAAAACGGCAGCGCCCTGTGGCATCTGAGTCCAGCCGTTCCATCCGGGGCAGCCACCAGGGTTTTGGATCGTGACATTACCCTGGGGAGCCGTTTCCCAAAGTCCAGTATCCTCTTGCTGAAGCCAGCTCTTTCCGCAAACCGTCCATGAAGCAGTTAGTCAGCTGGGTTCCGTACGGGGTGAGACTGGCATGTTATCTCAGGTTTCTCCATTCTGCTGTGTGCGTCGTGTTTGTCTGTAAGTCTCTCAAGAACATCATGAACAGTTTCACCAAACTGTCCTCCACCGCACCCACCAGTCGGATCTGCAGGTCCTCACACACGGCCTGCGACTCTGACAGCTTCCAGAGACGAGTTGCAGGACCGTCAGACCCTGGTCTTCCTGACCCACTCTGGGGTTTGGGCATTCTGTGCAGTTCACCCGTGGTGGAAATTCCCTCTCCTGTGGAATCTGGGCTTGCTGAGGCTGTTGCCTGACTCAGCCATCCTCAGCCCCACTGCTGGAAAGTGGGGGTCTCGCAGAGCTGGACTCTGCTCCTCGGTGGGTGGGTGCAGGGGCAGCTGTGCTGGGTGTTGCTGATAGTGGTCTGGTGGACATGCAGGGTAATCTAGGTCCAGGTCAATTTTGTATATGCCGGCGAGTTATGCTAAATTTGGATCAAAAGAGCAGTTGAAATGCACAACAGGAGGTAACACTAAATAAAAAAAATAATAAAAAATTGTAATACATTTAAAAAATAGATTTTTCTTTGTTAATTTTTCTTTTTTAACTGCAGATGTATCTCCTTCTTCCCTCTCAGCCTGCTTTTCTTGTTTTGACATTGTTTATTTTTCCACAAGTCTACTTCAAACATATTTCCATTTATGTTTATTTTTACAGTATAAAATGATAATACACTGGTGTGTTTTTTTTTTTTTTAAGGTGCACCTAACCTAATCTGAGTTGGATTCAATTTGTCTCCAATGTCGACACTTTCACACATGCGCACACACACACACACACGCTACACAACGCCTCTATCACACTGGCCTGTTTTCAGCTTGCACTCTCATGGATATCATCATATTACACAACAAGGTCATTTACTTTAGAGCTCAGTTCTTTTTTATACGTATTTACTCACTAAGACCAATCAATTATATTAGTTCACTATTAACTATTACTTATATCAGTCCCAGAGTGTTAGTATTACTACTAATCACTCTCTAACACTCTCAGCACTTGGGACCCGGTATTGTGTTAGTGAGAGCATACCGGCTCTCGTGTTTGAATCACTCCCTGAGTGATGGGCCCCAAGTCAAAGCCCCAAGTCAAACGAGGTACCTTTTAGTGATTTACTATGGCCTCACCTGAGTGTTCTTTTTTTAGGATGGCCTATTGGTTACCCCACACACAAACGTCTCAGAACTGGACCGGATACCATCATCCGTCCCCATAGGCGATTGCTTACAATCCCTTCGTGGGGTTCCGAGACTGTTCTGTATAGGGAAGAACCACGTTAGCGATCCAATCCTCATCGCCAAACTGTTAGGGAAAAATGCCCCTTTTAACATTTCACAGGTGAGCATCGTCTGATGAAACAGATCCCAGTAAAAACAACGATAGCTATACTTGAGTTTAACTTTCGTATTTATTTGCAAAGAAATAACAGAAAGTGAGAAAGCTTACCGGCTTTCTGATTTGAATCAGACACAGTAAGACTCATATCCACAATTTTCCAGAAGGGGGGGGGCTTTACCAAAACAAAAAGACATGAAGCTGACCACAAACATTTATCAGTATAAATGGCTTCATGTCTTCTGAATACCCCTTGTTGACTTTGCTGTAAGACCAGAATGTGCTAGCTGAGAAGCAGAGACATTACGGTCAAAGGCTGTCTGTCTGCTGGAGAGAGACAGAGAAAGACTCATAATAAGCACTTAATTCAGAAAGTGGTTTAATAGTAATAAGGACTATCAATAAAAGGTTATTTGTAATCATGTGATTGAATTTATGTTAACACACATTGTCAATTAAGAATCAGTAAAGAAAATTACCCTTCCACGTGCTATTTAGGAATGCAACCAGGTGTACCATGTTGTTTTCCATGTTATTTAGGAATGCAACCAGGTGTACCATGTTGTTTTCCATGTTATTTAGGAATGCAACCAGGTGTACCATGTTGTTTTCCATGTTATTTAGGAATGCAACCAGGTGTACCATGTTGTTTTCCATGTTATTTAGGAATGCAACCAGGTGTACCATGTTGTTTTCCATGTTATTTAGGAATGCAGCCAGGTGTACCATGTTGTAAGGCAAGGTGGTGGAGGACGCCCCACTGGCTGATGGAGGCACATTGGCTCACGTTGCCTCCTCGTTGTTCTAGCACCTCAACAATGGCATGCTGACCAATTATATTTCTTCCTCTGCTCTGCCTTTTTGTCAGGTTAAACTCTGTCACGTCAACAAAGACATATTCGGCCAGAGCATCAAGCTCAAAAATGCTCAACAAAAAATGGTGTATATATTGTAAATACAGTAAGGTAGGTAATACAGTAATTTACAGTAGGGCACTTCAGCACTCTAGCTCACTGGGCAGCTTGTTCATTTTGAGAATCCATTGTTCAGAAGCTCACAGACACAAACTGTGGCCCTATTGATTGATCCTGAGATGGTGACTGATTTGTGTTTACATCTGGAGAAAGGTGTGACCTGAGTTTAGGTTGTGTATGTTTGTTGTAAGAGCACAGCATGTAACCACTGATTCATGAGGGCACTTGTTTGTAGAGATTTGCAGGAAACATTTGAGCATCTGCAGCATGGGTTAAAACAAGTGAAAAGTGTTTTTAGTTTTGAGAGATGTGTTGGTCCTCTGTGAGCTGAAGTAATCACTTGGGAGTTTTTGCTCAAAGATCCAGTTTTAGTGAGTTAGCAATTGAGAAAAACTGTAATAAAGCAACCCATCAATTTACTCATGAAAAAATGACACCTACATTTTTATTTTATTTTAGAGATTTTACAGAGACAACAAACAATGCATGCAGGGCAGAATTAGGTCAATATCCATTATTAATCAAAATATCAAAGAGGACAATCAAGTTTTGGAAGCATCTAAACAATGCTAAGAGCTGAGCAAAGGAAAGAGTCCCCTCTCACAGCTGTTGAGTTATTTTAGCTCATCAGGGTTAGTCCATTCTTCAGTTTTAAGTACACTTTGTACAGTGTTCAGATTTTTGAATGCCCTTTCGTTTTTCTCTGGCATATAATCCATTCTGTTTATTGATAATGCATTTAAATTTATACATATGACCTTTGGAGAGGCAAGTTATGTACTGGCTTATCCTGTGTGGCAAAAGTCTATTTACCTGGGGGTCTGTGTTTTCCCATGACTGGATGCCACTGATTTTTCAGAGTTGTGTGGATTAGGGACATTGACCTAAATGAAGAGGGCACTGTGGCTTTCGTGTAATGCTTTAGGAGCAGGTAACATCATATTTATCAGCGATATGATGAATAAAATAGACTGACATCGATTCCGTGTTAGAGATGAGGCGCTGAACAAAACTTGGCATCATCATTTGAAAGTTGTGACATGTCCTGAAAGCGCGAGGCCCATTGCGGAGTTTAAACAGATAAAGATAACACCTGTAGACTCACGTGTACATCTACAATACAGTGGGTGAGTGTACACCCTACAGCACAATTTCAGCACTGTTGCTGGGAAACCTCCGGCCAGAACGGCCAGTCTCCTGCGCACACAAAAGCTGCACTCAGGGCAGGTCAAGATCGCATCAGGGAGCCCGCTGTCTAAACTCCCCCCTCCTCCTGCATTTTTGGGTGGGTTTCACTTGCTGCTCCTCCTGGCTACTGTGTTTCTACCCTTAATTCACTGATTCCACTACTTAAAGTCCTTCTGATTGTTCATTACCTACATACTCCATCACATTTAACTGTGAAAGAGCTGCTGTAATGATCTGGGACAAATGACAAGCTTTCATGAAATACTGAACAAAAAACTGAGAGAAACTATTTGAGAGAAAATCATGTATGGTTCATGGTGAACAAACGTACAGAAGATTGTATGGCGTGAATGTGTTTGGGTTTGATTTGCAAGTTCTGTTCCTGAATTCTGGGTTGCAGGGTGAAACCACAGATTTGAAAGACATCCTGCATGGCTTCTGTCCTCTACATCCTAACTCCAGAAGGTTTCTGGTTGGGAAAGTGAGTTTGGGGCTCTGGTGACAGAAGGGAAAGTAGGGTGCTGTCCACCAGGTGGCAGCACCGCCCCTTCATACAGGGATGACCACTGAAGCCTGGCATTTTCAGCCCCCTTGTGAAGATTAGAGGTTGCCAGATTCTTAATACTGCTGTTATATTTATTCATAGGACTTTTGGAGAGGTTATGTCCTGGCTCATGCTTTCTGGCAATAGTCGATTTACCTGGCGGTCTGTGTTTACCCATGTGTTGCAAAAGCATCCACCCCCTCTCTCTCTCTCTCTCTCTCTCTCTTTCAAATTCAAATTCAAATTCAAATTCAAATTTGCTTTATTGGCATGAAAGGAAAAAATACCAATGTTGCCAAAGCAATAAAATAAATATAATAAACATTGACAAATAATCAGTAAATAAATAATAATATGTGAATATAAACAAAGTTAGAATATAATAATATAAAATAATTGAATCCAAAGAGTATAATGACAGTTATATATAACAATGAATTAGTAACATACAAAGTAATATACAGTATACGTTTATTTATGAGATTGTGGCATTCTAACACAAACTCTGCCACTGCTGGCAAGGATTGTTCATGCTCTCCAAGAACAAATAATAGTTTTTGTTCTTGAGGGATCAAGAAAAAATTAGGGATTCTTTTTTTTATTTTTCTGTAATAATAATTAAATATAAATATTCTGTTCTAATTGTCTGATATTTGGGACAGGACAGCAGAAAATGTGTCTCTGTCTCCACCTCCTGCAAATCACAATCGTTCCACAGTCTTTGTTCTCTTGGCTTTTTTATTGTCAGGGCCGCATGTTTTTCTTTGCTTCGGGGTTTTGATTTCATCCTCTATTTCAGTTCTGTTAATACAGATGTCTCGTGGATTTTGATTAGGTTTGATTGTTTTTTCCAAATCATGTCATTTTAGTTTGGTTCTGATCTGGAGTCAGGTCTGCCATTTTGATTTCCTTATAGAGATTTTCAAAGTCATTTTTTCCAAATTGTGCCATTTTGAATAGCTGGTCCTGGCTTATGATCATCAAACTTTTTGTGTAGATCCCAAAATGTGTCTGTATCAACAGCGTCTTCAATTTGACCTATTTTGGCTTCAGTAGGTTTACCTTTTTTACTATGCAAGAGCTGTTTATATACTTTTAGAGCATTTTAATAAGTTAATGCAAAGTGCAAAGCTCTTGGTTGCATGGATCTCTGAAACAGTATTTCACAAAATTCTGCCCCTGTCGTGTTTGGAAGGAGCGTTCAGCTTTGAGGTGTGGCACTTGTTTGGGAACTTAACGTTCTTTAACTTATTGAAGTTATTTAAACACAGCTGGTCGAACAGCTGCCACATCAGTGGATTTGAGTTTTGTTAGGGTTCATGTTTATATTTATGTGGAAATGGGGACATTTTCAGGGTACCACAACGGTGGCTGATGAATTGGAAGCTCCCCCTTGTGTATCCAGCTGCAACTGCGCCCTTGGGCCTGGGGGCTTGTGGCCACTTGCTTTTGCCCAAATCTGGGTGAACTTATTGCAGTGCAAACCAGTGCAAGTCTAGAAAAGCTTAAAACACACCTTACTGACTGTGTCATGGTCTGGGGCTATCAAAACAAGAATCTAAATTATTCTGCGTTGTTTTCATTCTCAGCCTTATGAATCCTCATACATGAAATATGGATGGATATGAAAATAGTTTTATAGAAAGTTTTACTGAAGAAAAGTTTGAGTTTACACTATTTAACTCTGGCAGTTATGACTGTGAGTGGTGTGAGCAGATTTTTAAAGTTGTCCCTGTGTTTGGAGATGCAGCGTTCCGATCCAGGATCTGTGTTCCCGCTGCTGTGTGAGGCTGAGAGGAACGCAGTCGGCAGAACCATCGTTCCCAGGGCAGAATGGCGGGCGAAGTTAAAATTCCCAGATGCGCCTCCTCCTCCCCTGTAGGCCAATGGTGTAGCAGCTCTGTGTGGCGTGAATTTAACTTGTGCTCTTTGACTGCTCTGTCTGTGCACGTGTCTGTGCGTGTTTCTACGTCTTTTTTGGGGGTGGGGGTGTTGAGGGTGGTGGAGGGGTGGTGTATGTTTTGTACATGAGATAGTTCAAAGTTTAGTCTTTGAAAACCATTCTCTTTGAAAGGCAGGAGAGCTCTGAATTATTCATCTCTTGTTTAGAGCGCACTGCAACAGACCGGCTTCAAGGGAAAACGGCTTTCAAAATCCACTGGCTTAGGAAAAAAAAGCAAATCTCTTCCTCCCTCTCTCTCTCTCTCACTCTTTCTCTTTCTGTCTGTCTGTCTCTCTTTGAGGGAAGACACCTGAACAATCCGTCATCAGAAGCCAGGAATGCTAATTTATATCATCGCACAAGCACTTTTCAGTGAAGGGAGGAAACTCACTCCTCTCCTATGTAGCGCCCGATTGGCACGACGTGTGGCGGCCATTTTGTAGCAGTCTGCCCACCAAACATCGGCCTCAGTGGAGAGTGTGCCACGTTGATGTGAGATGCACTGCTGTGCATGGCGCTACGCTAGTTTAGCATGCTGTCAATCCTAAAGACCCTAATCACTTGAAATCACTTACAAGCACATTCGTTGGCCGTGTATCGTCTCAGTTGTAAAGCGAGTGGCAGGAAGGTTGGTAATTGTGAAAGGCTCAGGGCTCAGGGCGTTGGCGCTAACGCACACGCACAGTCAGCGCTTTGTAGCGCGCAAGTTTCAGCTCTGTACCCAGCTGGACCCCCCCCCCCACCCCCCATTTAAAGTCAAGCACTCCAAGACCATGAATGTCTGGCTTAATGTACAGGCATCTTCGGCGTAGCTGTTGAAATAAGCACACCAGTTAATCTCAGTTACATAGCACAGCACTATCCATCACCCAGTCTCAGGTCAATATGAGTACTGAGGGATTTTCATAGTAATCAAACCTGAGATATTCCCATAATACTCAATCACTGAAATGAGTAACAGGCGTCCACAAAAGGAACAGGAACCGTGTGTGTGTGTGAGTGTGTGTGTGTGTGTGTGTGTGTGTGTGAGAGAGAGAGAGAGAGAGAGAGAGAGAGAGAGAGAGAGAGAGAGGGCGATGGTGATTACTAATAATGTTTGAAAAACATTCAAGAAAATTTGAATCCATATAATAAAATTTGATTTTGTTTTCAAGGTCTGGATGGATAACTAGCAGAATTAGCAGGATAAAGTGCAGAGACATCACCAATCACATGGTTAAGCTTTTTTTTAAAGTTATTTTTCAAATTGAGTTTTCTAGACTCATAGGAACTCTTCCCTCGTCTGTTCTGTGTCTTGTGAAACCTTGTGAAATGCCTGTAAACTGGACTGAATGCTATTCTGTTCATAATAACTCCAGTCTTTGTCTCCCTGCTGATTTGGATGTTGGCCCTGAAGGACCCTTGTCTGTTCTTGCCACTGCTTAGACTGAAGGTCTTTTGGTTCTAATCCTATTGCTATTGAAGCCAAAGGTCTTTACAGTTGGTCCTTGCTATTGGTAATACCAGCGATTCTTCCTTCTGAAGGGGGTTTTATGTTGAAACTGCTTCCACGTGTCTCTTTCATCTATAAAACTCGGTTGCTTTTTCTTTTCATGGACCCAGGTACAACCGGACCAGGATGATGCAGTTCCAGAACCACTCAGACAAAGGAGAGGCTGTCAACGCGAAAGCCATTGCATCTGCAGTCAGAAGGTCTATCAGGGATACACCATTGGGCCATAGGGAACTTCAAAACCCTAATTCACCATTGGGCCATAGGGAACTTCAAAACCCTAATTCACCATTGGGCCATAGGGAACTACAAAAAACCCTAATTCACCATTGGGCCATAGGGAACTTCAAAACCCTAATTCACCATTGGGCCATAGGGAACTTCAAAACCCTAATTCACCATTGGGCTATAGGGTACTTCAAAACCCTAATTCACCATTGGGCCACTTCATTGGGACATTGGGAATATTGGGAACTTCAAAAGACCAGGCCTGGTCTAGAGAAAAGAAACACAGAGACAGAACTGAGGGGGGGTTGGCCGTGCATTTGTGTGTGTCTGCGTATGTGTATGTGTGTGTACCTGCATCTGCGTGTGTGTGTCTGCGTATGTGTGTGTGTGTACCTGCATCTGCGTGTGTGTGTCTGCTTATGTGTGTGTGTGTGTACCTGCATCTGCGTGTGTGTGTCTGCGTATGTGTGTGTGTGTAACTGCATCTGCGTGTGTGTGTCTGCGTATGTGTATGTGTGTACCTGCATCTGCATGTGTGTGTCTGCGTATGTGTGTGTGTGTGTACCTGCATCTGCGTGTGTGTGTCTGCGTATGTGTGTGTGTACCTGCATCTGCGTGTGTGTCTGCGTATGTGTGTGTACCTGCATCTGCATGTGTGTCTGCGTATGTGTGTGTGTGTACCTGCATCTGCGTGTGTGTGTCTGCTTATGTGTGTGTGTGTACCTGCATCTGCGTGTGTGTGTCTGCGTATGTGTGTGTACCTGCATCTGTGTGTGTGTGTCTGCGTATGTGTGTGTGTGTACCTGCATCTGCGTGTGTGTGTCTGCGTATGTATGTGTGTGTACCTGCATCTGTGTGTCTGCGTATGTGTGTGTGTGTACCTGCATCTGTGTGTCTGCGTATGTGTGTGTGTGTACCTGCATCTGTGTGTCTGCGTATGTGTGTGTGTGTACCTGCGTCTGTGTGTCTGCGTATGTGTGTGTGTGTACCTGCGTCTGCGTGTGTGTGTCTGCGTATGTGTGTGTGTGTACCTGCGTCTGCATGTGTGTCTGTCTCAATGGGGGTGGCCTCATGCTGACATCCTGCTATAAGGTCCCTAACTTAACAACAGACCTGGATTTGAACTTTTTGGTAGAATTGGAAGTTAACATCTAAGTCCTGCACCTTAGTCTGGCATTCTACTTTTGGTTTCTTGAGCATTTTGGGAGGAAACAAGCTGGGGTATGCTATGTTCTTCTATTCATTTCCTTTGTGACTGTTATGTGTCCGTGTTTGTAACTTTTGTTGTTTTAAGGTAGATAAACCACGTCTTTAGATTAGACATGGATCATTTTTGTTACTAAATAAATCTCTTGATTTTCACCTGGTTGTGCGTTTTGATAAAGGTTGATCCAGCAGGTTGCTCTGCCTATCACTGAATTTGGTGATTTAATTGATTGTTTATATCTTTGATAATAATGACCTAATTAAATCAAATCAAAATATTTTACATGTTGGTTAAGTGTGGTATCTTAACTGTTGACATACTTGTGTTCAATATTCAGTGCTGGACATTTAAACAAGGGTGTTGACGGTCAGAACTGCTGGATTCAGGAATTGCTGTTTTAAACGCATTTTACATAATCCTCGCGTCCCTGACAGGTCAATCTCGCATTAATACCCTCCACAGTGACCTCTCTCTGGGTGAACAGATGCCAAGATGGCCATGTCATCCTCAACTTGCTTAACATGCTTTTATCTGAGATTTGCCAAATGCTGACCTTGTTCATATGTGGTGCAGAAATGCAAAAACTCAAACCCACACAGTCTTTCACTGGACAGCATGTTGTTCCTTCCCAGAAAATGTCTTCAATCCCCGCAATGTCTCCGCATCCCATGCCCCTGGAGAACCACCCCGCCCCACTCCACAGGTACCTGCAGTAAGTTTTCCATTTTGACTGCTTCTTTTAAGAAACATTAGCATTTTACCATTATTGTCAGTGGCTACCTAAACATTGCAATTGGTTCTTGTCACCTGAAGTGCTTCAAAATACAACTTTTACTGCAACTGGTTGGTAAAAATGTGAGGGAAATGTTTTTCTGCCATGCAGTCTCTGACGATAGCCCTTATTTTTTAGCCAATAAATTGAAAGGCCTTTTTTTTTTTAAAGGAAAGAAGGAAAAAGGGATAGACCGCATCCAGCACTGTGTTTAGCTTGGACTGGATTACCCCTGCAGTTTTTAGCCAATGCTAATTATTACCTTTTCTTGTGAGAGCGGTTTTACAGGTGTATCCCACTGTACTGCTTTGAAATATTTTTTATATGTTGCTGTCAAATACAATTGGTAAATGGAGAATACATTTATATAGCACTTTTATCCAAAGTGCAGTACAATTGATGCTTCTCGTTCACTCATTCACACACTCACACACCAACGGCAATTGGCTGCCATGCAAGGCACCAACTAGCTCTTCAGGAGCATTTAGGGGGTTAGGTCTCAGGGACACTTCGACACACCCAGGGTGGGATCGAACCAGCAACCCTCCGACCGCCAGCCGACTGCTCTTACCGCCTGATCCAGTGTCGCCGTGCACAGGAGGGGTATAAGGACGGGGGGGAGTTTGTGCTTGGGTAATGAGAGGGTGCTGGGATCTGAGTGTGGGGTCAGGGGTTGTGGGGGCTTTCACTAACAAAGCGTTACTGACGATCATCTCATATGGGTGTAGATGGCCTTTCACCAACCCTCTTCTCCCACTCCTATCCACCACTCTGCAAAAGTGAATCATAACCAAATGGTTGCCATGGTGCCGTGCTGGAAAATCATTATTCTGCCTCACTGTGTGTGTGTGAGTGTGTGTGTGCGTAAGTGTGAGAGAGATAGAGAGAGAGTCTCTTTAACGCTTAACCGATCCCTGTTATACCTGTCAGGGCTTGGGGAAAGTAATCTCTGACACAGAAGTTGCTTTTCGCCCTGTTTTAACAGCGCACCAGCGATCACACAGAATGTTTTGTGTGTGAGATGCTGTCGCCTGCTTGTGTGCACGATGGCGTAATGTAAGCCCCACCCCCCGCACTCACACGCATAAGAACACCGAGCATCTGGAGAAAGGCTCAGGCTCAAGCCATCTGCACCATTTGGGAGAAAGAGTGCTGCCATTTACAGAGTTTGGCAATTATTTAGGTCTTCAATTCCTGTGTGTTTATGGGCACGCATGTGTGTGTTCTTGCGTGCCTGTGTTCATGTATGTATATCTGTGTGTGTAACAGCTGGTACATGCATGTGTGGGTGTGTTAGTGAGTGTGGATGTATGTACATGTGCATGAGTGTGCATGTACATTTAGCAATAGTGTAATTACACTGTCACACAGCCCATCTCCGCCTGCTAATGCTAATTTATACCTGGGTAACATCACTCTGATTCTAGAACCTAGCTCCTTCTGCTAATGCTCATTTATACCTGGGTAACATCACTCTGATTATAGAACCTAGCTCCTTCTGCTAATGCTCATTTATACCTGGGTAACATCACTCTGATTCTAGAACCTAGCTCCTTCTGCTAATGCTAATTTATACCTGGGTAACAACACTCTGATTCTAGAACCTAGCTCCTTCTGCTAATGCTCATTTATACCTGGGTAACATCACTCTGATTATAGAACCTAGCTCCTTCTGCTAATGCTCATTTATACCTGGGTAACAACACACTGATTCTAGAACCTAGCTCCTTCTGCTAATGCTCATTTATACCTGGGTAACATCACTCTGATTATAGAACCTAGCTCCTTCTGCTAATGCTAATTTATACCTGGGTAACAACACACTGATTCTAGAACCTAGCTCCTTCTGCTAATGCTCATTTATACCTGGGTAACATCACTCTGATTATAGAACCTAGCTCCTTCTGCTAATGCTCATTTATACCTGGGTAACATCACTCTGATTATAGAACCTAGCTCCTTCTGCTAAAGGAAATGAATCCCTGTGTAATTACACTGTTGTACAGCCCAACTCATCCTGCTAATCCTTCTTCTAATGCTAATCTATACCTGTGTAATTACACTGTTATACATATCAGCTACTTCTGCTAATGCTAATTTATACTTGTTTAATTACACTGTTATACATCTCAGCTACTTCTGCAAATGCTAATTTATACCTGTGTAATTACACTGTTATACAGCCAAGCTATTCCTGCTAAAGTTAATTTATGCATGTGTAATTACGCTCTGATTATCCAGCCAAGCTCCTCCTGCTAATGGTAATTTATACCTCTGTAATCTCACCATTATACAGCCAAGCTCCTCCTGCTAATGGTAATTTATACCTCTGTAATCTCACCATTATACAGCCCAGCTCCTCCTGCTAATGGTAATTTATACCTCTGTAATCTCACCATTATACAGCCAAGCTCCTCCTGCTAATGGTAATTTATACCTCTGTAATCTCACCATTATACAGCCCAGCTCCTCCTGCTAATGGTAATTTATACCTTTGTAATCACACCATTATACAGCCCAGCTCTTCCTGCTGATGCAAATTCATGCCTATGTAATTACATTTACAGCCCACAGCTTCCTGCTAATGCTAATTTATAACTGTCACTTTTATACAGCCCAACTTATCCTGCTAACACTTATTTATACCTGTGTAATTACACAGTTATACAACCCAGCTATTCCTCTTGATGCAAATGCATGCCTGTGTAATTTCACTGATATACAGCCTAGCTCAGCCTGCTAGAGCTCATTTATACCTGTGTAATTACACTGTTATACAACCTATTTTTAGCTGTAACCAAACAGCTACTATAGATGACTGTCATTCAGTCTGTCCAAAAAACTTTCATGCACTGCTTATAGCCAGAACACAACCGTGTGTGTCGAGTGACTGAAAACAGGGCGAATGAGAATGTAACAAAGTTTAATAATGGGAGCATGCCATTCAACAAATCAAAGCCTAGCTTTCCATCTTTAGTCAAAGGACAACAACCCAGCTCTGTTCTCCTGATGTCCATGCATCAATAACTAATCATAAGTGCATATGTAGGTCATCTTCCTACTTCTACCATAGTCTACCATACATATTAATAGAACAAGGCCACTCGAATTATGTCTCGACAAAGTCCTGAATCTTAAAATGGCCTCTATATACCACTTCATCAATCGCCTAAAAAAAAAAAAAAAAAAAAAAAAAAATGCTAATCCCTATGTCGAATCCCTCTCCCTGTCCTCCTGGCTAAGTTGTGGTTCAGGAAAATATATACTCTCATGAAGTTTATCGTAGGGAACACATTAGAATTCATAAGAAAAATACTAGGCTGACCTTGAATTATGAACAGGGTCCTGTGTTCTACTGTACATGAGGGGCATTTAATGAAGCTCCACTGAGATGCACCAATCACACTGATCCTAGACCATCTGCATTTCATGCAAAAATACAATAATACATTTATAAAATTTATATGATGTTTATTATGATGGGATTATTTTGTGATATTCCTACAAAATCAGCAAGGGATCAAATAATTATTGCTCCCACTGTATGCTTGAAACGAGAGGACAAATAAAGTTTATTACAGGTTTGGGCTTAAGACACTGTTGTCCCAGCAACAAGTCTGTACATTTTCCACCAGGGTCATCCTCATTCTAAGAAAAATAAATCCACTTTTTTTTATCTGAGTATTGTATGAATAGAAAGAAAACTTGACCATGATTCAAATGTCTGTTTCCCGCTGGCGAGTATTTTGGTATTATTGGTTACTTCCAGAAACAGACTTTTCAGATCTGTCATAATGAATGGTTCTTGTGATGAAAAAGAGCACTGCTGCCCCCTACTGTCGGAACCTGCAAGTACGTCAGACCACTGTGGATTAGCCGCTAACATTTGCCACGGTGGTGGTTATGCGAACAACAAGTAATTACTGTGGAAAAAAAACAAAAAGTCTCCCGCTGCCCAGCAGATCTCCTGAGGCAGAAGTGGCAAATGAAACAGGAAAGCACTGTAGATGTTCTGAATTTGTACGTCTCCATAGCCCCAGGATACTGAGTCTGTCTGCTTTATTTACTCATTCCCCAGGTGTGCACATCTTGTTCTTTCAGCTGGTTAATAAACACAGGAAACTGCTCTGGTTCCACTCGGGTAGTTTGGCAGTGCTGGCCAGTGGCTCCATCAGGGCAGCCCATAATATGCATGGCCAGGTCTCGTGTAAGCAGCCTGGAGCCACACAGGACCCTCTAACAAGGCCCTAATGGCCTCTTACCCCACACCCCTCTCTCTTACCCTGCTCCCCTCTCTCTCTTACCCCATACCCCTCTCTCTCTCCACCTTACCCCACATCCCTCTCTCTCTCACTCCACACCCCTCTCTCTCTCACTCCACACCCCTCTCTCACTCACTTACCCCACACCCCCTGAGAGTGTCCAGCACATGGTGATTAGATACAGCAGTGAGAATAACAGGGATAAAATGTCCCCCAGAAAACCTTCAGTCAATTGAGCTGGCAGTGCATGATTAATAAAAGCAGTTCTGGATTGTTTCACTTTGTGAAATTGTTACACTGTTGCACTGAAGCACAGTTCTTTATCAAACTAGCTAGCTAACTATCAAACTTACTCACTGACTAAATAGCAAACTAACTAACTAACTAACTAACTAGCTAACTAGCTAAATAAATAAATAAATAAAGTAACTGAAATGCTAGCCTACATGGCACATTTTCTGAATTCCCTGCTGTTTTTTTGTTTGTTTTTTGGTTCTGAAGGTAGTTTTTTACAAAAAAACAAAATGAACGGAACCTGGTCATGATTGACGTGCCGGCGGTCCGGGAGTGTACGGAATGCATGGTCTGTGTGCGGAATATCGTATGAGCCCCGCGGCTCGGAACTTGTTAATCCGGGTTGCCGTGGCAACCCAGCTGTGCCACCAAATGCCCGAGGAGATGCGGAATGCTGTCACCACCTGCCACTCCGTCCAGCCAGAACGGGAACGACATACTTATGCATAAATACAGTCCTACCTGTCAGTCATGCTACAGAGAGAGATTCTGATTTAAGTAAATGCTTTAGATTAGATTAATGCCAGTGAGGCCTTTGAAATGTACTGTACAACTGGGAGGGTTGAATAAAAGCACAACGAAAGCCAGACGGCTTTTCAACGAGCTGCAGCCTTGGACAGAACGATTCAGGCTCAATTTTTGATAAATTGCTTATTGATTTTCTTTGGACAATGTTAAAAAAGAGAGTGCGAGAGAAGGAATCTCACTACAGAGACTGCCAGAGAATCAGTAGATGACCGAGACAAATTAGTTTCACTGCAAAACACATTAACAGAAATGAAAAGGCTGGTAACTTAAGGTCGTAGAATGGGTTCTAAGGAGAACCAGGGCTAACTTGACTTCACTGCCTGATCTCTCTTAAAAGCCACTGTTGAGGCACTACTGAATCTGTGCCAGCAAACCAGCGACCAATTTTCCAGAGTTTTCACTTCTAGTAAACAGAAGCTTGATTTGCTGCTCAGAGAAAGCCTACTCAAGTTTTTGATTCATAGATAAGCGTATCTTTTCATTGTTATATTATATGAACGTTTGATGTCTTCACTACAAGCCCCTTCCCCATTGGTCAGTTTCGATGGTAATCCAGATTGGACTCAACACTTCCAGAATTCCTGTATTACTGTATGGAGAAAGCAATCAACAGTCTTGATTACTGAAGGCACGATATTTTCCATTTAGACACAAAATTAAAATGATTTAAAGGTAGCAGCTCGAGCAGTGACACACCAGGGAGAGAGAGCGAGAGCAAAGAATTTTAATGGAATTCAAGTCCTCCCTTCCATCAGTTTTGCAACCATGTATAAAATCAAATCAATTTAACAGGCCCTGTCAACATATTTCCCACAATCCTTTGCTCCACTCCCCGACTATCTCCCATTTCATCCCATTTCCCATTCAATTTCATGTGATTCAAATGTGGATTTTCTTTCTCTCAAACTATGCCATGGATCCCTCATACTATCAAAAAACCAACAGCCATAGAACACTTAAATCTGTCTCACGTGTGATATCCCTTTTAGACAAAGTCAAATCAGTCAGATTAAGATTCAGTCGGAGCTCCATTTTGGAACTTCTTGCCTGTAGTTTTGTTGTTGCTCTGCTTATTTCTCTTTTACAAAAGCTCTTAAAACATGAAATCAAATCGGTGCTGGCATGATCATATGTAATAGCCATAACATTTTGTACACTGTTCTACTCTATTTTTGATGTCTTTGACCTGCTTAATGTTACTCGCTGTTCACAAGGATCTGGATAACCTGCCAAGGGACTACAGAAGGAAATGAGCCCTTGAGCTGAATCTGGAACTCATGTGTTGTTTGTTGTGCACTGTCCCTTCTAAATAATTAAATACAGAAATAAAAGTTCTCCAACATGTTTGGAACAACCTACCCACTGATTTTTTCATAATGTCAGGTTCTGTGTTTTTCTGTTATCTGTTTTATGTGTAAGTCCCCAGCGTGTTTGCCTTTTGTTACCCTCTGTGCTTTCCATAGTCTGTCTGTCTCCTCATGCATTCCCTGTCACTCGTTTCACCTGTGTTCCACTCCCTGATTACTTACCTGATTCCTGTTGCCTCTTGTTATTGCCCTATATATACCTGGCTGTTTTGTTTGGGCTAGTTTTTCTTTTTGTAAGTCTGTTCCCTACCCCAGTTCTAGCTTCCTCTTCCCTGGGCATTTACCACTGTATATTCTGTTTGTTTTGCTCTGTTTTTTGGATTTTTTCTGGTTTTGATCTCTGCCTGGTTTTTGGACTCTGTCTTCTTGGTTCCCTCTTGGTGCCTCTTTTCCCGATTACACTCTGCCTGCCCTTCATGGACTGTCTATTTGGATTCCAACCATTGCCTGTTTTTTGACTACGTTTTGGATTTGCCCTTTGCCATTAAACCTGCCTTATTCACGTTATCCCTGAGTTTGCAATTGGTTCCTCTGTCCCGAACCCTGACACATAAAACTACAGGAAAGTGTATCCAAGAGAATGAGTGCAGTTTAAAAGATGAATGGTGGTTTGTAAATAGTCAATTTTGCGATATTTAAAAAAAAACATAACCAAAACCGTTCTTAATATAAAAAAAATGTATATAAAGACCAGTAAACAGTAATCAAATCAATCAAATCAACTTTAAAACCGCCAAAAATTATGAGAAAATGGTTGGTTGTTCCAAACGTGTTGGAATAAAGGAACTGTGGCTTGTCAGATGTTCCCAGTGTATGTGCTGTCCCTAGAACCATATGGGGGTGGGGGTGGGGGGGGGGGAGCAAGAGAGGAGAGAGAGAGAAAGAGATGAAAAGAGAGAGAGGTGGAAAGCGGGTGAGATGGAGACGGAAACCTGGGGTGAGGAAAGTGCTAAAGTGTAAAATTATTTGTATCCCCACCACCTCTCTCCATTCTCATTTATTTCAATTTATCATGCCCCCCCTCCCCCCCATGCACAGAATCAACCCCCCCCCCCCCCCTTCCAGCTCCACAAATCGTGTCTCAGGCTTGGCCTGAATGAAACATTTAGATGTGAGCAGCACTATGTCTCCTCTAACAGTGTGTTCTGGCCCTTAATCCAGGTCAATGTACAGTAGGTCATTAGTGTTTCTCCTGTCTTTCTGAACCCCTAATAGAGCGTAAGAGCTTCCAGTGTGTGGCGTTACTCCAAGAACATGATTTGGGGATGTGTCTTTTATTATAGGGTCAACTGCAGTGTGCGTAGCTGCAGTTAAAACCTCAGGCTTAAAACCCTAGACCACAAAAGTGCACCTGGAGCAGCTATCTGAATCTGTGAAATAAGGATTAGCAGTTCCAGTTATAGTGTAGCTCTAGTCTAGAGGTTTAAACCTGAGGTTTAATGTCCAGCACAGCGGGCTTTAATTGACCCATAGTGCAAACGAGGGCTTGTTTCCGAAGGCGTTTAGCGGTAAAGACCTTCACCGCTGGTATTCCCTGTGGGCCACCACAAACAGGGATCTTGTCGCATTGAGTGGGAAGCCCGGGAATGTTTTCCTAAGCTTTGTATTCCCTGTCTGGAAGTGCAAAAACCTACTAAATATCTTGTGTTTAGTTACATGCAAATGTGCTTATATAGGAGGGGATTTCTTTGATTTGAATCAAAGCTATACAGCACTGCTATTTTAACTGTCAGCACAAATATGCCTGGAAATTAAATCACCGAGCAGAAGGCTACAGCTTTTATTTTCCTTGATTTAATTTTGTATGGACTTCTCTCTTAAGGAAAGACATTTCTGGAGCTTTCAATACATTAGCATCTCTTCGGTGTTTGGCGGCACAGATAGACTAATGCAGGATGTGCGTGTGTTTGTGTTTATGTGTTTGTGTGTAATATTTCGTCTGTATTGGCGTTCAATGAAACAGGGAAACTAAGAGCTGTGCATCCACATGCTGGTGTGGGAATGGTGTTAACCAGCTCTGATGCAGCTGTAGAGCTGGGGTAGGAGCCCTAATGTCTGGTGTTCTGAGTGCCCGTGGATAAGAGTGTCTGCAAAGTGAGCGTAATGTAAATGTAAAAGTTCTGAGATCAGAGAGAGTCTGTGTGTGTGCGTGCTTGTGAGAAAGAGATGTGTGTGTGAGCGTGTGCCTGCTTGTATGACACCCCCACCCTCAGGCCTGGGTCACCATGGTGATGTCTCAGCTAAGAGGAGTGTGGAGGCAGAGTGGAGTGCTGTCTCTGTCTTCATCTCTGATTAATATAACGCACATGTCTATAGGTGTCTGTCACGCTAGTGTCACAAGTCAGCCCAGATTGAACCGCTTTCATAGTCCCTTTCTCTCAATCTTTCCCCCGGTTCTGCCCTTCACTGTCTCTTTCCCCTTAACTTTCCAATGTCCTCCCCATCCATCTCAACCTGGTGGGAGGGGATACGCCCCAACAGTTCCTACTCTAAAGGACAGGTCCATGCAAATACGACATCCGGAGAAATGAGATGGGTATCTCTTCCCTTATTTTTGTGAATTGTACTACCAAAATATTCAGCATTTCATACAGTTTCTCACGATATTAACAGCTTTTGGGTATGTGAGCCCTTAGGACCCTGTGCAGTTTATATATTCACTAATCCACAGGATTTGATTAATTATCAGGAACTTTTATTTGTAAGCGAAATAGCCGGGGCTCATTCCCGTTCCTTATCCTTCACCTCCTTGCTTTCATTACATTACATCACATTACATTAATGGCATTTGGCAGACACTCTTATCCAGAGCAACCTGCAGTTGATCAGACTAAGCAGGAGACAATCCTCCCCTGGAGCAATGCAAGGTTAAGGGCCTTGCTCAAGGGCCCAACGGCTGTGCAGATCTTATTGTGGCTACACCAGGGATTGAACACTGTTCTCGAACAGAGTCTGTCAATTATCAGTTATTAGGATGTTCAAAACGTCCTCTGTCTATCACTCCCCGATCTCTGGTGTGCAACTGCAGTGCTTTGTTATAAGTGCTCCCAAACTAAGCCCTTCTTTTCTCAGCATTGGCGCTTGCTGCTAACGCTGTCACCTGACTCCTTCATTGTCAGCAGCCCTCAGTAGAAATGAAATGGCTGTCTGAGAGCGTGTGGAGCTGACACTTTGATAAAGGTGCTTTATTACGGTAGGTATCGCACTGAAGCAGGCAGGCATCTGTGCACCGTCAGTGTTCTTGTCACTTTTAAGAAGCGTCGGATTAACTGGAGGTTAAGTTTATGGAGTGAAACTCCTCATGCATTGAGCCCAGAACAGTTTTTTTTTTCTTTTTTAAGATATGCATTCAGAAAGGCTTAAAACCTGTTTGCATTAATATTCCTTGCTTATGAATCTAATTTATCTAGTGTGGTTCAGGAAGAATACTACGATTTGTTTTTCCAAGTGTGAGACCTGTTTTGTTTACCATTTTTCAACCCTGAATATCCCTACATATTTTTAGTTTACCGTTAAATAACCAGGTCGATCAACAACCTGATTCTCTTTTCTGCTTAATCAAAGTGTGTGGGGGATGCAAGGGATAGATATACATGGCAATTTATTGCATACACAAAAAAAGATTACAATGTTATAGACAGTGCCATCTGTAATGTTTAGGACAAAGACATATTTTTTTATTTGACTCCACAATTTTAGATTTGTAATCAAAAATGCATATTCTCAGCAAATATTGAAGGGCATGTTTACAGACTTTGGTTTCACCATATTGAAACAATAAATACCATATTTTTCTAGGCTTTTTCTTGCCTTTGGTTTCTATTATTGTCATTAAACATGAGGGCCAGAGTTGTTCCAATGAATGTCAAGGAAGCCATTATGAGACTGAAAAATTTAAATAAAAATCTGTAATGTCTGTTTTGTTCTGCCAAACCTTAGGTGTGACAGAATCAACAGCATTAAGGAGAGAGAACATGTAATGCGGCAAAGGGCATGGCAAGCCAAGTAAGACCTGTACAGCTGATAGCTGAAGAGTTCTCATCATAATGAAGAAAAATCCCCAAACACGTGTCCGACCGATCAGAACACTCTTCAGGAGGCAGGCGTGGGTGTGTCAGAGACTACTGTCCACAGGACACTACAGTAATGTCTCAGTGGGTCACAGACTTCAACCAGTCATGCATACAAAAAATATGCAGTAAACATGACTATAATTTACATCACATAAATATGTCCCAAACATTATGGTGCCCTGAAATGGGGGATTATGTATAAAAAGTGCTGTCATGTCTACATGGTGAAACCAGAATGTATAAAAATACCCTTCAATAAAAGATGAGAACTTGCACTTTGAATCGTTTGTTTATGAATATAAAATTGTGGTGTACTGAGCAGAATTAATCACGGAGGGCATTGCATATTACAATTCTTACGAACGTAAACACAAGAACAGCAACAAAAATAGAAATGAATAACTATATATTGTTGTTTGTAAAAATATTAGCAGGGTTGATATGCACAGGTATGAAAGGAGACTGGGCTTGGGACTGGGGCAGGTGGAATAACCAGGGCAGGAGGGAAGGTGACAACTGGCACACACACAGCCCATCTCCCGACAGTCAGTGCTGCCAAAACTGCTGGATCTCCTGAAGCTTCTCAGGACTGGTGTTAAGTACGGGTATTGTTCTGATTTTGCCAAGGACTTCAGAGACCTCTTCAGAAGCACATCTGTAGCCTACCTGGGAGAAAATATACACGCCTCCGCATGCTGATCACCTGGAGATATCAAAGTAACATTAGTTAGGATGAAACTAACCAAGAGACCTGTACTAATTATACTGTGTGCCTAATTATACTGTAATGCCTGGCATTACAGTCATTATTATACTAAACAAAGAAAAAAAAAACAATAAGTATGTATTTACTGTACATTCATGTAATTTAAGGTAACATGGGTGTAAGTATTGCATAATATAATTATTGTGGAAGCTGCTGTATTATTTAAGTACTTAGCTGGGCAACTACATAATATGGGCAAGTTAACAACAACAATACCGTAATATATTAATGGTAAATAAAGGAACATATACCAAAATAAGATGTCTGAATGACAGTAAGTTAGGTCTATGACAATAAACAATTGGCATTGGCGCTACTTATTGCTTTTATAATAGCAGTGAAATAAGAGTAGCAATAATACATTTTATGTCTCAGCCTTCATGACACAGTGAATATACAGTGGCAATACTATTAATGACGGTGATATTTTAAACCGTAATGTGATAGCATGTTAATGTAGCTGGCTAGGACGTTGAGAAACAGACATGCAGAGACATTATCCCGTTTACCTGTCATTTTTCCACATAAAAAAACTAACAATTTGAACATTCAAAATAACAAAATAACAATAATACATCGCAGTAACTGATTAAAGTACAGGCGATGTTATTGAAAATATTGTGGGAATACCTCAACAACATCAATATCATTCAAGGACCCGTTAGTTGTAAAATAATTATCTAGATAGACTTACCGAAACGTGCGTCGGCGCCCATAGAAATGATTCGCGCCGGGCGATTTCGAATAGTTAAGGAATCCGCACTGTAAAGACGCCATTCGTTGAGCTCGGAACAGCGCCGCGATATTAACGTGCGGCCAAGAATATATCGCATCCGAAGTGATGAACTTCCGTTGAAAATGAATGGGAGAAGTTAAGGAAAGTTAAGCTTAACAAGAGCAGTCGTCTGGCAGTCGGAGGGTTGCCGGTTCGATCCCCCGCCCGGGCTGTGTCGAAGTGTCCCTGAGCAAGACACTGAACCCCCAAATGCTCCTGACGAGCTGGTTGGTGCCTTGCATGGAAGCCAATCGCCGTTGGTGTGTGAGTGTGTGTATGAATGGGTGAATGAGAAGCATCAATTGTACAGCACTTTGGATAAAGGCGCTATATAAATGCCAACCATTTACCATATAGTGGCGGAGTACTGTAGTTGGCCAGAGTAAATGTTGGTTTTGTGAGAACTGAACTGGGAAACCAGAGCTGACTCTTTCAAAAAGGGTGTGTGATCTTTAGTACCACAGTGACTCAGTACTCTGGTCTAACATGTCATCAGAAGGAGAAATAAGGTTCCAAGAATTGGCATGAACTAATGTAGTTGTTAACTAACTTCTACTGAGGAGCTAACCTGTGCGGCGCTGTTAATGTATTTTTACATCATTAATTTGTGTTAAAAACTACAGTCGTTATTGCCTATTCATATTGTAAAAAAAAACAGTTTCCTACTGTTTGCTAATGTATAAATATTCATGAAACAAATACATTTGTTAGTTGTTAACAAATGCATTAATTAACAAAAAGCTAATTTCATGCTAAATTTTTGTATTTGTCCATCATTAATTAATGTTGACAACTACATTAGTTAATGCCAATTCATGAAGCTTATTGTAAAGTGTGACCACACTACACTTTTCTTCCACTCTTGATGTTCCGAACGCATATTTGTACATCCATTGGATCCCTGATTGTCTGGTTTAAGTACCTTGATGAAAACAATTAAAATAATCTCAAACATAATAAAATAATCTGATTAAAGTTTTCTTTTGTTTTCCTGAGTATTTTTTTTCTCAGCATATAGTGCTGTATTTCTACAGAGATTAGATGAGGTTGCCATAGAAACCAATTTGATTGGCAATCTTGTTTTCTAAAATCCACGAAAGACACTCTCACCTAAAAGTTTTCTTTACGGAAAGCAGAGATGATAAAAGACGCAGTACAGTGTGATGTGACTGAAAGTGCTTTTAGAGTAGCCAGTCTTTGTCCAAGGTCTTGACAGAGCTTGTTTCTTACTCTCTGCTTGTTTGTTACTAGTGATTTTCGAGAGTCTGTGTCCAAACGGAACCATGAAAAAACAACATAATTTGTTAAATGCAATGCTCTGTAAAAAATAATTATTCATTATTTATTTATGAATGATATTTATTAGAACTAGATCAGTGACAGAAACAAAAGTCATTTATCCTGCATTATGGCACTGCGGAGTGTGACAACTTAACTTCACATGATTCAGTAATTATTCCTTTGCACTCATGTTTTTCCCCCTCGTATAAGGAAAAGTCATAGTGATATGCTTTTGATATGTTCACAAAACATATCTTACATATCTATGTCTGTTCTTTACAGGATCATTTGTATAAGTCCTTCATTGGTAGTATGAAAATTGTGCATGTGCTACAGAAATATTTAGGCATATGTCTATATCAAATTAGTAAATTTATGGCCAGACTTTTCACAATGACATAGAAAATCCTTATACCATGCTAAGATAGTTGGTATACATGCTTATGAATGCTATATTTAGTATTCTTTAAGTCTTCATAAGCTGCTTGTGGGAGCTCTTTAAAGATCTGAGTGGTGTAGGACCCTGCCTGGGAATCACCGCCATCTTATCTCCCTCAGGTTGCTCATTTGTAAACAAAAGATTCATGACAGATATCAAAGCATTGGAAACAGTTTTTTTATTTTTTTACAACAAGCAGAAGAGTAATTTCAGACAATTTGTTGGGAGTTCTATTAATGGACACTAATGGAATGGGTGTCAGAAGGTGAAATTGAGTAATTTCATGGAGTTTGAGGTGGATGGGTGGTGGGGGTTCACATGGGCACCACTGATCTTAAATATACCTAGAAAGGAAGCTAGTTCACTTGGTTCCAAATCAAAAATTACAGAGCTACACAAGCTCACCTGCAATTAGCGTACAGCTAACTAGCTTGCTATTTGCTACTGTTGTCAAATGCTTTGGTGCATGTAATAGTTCTGTGGACATACTTGATATCTCAAGTTAAATGTTGGTGACGTTAGACTATATGATGATGAATAGTATTTTTAGAGAAGCCCATTTACCCATATAGCGGGACTCAGGGCAGATACCTGGTGAGGTAGCCTGCTTTTGGGAGTAGGAGATTGTATCGCTGATCGCCGTGCAAGGCTGTCGGGATTCGGCACCTGCTGCTGTGGCTATAGCTAGCTTCGTTCCAACTACTCTGTCCATGCACAAAATTTGCTCGCGCTAAGTTAATAATGACTGGAGGCTGTTAAACTGACCGTGATCACATTTAATCAATTACAATCTTGTATTAGGTACGAATTAGGCTATAGCCTTAGTCCCGTTTGTGTACTATCTGCCGGTGCAATTAACGCATATAGAGTTCGAGCACCGAGTGAAAATGGCTAAATTTAAAATGTAGCCTAATAATACATTCATCTGTAACGATAGCGTAAACTCGCCGTGTTCTGAACAGTGCAACTTTCAAGACAAATAACAAAACAAAAAAAATACTTCCAGATAAGCTTTGGTTTTGTGTGTGTAAAGTTCAGATTTCTTACATTTTCATAAAAACTTACGAGTTGTATATGCGATCAATTTCACTACGAACCGGGCAGGCTTATGAGGCGGTGCTCAGACCATCGTGAGCTAACAGGTTCTTTGTAAAACAGGGACGTTGTGCAGGTATTTGTCTTTTTCTCAAGAAATTCTAGTCCAATTCACATCAACGAAAGTGTTTTAGTGTCTGAGATAGTCAATCAGCAACCATAATCATAAACCACATTCCACGAAAACTGTCCTTGTTATCCGGAGGTTATTTACTTTATATTATTTATAATTATTATTATTTTTTTTTGTTTGATGTGTCACCCTGCTAGCTCATTAGCCGCTAAGGGGACTGTGTGTCAGTTTACCAACCACCAGTAGTGGTCTTTCTTTTTCTCAATTTTGCTAAAATTGGAGCCACTCTTAGCCACAAAAGGTGGTGTGCATTCAACGACTTTTTAGCTTTAAAAAAATAAGTAACTCAGACCAGGGCAAAGGTAATGGAAAACCACCTTCCAACAATTAAATACATTCAATTTAAACATAGTTACAGAAGGTGATTGCAGTCAACCATGCAAACTGCTGCCAGTCCCGTGGACACACCGCCAAACGGGCTGATGTAACTGCTGATGTAGGCCACGCCAATTTGAAATAAATTAGCAGTCCTGGCTAACTAGCCAATTTAGCATAAATTAGCTGTCCTTGTTATTGGGAATGTAGACAGGCAGGCATTACAATCTGCAAAAAGAACAGAAAGAAAAATCTGAGAAAAAACTGTGGGCGATGGCAAATCCGCCTGCTGCGGACACCGGCCTCCTGATGAAAGAAGGAAGGTTTAGGACAGAGGTGTCCAATCTTATCCTAAAGGGGCCGGCGTTGGTGCAGGTTTTTGTTTTAGCCCAGCAGTAACACACCTGATTATACTAATGAACTAATCCTGTTCTTTAATCAAGACCTTGATGATTGGACTCCCCTGGTTTAGGAGGAGGAGGATAGGAGTGTTTAATGAAACAGTTTGAGGGTCGCGCCCAGGGTATAGGGGTATGTGACTGGAGTATCACTGAGTATTAGGGAGACATTATCAAGAAGGAGTAGGGGTATGTGACTGGAGTATCACTGAGTATTAGGGAGGCATTATCAAGGAGGAGTAGAGGTTTGTGACTGGAGTATCACTGAGTATTAGGGAGGCATTATCAAGGAGGAGTAGAGGTTTGTGACTGGAGTATCACTGAGTATTAGGGAGGCATTATCAAGGAGGAGTAGGGGTTTGTGACGAGTATCATTGAGTATTAGGGGGGCATTATCAAGGAGGAGTAGAGGTTTGTGACTGGAGTATCACTGAGTATTAGGGAGGCATTATCAAGGAGGAGTAGGGGTTTGTGACTGGAGTATCACTGAGTATTAGTGAGGCATTATCAAGGAGGAGTAGGGTTATGTAACTGGAGTATCACTGAGTATTAGGGAGGCATTATCAAGGAGGAATGGCAGTAGGGGCAAGTGATAATCCGGCGGGAATGGGATTTCTCTTCTGTGATTCAAGCACATCGATCTGAAGGCTGTCCATAATCCCATACGTTTGCGACAGGCTCCATTGGGTTTGCGTTTGTCTCTTCATATCTTATCTGCCCCCTCCCAGCCCTGACATTTCTGGGAGATGCTCGCACACAGAATACACGCACATCTCAGGCAGAATAGATAAAAGCAGTTTTTATTTTTTCCCCGTTTTTGTAGCGCTGTATTTTAAAGGTACAGGAGCATTGAGCCAACTCAGGCTATTCCAGTCCTCTGATATTTATACATCTTTCTAAATGTATTCGTTACAGAATTAAAAAAAAAAAAATATATATTTTACAGAAATACTTTATCATTAATGTTTATAAGTAAATCAAATTCTTGCATGTCTAATCTCACCTCGGGAGACCCTCCTGATAAAATGCTTTCACGGTTCATGTACATCTGGGTGACATGTTAACATGGCGGCGTGTGATCGCTCTTAATCTGGGACACATCTGACAGCTTCTGATGATCCAAAATAGGAATGGGTTATAAATTATGTTATAACAAGCTTATTACACGGGTATCAGAATGTCACAATCTCTCATTCACACCTGCATTTCCCACTCACACATGCACACAAAAATAGGCTAACACATTGATGGAGAGAATGAAAACACACACACACACTCGTTTCATTCCATGGCTCCCCTAGCCGGTTCTGAGACAGAAGGTGCAGCATACACACATGCATACACACAAACACACATGCTCACACACACACACAAACACACACACACATGCACACACACTCACACACACACACACATGCTCACACACACATGCTCACACACAAACACACACACACATGCACACACACACACACACACATGCACATGCTCACACACACACACACACACACTCACACACTTCGCATTTTCTCTGAAAATAACGTATCTCGTTTAAAAAAAAAAAAAAAAATCCTGCGCATGTATTTCAAATACACACGATACCTTATGTAAATAAGACAGCTTCGGAGTTGCTGTAAGGCAGTGGTCTCCAACCCTGGTCCTGGAGAGCTACTGGGTCTGCCGGTTTTCACTGTTACTCTGCTTAATCAATGAGAGCAGATAATTACACAGCTAACTCACGTCTCCTGGTTACCCGAGTCTCAACAGGGTGCTGATTTTAAAGTGAAAACAAAAACCAGCAGAGCCAGTAGCTCTCCAGGACCAGGGTTGGTGACCTCTGCTGTAAGGTGTATTTCTTAACTTTGAAGGAGGTAGGCTACTGATTCCTATAGGCTTCAAGTCTTTATGCTAAGCTACACGTTATGATAAAATGGTACTGACTCCTATAGGCTTCAAGTCTTTATGCTAAGCTACACGTGATGCTAACATGGTACTGACTCCTATATGCTTCAAGTCTTTATGCTAAGCTACACGTGATGCTAACATGGACAGGCCCTCATTAAGGTGTTTGGAGGCCCTGGGCTGCCACACGTGTGGCCCCAAGACAGCGACACACTCTATCATTACTCTCCTTCAAGAATAAAATACACCTACTGGATGCTGATATCCCACATATCAGAGTGAGCACACAATTATTATTCATGCACATTACTCTAACAGAAAATGTAGCAATATACATATTGTGGTGGCCCGACCAGGGATCGGTACACCACTGGGATGGAACGGCCCGTGCGCTGGTGCCAAGAGCTGGGGAAGCTGATTAACTCTGAATATTTTCCTATGTCCTGTCTAAGAGAACGGCACCTTGGAGAGAGACCGGGAGGAGAATCAGCTCCAAGGCCAGCACCACCGGGGCGAGACGGGTGCGGCCGCATTCCGCACGTGAATAAACATTTTAATTGAACAGGCACAGCTGAACCGAGTTCGGGAAAGAGAGCGGCGCCCTTCATAAGGAGAACACAAACGCAGCACGGGGCTCATGACGGAGGAGGAGAGACCCGGAGCCAGCGTACACGAACGCGTCTACGAAACAAACGAGCCGAATCCACCCCAGGAAGACGGGGAGCGATTCTGGAGAGGACTGCGAGAGGGCCCATGCGCACGGAGGAAACCCCCGCGGACGAACCATCAAAGTCCCGGATTCCCCGGGTCACTGCAATGTACATTAACATCTTGTAGAGGTCGGTGCTTCTCTGGACTCGCAACGTTGCAATATCTTTTCTCTGATACTTGCACATTCCTCAGTAATTTTCCGTAAAGTCCAGCAGTCTGTTGCACCAGTATAAGTTCAAACGTAGGCTGAACCGGTTACCCCTACTGATTTAGTTCCGATGTAGAGCTATGATAAAACATGCATTTGACACCTACTGTGTGTAAAGTTATTCTTAAAACAACCGTTGACATAGCGCATTGATTTGAAAGATTGGGAAATTTGTTGGATCAAAATTCAGTGCAATATAATCTTGCAGCGCATTCTCTGTGATCGGTGATCCATTTAATTTATATGATGAGACTGACATGCACTCGTGCTTTCATTCTGAAAACTGAGATAACTTATCAGAAACAGAAACAGAAAATAACCAACCTTCCCTCTGAGTAAAGGAATAAATGACTGTACAGTAAATTATAACGCTATAATAAAAAATAAATACTGTATTTCATAACAAGTTAGACAACATTTCTCAAAGAGTTTAAGTATGATGTGAACGTATGCTAGCTTACAATGTGATCATGTGAAACAAAATAACTGAAAACTTTGGCTTGCATAATCAAGTGTTTGCTTTAGATGCAGCTAGTAGGCCTAGGCGAATGAGGCTGTGAACATGGAAACCAAGCCAGTCAATGCAGAACAATTTTAAAGAAATAGAACTTCTCGTCTAAGTCTGGGTAAGACTGGGTCAGACTGGGTAAGACTGGGTAAGACTGGGTAAGACTGGGTCAGACTGGGTAAGTCTGGGTAAGACTGGGTAAGACTGGGTAAGTCTGGGTAAGACTGGGTAAGTCTGGGTAAGACTGGGTCAGACTGGATAAGTCTGTGTAAGACTGGGTATGTCTGAGTAAGACTGGGTAAGTCTGGGTAAGACTGGGTCAGACTGGGTCAGACTGGGTAAGACTGGGTAAGTCTGGGTAAGTCTGGGTAAGTCTGGGTAAGACTGGGTCAAACTGGGTAAGTCTGAGTAAGGCTGGGTAAGTCTGTGTAAGTCTGGGTAAGACTGGGTAAGACTGGGTAAAAATGTTGGTGTGTTCTTTGAACCACCTACCAGGGAACATTTGGTCTCATGCAAAAATCACTTATATGAACACATTTCTAATTAAATCGCTTGTCACAAATTTTTTCATAATTATTTCTTGGGTAGGAACACAATTTATGAGTGGTCCTGACCTGTCATATGAGTCACGTATGCATTCCATTCATTTACAGGTTATTTGCCCAAACCAATGAACCGCAGTTTACCCAATCGGGTATTGTGGTAGTTGTCCCTTGTTCTTGTTAATCCCATTGGTCATCTACCTGACGGAACCCACCTACAGTACCGTATATACTGCATGTTAACATATGTATTCGTTTAGGACAGTTGTCTGAAGTTAGGAGCATTTATTGAATCCGACATGGTACACTCATACAAGCCCCTCGTATGAAAAAATTTAATAGAATTTTACGATTAACAGAATACAAGAATGTGCTTGAGTGAGGCTCAATATCTTAGTTTATGCTCTGTTTTTGTCACTCCCTCAGGAAAATTGAAAGTGACAAGCTGTTGAAAGTACCGGCATGTAGAAATGAGGGTTGAAGGACAGACACGGTGACTGCAGAGCTCAGCTATAGTGAACTCCATGATGAATGGAGTCCGTCTCTGACAGGGGCGGGAGTGCTCGCTCTCCTGAACTGACATAAAGACTGTGCCGCGATGTGACCGCCATTCAAAAGTAAATAAATAAATAACGGATAAGTAAATAATTGAGGGTTTAAAAATAGCCTTTATACAGCCTTGCAGTTCTGCATGAACCTCCTCTTTGTCATCTTTGACATGTTGTATGTTCTCGTCCACCTTTCTGTGAGTCGATATCTACAGTGCACTGGTATTCGCTCGCGGAGAATGAAAATATCAGTTACCGGGACTAATTGGGGTAACCTTTTGGGCAGATGTCCTCTGCCTGACGGAGCTGGCGCTTTGGGAGTTTACGGCTCGATGGGATCGCCGGTGCGATGGGTCCGTGTTACAGCGGGGGAAGCACGGCACTTCGATGGCGGAGCAAATCTGGATGGACAGAATAATTAAGGGCTTTATTGAAAGACTGATGCTTATGCCAGCTGCCCCCTGTGGCCTGTAGGCTCTTGTTTGTGGAAGAGTGAAGACAAACTGACTGCAGCTTTTCTTTTGACCTATTGTGCTTACTGTTTGGGGGTTTAGGCCTTTCTGCTACTCTGTAACAGCATTGTAAGCAAGGTATAGTTGAACACGTTACACCTCCCTTGTATGACAAGCAAACACACACGCAAACATATGCACATACGCCTGCACTCACACACACAAGTTTAGACACCACTGCATAAATTAATGTTGCATGCATAGCCAGGAATTGCAAGATGGAGTGAATTGGAGGAAGCTTTTGGAAGCTGTGGTTCTGTACCATCCCGTTTTACCTCTTTTTCTCACTCCCTCTATCTTTCTCACTTTAATTCATTGCAGTTTATTGGCATGACAGGACGACTGTACATAAACAGGAACAATTGAACGCCACAAATACAGAGGACGTTGCTGACATTTATTTTTATTGTTTTATTTTTTATTGTTTCCTCTCCCTCTCCATAAGCAGAATGATAATTATAATGCTGATGATAAACAAGGAGCAAATGAAATGATCTCCCTCCTCCTCATCACTCTTTCCCTCTCCCTCTCTCCCTCCCTCTATATCTTTTCTCTCTCTATCCCTGACTCCGTTCACGGAATGGTAATGAAAATGTTGTTGCTAAACAAATAGAAAGTGAATGTTCCCTCTTTTTCATCCTCCCTCTCTCCCTTTCTTCCTCTTTTTCCTTCCCTCTCTCTCATTCATCCTCCCTCTCTCCTGTCAAAGTGCTCCTAGTAGCATGGCTCTTAATTATCCTCAGCGCAGCACAGCTAAACTGTTGCCGGCAAGGAGTCTGGGTAATGAATCCCAGAGGGCCCGGGGGTGGGAAGACTGGGGAAAAGGCCACGGCCTGGCAGAGCCCTGACTGACAGCCAGAACACCCGCCCCCTCCCCCCTGTGTGCAAAGACACGCCTTCCTCAGGTAGACAGGCAGATACACACTCACTGAGCACCTGACTGACAGCCAGAACACCCGCCCCCTCCCCCCGGTGTGCAAAGACACACCTTCCTCAGGTAGACAGACAGAAACACACTCACTGAGCACCTGACTGACAGCCAGAACACCCGCCCCCTCCCCCCGGTGTGCAAAGACACGCCTTCCTCAGGTAGACAGACAGATACACACTCACTGAGCACTTTATTAGGCATATTTTAGACTTTTTACTTACAAGTCTTCTGCTGCTGTAGCCTATCGACTTGGAGGTTTGACGCATTGTGTGTTCAGAGATGCTCTTCTGTATACCACTGTTGTAATACCACTTCTGTATAACTCTTATTTGCATTACTGTCACCTTCCTGTGAGCTTTGACCATTCTGGCCCTTCTCCTCTGACCTCTCTAAAAAGGCATTTTTGCCTGCAGAACTGCTACTCACTGGATGCTTTTTGTTTTCACACTTTTTCTGCAAACTTTAGAGACTGTTGTGTGTGAAAATCCCTGGAGATTAGCAGAGATACTCAAACCACCCTGTCTGACACCAATAATCATTCTATGGTCAAAGTCACTTAGATCACATTTCTTCCCCATTCTGATATTTGGTCTGAAAAACAGCTGAACCTCTTGATCATGTCTGCATGCTTTTATACATTTAGTTGCTGCCACATGATTGGCTGATTAAATATTTGCATTAACAAGCTGGTGTACAGCTTGTTAATGTCTAATAAAATGCTCAAATAAAATTCTCACTGGGTGTATCGTATTTATTGTTTAATTTCAAATCCAATGTACTGGACCTTTGACTTCAGAGTCCAAAGAATAGCAGAAGTTGTATCAACTGTCCAAATACATATGGACAGCACTGCATATCATTGCATTTAAATAGCACTTTTCTAGACACTCTTTACAGTGATGATAGGGAAAATTCGCCTCAATCACCATCAATTCCATTTCTGGCAATTTAAAGAGATGGCTGAGAAAAAATAAAAATAACAATTATCTGAAGTGGAAATTTAATACAAGTTAATGAGTTTAATGGTAAGTAAGAAATGATAAATAACCATAGGCATACAACAGGCTTACCAAAATCAACCAACACTGGTGAGCTCAGTAATTGCAAAGGGAATGGTAGGCTAAGGAATACCTCTGTATTGGATGACTGAAATTCTCGCCAAAATTTGAAAAAACCTACAAACTCTTACTCTTACTGATCATAAACACTCTTCAGGAGGCAGGTGTGGATGTCTCAGTGACTACTCTCCACAGAAGACTTCAAACTGTGCTAAGTAGCACCTAAAAGAGTTCTGGAAATGGGCATTGTGGACAGATGAGACCAAGACTGACTTCTATCAGAGTGATGGCAAAAGGAAAGTGAGGAGGTTAAATGGAACTGGCCAAGAACCGAAGCACCTCAGCATCAGTAAATAGCCTTTTTTTGGCCTTGCCCCGGTCGTACAGAAAAGCTCATTCTCTCTCCACATTCAGTGTTATTGGCAGCCAGGATGCCAGAGCAGTCCTGCGAAAATGTGAAGAACATGCGTATGCCTACAATGTTTAACATACAGACGCGCACACAATCTCTCTCTCTCCCTCTCCCTCTCTCCCCCTCTCTCTCTCTCTCTCCCTCTCCCTCCCCCTCTCCCTCTCTCTCGCTCTCTCACTCTCTCTCGCTCTCTCTGAGAGAGTTTTGGTTCAATAATATTGGAGCCAAAATATTTATCTGATAGTCTCAATAAGGATAGCTTCAGTGTGATGCAGGGATCGATATTCATGGAACACATGAATAATTACAATGGTACTCCAGATAAAAATAAATACTTTTATATATTGTTTCATTTTTGTGAAGGGTTTTCAAGCATTCAGTCAGGTATTTGCCAAAGCAAGATTAAGGAGTTATCTTGGCTTACTTTAATGAGCTAAAATCAGGAAATTGTACATTTCAAGTAATCCGAGTGGGTGAAAGCCACATAAATTTCCAGAAGGTAGACTGCTAACTCTGTAATCATGCTAAAGGAAACGGCCCCAGAAATATCTGTCTATACACCCCAACCTCCCCCTCCTTGCCTCCAAAAAAAAAAGAACAAAAAATTTGCCTTAAAATGACATTTAATATAAAATGAGACAACATACGAATTGCCTTTCATTTTGGCTTCCTAATTAAATGTTGAAAGAAATGCTTTTTTTTTTCCTCCTTGGTTTATTCCGGTGTTGTCAGAATGATCAACATTATTCTGTTTATTACATCAGTGGTCATAAACACATGATGGATTCCTTCCTCTTATTGTTTTGAGCAGCCTGTAATTGCCGTGTTCTTCCCTTAAAGACGGAGCCAGTGAATTAAATGCACTAATTTGCAGTTGTTGGAAGAAGTTGGATGGAAGCAAACAGATGCACATCATTTACCTGATTGACAGAGACCCCTGGCACGAAGAATTCCACACAAATCACAATGAGAGTTAGGAAATGAACAAGGAAAGTTTGAGGAAAAAAAACAACATAATTATTGCTTTCTGTTTTACAGTCCCCTCCAAAAGTATTTGAGCAGCAAGGTCAAGTCCTTTGTTTTTGCTATAGGCTACAGACAATTGAGTTTGAGTTCAAAGGATCTACATGAGATGACAGATCTGAATCTCAGATTTTATTTCATGGTATTTAATACTTGTGTCACATTTCATGCATGTCATGTCATGTTTTATGTTTAGTCATGGTCTTAGTTACGTTATTGTCATGTTAGTCTAGTCTCGCCACGTTTTTATGTTTTATTTCTTGTTACGTTTCATTGTCATGTCATGTTATGTTTCATGTTTAGTTCTTGTTACCATTTATTTCTTAGTCTTGCCATGTCATGTTATATAGTTTATTGTCATAATTTCGCAAAGTTGTTATGTCATGATTTACATGTGTGCTGTGAAGTGTCTGCGATGGAGCCTGACTTGTGAGAACACACCTGATGTATCAGAAAGGAGACGGCTCTCAGCAAGGAGTTCCATGTGGAAAAACGCTGGAATCTTCCAGAGGTGAGTCGCTTGGCTTCAATGTGAGTAGCTAGAACAGTCACTTGTGGTCTGACTTCCACGTCCATTTCAGGGTCTATCAGATCAAAGTGCTCACGTGTGTCTGGTGTTGGAGGTTTGTGGAGGAAGTCAGGTCCCTTGAACCACATTGTGTCCATCGTCTGTGATGCAGCAACTGACCTGGTGGCAGCTGGGTTCTGTTCCGAGGGCAGGTAATGCCACTGTGTGGGAGATGTTGTCTGGCGTATGCGATGTACACGATTGTGTACGTACACATAGAAGCGATTTGAGTCACTACAGATGTATCCGAGGACCACCTTGCTGTCGCAGTAGAATTTAACAGCGTCTGGCTTGTGGTCCAGTTCCTCCATGACCAGCTCCGCCATCTCAACAGCCAGGATGTCCCAGCATAAGCCTAGGCTCCTCTGTGCAGGCAGAGTCTCGTCGTCTAGGCCCAAGTCTCTGATGCCGGAGGCCAGTTCTTCGGGTTCGAAGGCTTTCATCACAGCGATGCGGTTCGACGCAATTTTGTGCAATTTCAAGTTGGACTCTGCAAGTGATGCGCAAGTCCGTTTCAGAAGGTCTATGGCTGCAGTCTCTGTGGGCACTGACACGAGCCCATCATCTACATAAAAGTGTCTGTGAACAAACTGCATTGAGTCTGCACCGTGCCTTGCTTCTCCTTTCTGAGCAGCTCGCCGTAGCCCATAGATGGCCACCGCTGGCGACGGGCTATTGCCAAAGACATGCACCCGCATGTGGTACTCTTGACTCTCCTTGGACAGTTCATTGTCCTTATGCCACAGGAATCTGAGGTAGTCCCTGTGCTCATGTCTCACCAGGAATCCATAAAACATCTGCTGGATGTCTGCAGTGACTGCAATGAGGTCCTTCCTGAAACGCAACAGCACACCCAAGAGAGTATTGTTCAGGTCGGGGCCTGTGAGCAGCACTGAGTTGAGGGACAGGCCGTGCAGTTGGGCGCTTCAGTCAAACACGACTCGTATTTGCATCTCGTTGTTTTTGCTCAGAGTGCGTCGTAGAGAGCTGAGACGTGACATTGCCTGCTCTCTGTTGTTCGGGAGCAGAGGACGAGGTGACTTGAATGGTAACGGAGCTACCCAGTTGTTCTTTTCATCCTGCTGAACTTCCTTTTCCATTATTTTCAAAAAGAGTTCATCCTCGAAGGACATGGCACACCTGTTGTCACTGTCTGTTCGCTGGAAGACATTCAGCCCGAGCTGCTCCTCAGCTGGCATGGGCTTCAGTGTGTGTGTTGAGTGGCCATACCTGTGCTCCCCGCCGTAGCATGGTTTCTGTTTCACGCAGATGCTGTTGTGGCAAGGAGTGAGGAGTGAAGGACGTCCATTCTGGAGAACGTGTGTTCTAAAGACGCTTAGGGTTGGTTTGTGAGCGTTGTCAAGGCACACTTCACCTATAATCACCCAACCCAAGTCTAAACGCTGAGCAAAGGGTGCGGTGTGGGGACCGTTGACTTGCTCTCTCACCTTGTGCACGCGTATCATGTCTCTCCCTAGCAGGATCATCATCTCAGCATCGGGATCCAGCTTGGGAAAATGAGGAGCGATGTGTTTCAGGTGAGTGTGTGCGAGGGCTACCTCTGGAGTTGGAATTTCAGATTTGTTGGTCATTATTTCATTGCACTCGATGAGAGGTGGAAGGTCCAGGCACACACCTCCGTTCACTGCTTCCATCTGGAAGCCTGCAGCCTTTCTTCCTGCCGTCTCTGTGGTGCCGGCGCAGGTCTTCATCAGATACGGTGACAGGCTGCTCTCAACCTTGAAGAGGTGGAAAAATTCAGAGCGGGCCAGAGAGCGGTTACTCTGATCGTCGAGTATGACGTACATCTTGATGGAGCGCTCTGGCTGACCCTGGGGGAAGACACGCACCAGGCACACCTTTGAGCAGGAGCGTAGGAGGCTGCCCTTGCCGCACAGTTTAGTGCACCGTGATGTCACTTCGAGTGGGGGACTGCCTTGTGTAGCTGTGTCCACTTGTGGAGTGGGCGATGGAGGGGAAGGCAGAGAGGTGTCTGGGTGCATTGCAGAGCAGTGTCTTTGGCTGTCACACTCACCACATTTCACTGTTGCTGGACAGTCCTTAGCTAGATGGTTCGGGGAGCAGCACTTGAAACTGCGTTTGTGTTCTTTTAAGATGGTTTTCCGTTCTTGCAGTGTTTTCATTCTGAATGACCTGCACTTTTCCAAGGGATGAGCTTTTCTGTGTACAGGGCAGTATCGAGCTGGGTCATTGTCTGTAGTGGCTGTGGAGCCTGTGTCAACAGTAGCAGACACGTCTGTCTTGTGCACAGCTATAGCAGTCTTGAATCCACTATGCTTTGCTGGAGTTCTCTCGCCTTTGCTGTACGACTGGCTGTTGCTCGACAAGACGAAGTTTGGGTCATTTCGGGCCTTGGCCTGGCCATAGACAAAGTCTACAAAATATGAAAAGGGGGGGTAAAGTTGTTCTGTGCTGTTCTTTGTACTTCGAGCCGGTGTGGAGCCATTTTTCCTGCAGACCTGTTGGCAACTTCTCCACTATGGGCTTTACCCTGCGAGGAGTGTCGAGGTAGGCCAGGCCAGGAAGATATCCATCATTTTTGGCTGCCAGCAGCTCCATGAGAAGATCGCTGAGCTCTCTCAGTTTTGTGTTGTCTCTAGCAGACAGACGGGGGAAGCTATTGAGTCTTTTGAACAAGGCGTTTTCCACTATTTCTGGTGTGCTATAGCATTCCTGAAGTGTGTCCCAGGACAGATGTAGGGCAGCTCTTGGGTTTGTGACATGAACAGCACGGATCCTTTTCACGTGTTCAGATGACTCTTGACCGAGCCACTTCAGGAGAAGGTCCAATTCTTCACTATATGTCTGTCCTAAGCCCTGCGTTGCATTAAAGAATGACGACTGCCACGCCCTAAAGTTATCTGGCGTATCATCGAATTTTGTGAGGCCAGTGGTCACTAATTCTCTCCGTGCAAGGAACTTGGCAAAGTCTATCATAGGTGGCGTGTTTGCGTGAGCAGAAGAGTACTGACCCTGTTGGCTGTGTGGACTGTTCAGTGGCTTTGGAACAGGTGTGGATCCAGCTGCATGTGGAGGCTGTGCTGGGGGTCTGAAGTCATCCGGGGGAAGCCTTGCCATAGCTGTGGGTGTTGACTGCCGTGTGAGGCTGTACTCACGCCGCCTGACTCCACTGTGAGGTGGGAGGACAGAATGCTGGGTGCTGACCTCGACTTGGTACTGCTCACATTCTGCACGCTCGTTCACTGGTGGTCTGAAGGCATTCCGTGAAAGCTTCTCCTCAGCAGCTGCAGGTGGTGACTGCTGTGTGGGGTTATTCTCGCTGTGCCGGACTCCATTGTAGGGCGAAAAAGCGGGAGACTGTGAGCTGAGCTGTGAGTGGCATTGCACATATTCCTCTGTGCGCTGTTTTATCACGTGCGGTGCGACAGCACTTCTCATGCTTTGCAGATCTTCAATTTCTATAGCGGCAGCTGCTTCTAAAACTTCTGCTTTCACCTGTGCGGCTTCTGCTTCTTTTTCAATTTCTAATGCTTCTAATTCTAATTCTAGCTTAGCTCTTTCCTTTTTAATTTCCAACTGTTTTTTAGCATAGGCTACCTTGGTTGCCGCTGTTTCGGCTGAAGCTCTAGCTCTTGCTGCAGCCTCCAGGACGGACCTTGAAGATGATGAGCTAGCTCTGGATGTCGCATGGACCGATGATTTGGGTGAGGGGGGTCGCTGTGAATTCTCTTCGTGCTTAACCTCTTCACTTTCGACAACTCTATTCATAGTTGGCGGCCATGCTTGAGTCTTTCGTCTTTTCTGGAACTCACTGGAGTATGACTTTTCACTATACTGTTCTCCCTATGCATTATGTAGCCTAGTCTACGTTAGCACAGTTAAACAGCAAGCCAAACAAAAGGTATTTTCCCTTGAGCCAGGATATGAGCGCCTTGCTCCTTTATTTTTCTCAGTGTAGGGTGAAACACCAAGAGTGAAACTGTAACAGAAATAATACAGAAACTCAGTTGTCTTGTACATCAAATTACGATACTAATAATCGGCATTGCATCCAGCTATTAATATATGAACGTAAACTACACGCCGAAAATGAGCCCGTTCACATAAACAATAGACTAGCCTGCTATCAATTGCTAGCATGTACACGCGAGTCCACACATTACATTAACTGATTAACGGACGGATAACTATCCAGTAGAATAAACACTCAAACTTTACCTTATACAAGTTTATGCTACGTATGCATGTTTGTTCATATCATAAAACACACTGTGAAACTTACAGTCATTGCTTTCGTGAGCGTGAGAAAGTTGACGATGTTCACCGTGTGAGAGACCATATCTTTCTGCTGCAGTAACTACCATTACTAGGGATATAAACAAACATGCAACCCACTATCACACTTCAAAATAAAGGTCCAGTTCTCCGTAGAACTGTTACTGAGTGTGTGTGATGCAAATACTCTAATACAACATTAATGACTTAAAACATCATAAATTGTGAAAATAATTCTGAGGGCAGAACAACGCAGTTATTGCAAGCAAGGGATATCCTACCAAATTTTAAGAGTTATATACTTTAATTTACCTAAATACTCTCTGTTCCTATACAACCAAAAATTGGGTAGTCTGATACCAAATAAGTTATGTTCTAAGTAGTTTAACACATCTAGTTGTGAATACCAGGAAATAAAAGCTGAAATTCTGAACTATTGTCTCGTGTTCCTCTTTTTATCTAAAACCCGAATGTATTCAGTGTTTTGCAAAAACAAAGGAATTGGCCATACTGTTCCAATACTTTTGGAGGGGTATGTATGTGCTTCTTTATTCTCGCTGATAAGAGATTAAATTTATATTTCGCAGTTAATTTGAATTTTGAATTAAGTGCAGTAAGAGGCCTACAGTACAACTACATGTCTGTTGTAATGCCCATTGCAAATGGCACTATAATTAACTCATTAACCAACTAGGAGAGATGTAGACAGATGAGCCTTCCCATAATGCCTCACTCTCCCAGCTGCATTAGTGCATTCTAACTAATACAATCTCCACCTAATTAAACAAATTGTTGCCTACCCTCTCCTGTATGTGTGTGTATATGTGTGTGTGCGTGTATGCACTCATTTGTGCCTACCCTCTCTTGTGTGTGTGTATATGTGTGTGTGTGTCCCTTCTTTTTTTATGTTGGCCCCTTTCTCCATGCTGCACCACCGCTCAGCTCTACTTCTCTAGAAACCCTTTTTCTTGTTCTTCTTAGGGTGTCTCTACACGACAGCGGTGCCTGCTGAAAACGGGCCTTTCGTTTACATGACACCGGCGTTTTGGAGGGCTGAAAACGTTAACTTTTGATAACGCGGTCCTTACCGTTTGCGTGTAAATGGGTCAGCTGCAGTTCTTGTGATAACGGTGGGAGGAGTGAGGGGAGGAGGTGGGTGATGACACTGAGCCACGGACCCTAATACGCATGAGCGAGTCAGCCTAAACACAACAATGGTGCGTGGTGTTATTCTGTGGTGTAGTGAAGCTACACCGCCACCAACTGGCCTGGCATGCATACTACAGCATTTCAGATGTTTTTGCATAACTGTGTAAAGGGGGATCTTTATCATAATGGCCTCGTATGAATGAGGATTTTTTCGGAAAAGCAAGGGAAAAACCTTTACGTTTTTGAGAATCCGTTGTAATCTAAACAGGGCCTTAGTTTAGTTACTTTAGTCACCACCTGCCTTGCATTGCCCCCTACTGCTCACAGTACATGCAACTGCGACTACATTTCATTGCACAAACACAGATTTTTATGACAGAAATTCTTGCATGTCCTACAGGTGTAATGAACAACACGTACACACACAACACACACACAACACACACACACACACACACACACACACACACACAGTGCGGTCGGCTCTCCAGTCTCCACACTCCACTGAATACTGAAAAGAACACAATGTCTGAACCCAAAGCTCTCTGTTCATTTGACAGTACAGTATAAGTTCATCCCACTGGGCATTTCAGCGAGGTCCTGTTTCAACTGTATAGCATAAGAGCTAGTGGTGTAGGGTGTGTATCATAGGGTCATTACTGTATGTACAGCGCTGTACAACAGGGGTGGCCAATTCAGTCATGGAGGGCCAGTGTGTATGCAGGATTTGTTTCCACCAATAAGTCTGACTGTTTGGGGTTAGCGCATCAGGGACCCCCTCAGAGAGAGAGAGAGAGAGAGGGAGAGAGAGAGAGAGAGAGAGAGAGAGAGAGAGAGAGAGAGAGAGAGAGACAGAGAGAGAGAGAGAGACGGGAGAGAGAGAGACAGAGAGAGAGAGAGAGAGAGAGGAGAGAGAGAGAGACAGAGAGAGAGAGAGAGAGAGAGAGAGAGAGAGAGAGAGAGAGAGAGAGAGAGAGAGAGAGAGAGACGGGAGAGAGAGAGACAGAGAGAGAGAGAGAAAGGGACAGAAAGAGAAAATATGAAATGTTCCTGAGATGAGAAGATAGAAAGATCAGCTGTTAGAGGGGGAGAACACTTCATAAGGAGTGGAGGTAGTGTGTGTGTGTGTGTGTATGTCTGTATGTGTGTCTTTGTGTGTATGTGCTTGTCTGTGTGTGTGTATATGTATGTGTGTGTCTGTGTGTATATGTGTGTGTCTGTGTGTGTGTATATGTGTGTGTCTGTGTATGTGTGTATATATGTGTGTGTGTCTCTGTGTGTATATATATGTGTGTATCTGTGTGTGTGTATGTGTGTATAGGTGTATATATGTGTGTGTGTCTGTGTGTCTGTGTGTGTGTGTTTATATGTCTGTGTGTGTATGTGTGTGTGCGTGTGTGTGTCTGTGTGTGTATATATGTGTGTGTCTGTGTGTGTGTGTTTATATGTCTGTGTGTGTGTCTGTGTGTATATGTGTGTGTCTGTGTGTGTGTATGTGTGTCTGTGTGTGTATATATGTGTGTGTCTGTGTGTATATGTGTGTGTATATGTGTGTATATATGTGTCTCTGTGTGTGTGTATATATGTGTGTGTGTGTGTGTCTGTGTGTGTGTGTGTGTGTGTGTGTATGTGTGTATATATATGTGTGTGTGTGTGTGTGTGTGTCTGTCTGTATGTGTGTGTGTGTGTGTGTGTGGCAGGAGAAAGGATGGATTGCAGCACAGCCCACACCCTTCCCTATTCACAGCGGGGCACCCAGGGACATTCACCGTGTCAATAGCCCATGTTTCAACCGCTCATTACTGCCCCTTACAGAGCATGACAGCTTGTGCTAATTAGGACGCTTTGCCTTGGATGCTGGAGTTGTCTTTTTATATCAAAAGCTGTAATGTTATCACAAACTCTAATTTAACTGCTTTTCATTTGATAGTGCAGGGCTTTGATGTACAATATGAGCGACTGTTTTCATTTAAAAGGACGCAAGAAAGAGAGTTTGTTTTCTGGTGTGAACAGTCACAGGGGGCAGGGGGGGTGTGTCTGAATTCTGGAAGCATCCGCTAAAGTCAAGGACTGGACAAAACCCTGATCTTGTTTGACAAAACATAACGCTGTTTTCATTTCTCTTATGAAATTGCCCTTTTATTTTTTTATTAGTTTAATAAAAACACTCTTGGCCATGCTGAAAGTTTTCATCTGTTCCAGGCTTTGGCAAACAGCGCTTGCTTAGCACCACTCTGAGAAGAGAAGAGACTTGGGGATAATTAGAGTCTTCTGAGAAAAAGAAGGAAGACACTTGTGCACACATGCACACACTCACACGTGCATCTGCTCAAACACACACAAATCGATACACAATCACACACATACACATCTATCTATCTATAGTCCCCTCCAATAGTATTGGAACAGCAAGGCCAATTCCTTTGTTTTTGCAATACACAAAAGTATTGGAACAGAGATTATTTAAGTAAATGAAAGTAAACATAGGGCGGCCTGTAGCGTAGTGGTTAAGGTAAATGACTGGGACACTCAAGGTTGGTGGTTCTAATCCCGGTGCAGCCACAATAAGATCCACACAGCCGTTGGGCCCTTGAGCAAGGCCCTTAACCCTGCATTGCTCCAGGGGAGGATTGTCTCCTGCTTAGTCTAATCAACTGTACGTCGCTCTGGATAAGAGCGTCTGCCAAATGCTAATAATGTAATGTAATGTAAACACTTAATATATCATGGCATATCCCTTGCTTTTAATGACTGTGTCAAGCCTGCGACCCAAACTGTTGCCTTCTTCTTTTGTGAAGTTCCTCCCAGTCGCATTTCTCTGTAAATTAGAGATGTTTTTGTAGACTTCTAAATTAATCTTGCTGCTACCATCATGAGTTACATCATCAATAAAGATTAGTGAGCCCACTCCAGAAGCAGCCATGCAAACAAGCCATGACACTTCCTCTGCCGGGCTTCAGAGATGAGCTTGTATGTTTTGGATCATGAGCAGATCCCTTCTTTCTCCACACTTTGGCTTTTCCTTCACTTTGATACAGGTTAACCTTGGTCTAATCAGTCCATAAATCTTCCAGAACTTTTTGCTCATCTGTATACTTCTTTGCAAATTGTAATCTCGCCCTCCGACTACTGATTAGTGGCTTGCATCTTGTGGTATAGCCTCTATATTGCTGCTCTCTAAGTCTTCTTTGAACGGTTCAGAGACCTTTACCCCTGCCTGTGGACTGGGGACTGTTTCCTTGGTCAACCTGTTCGAATTCTGCTGCTCAGTACGCCAGCGCTTTCTTTCCAAGTTGTTGTACACACTATCCCCAATGCTTGTGCAATGGCTCTGATCAATTTACCCTCTTTTCTAAGCTTCAAAATTGCTTGCTTTTCTTCTCTTCATGTTGGTCTATCTATCTATCTATCTATCTATCTATCTATTTGTTCATCTGTCTGTCGAGCTAGCTAGCTCTCAGCCATTAGGTTTCTGACTGTGGAAATTCCAATGTGGAAGGGTCTAACACTCAATGTGAAATATCTAAACACTTTGGATCAGTTTCAGTGTGCTTAGCTGCAGGTTTAAACCTCTAGACCACAGATCTGCATTTAAAATCAGATATCCAAAGCTGTGGCCTAAGATTTAGCTATTCCAGTTGAAATGCAGATCTGTGGTCTAGGTTTAAACTCCAGCTAAGCACCCTGCAACTGACCCAAAGTGTTTAGATATGTTCTTATGGCCTTACCCCTCTGGGAATCTGCTTTGTCAGAGTAATTCTCTTCATTTTCAAGTCCTCAGCCAGCTGCTTAGAGGAACCCTTTGGTGTTGAGAGTAAGCACAAGACCCGGAGAGATTAGGTCACAGTATTTATTACATTACATTACATGAATGGCATTTGGCAGACGCTCTTATCCAGAGCGACATACAACAAAGTGCATACCCATATCCAGCTGTCTGCTGTCCATCACCAATCCGAGGTTCCTTGCACAGGGTGATGGTGTAAGTCTGGTATCCCCTTGGGAAATGGAGAGATCCAGATGGGGAGAGGTAATAGCAGGGATGAATATCATTTCAGTCTTTCCTGGGTTGAGCTTTAGATGGTGGCTGTTCATCTAGCTCTGGATGCCACTCAGCTCTGGAATTGTGCGCTATTCAACTCTGGAATCGTCTTCATCTGCCTTAATGAGGCCTAACAAGTCAATTTCAGACATTAAAGCAGCGCTACTTCACTCCATGTCCTGTGGGCCGCAGTGTCTGCCGTCAGCATTGGCTTCAACCGTGCGATCCACCACCTGATTTCACTAATTACCTTATTACCTGAACCAAGCAGGTAAAATAAGTCATGAAATCCGGTGGTGTAGTGCACAGGAGGAGCAAATACCTGCAGACACTGTGGCCCGAGGAGTTGAGCAGCGCTGATGTAGTGTTCTCCTCGGTGCCAGTCTGAAAACGTTTTATTTATTTTTTTCACTGATAAGGTTTTGTGTCCTAAAATGACTGTTATCGCATTGTAAAACACCTTGAAGCCTTCCCCATTTCCTTATTCACCTGGGTGAGCATAAAAATGCAAAAATACATTAAAGAAAATGAATTTCATCTCCCAATCTCCTTTCCCAAAGTTTCAGGTAAGCTAAATAGGAATCCCAGACCAAACTTTATCTTAACAATGGTTCCTTATCACTGTTGAAACACCTGCCATGTTAGTTGCTACGTGTAATGTGGTTACAGTTACTATTTAGCTGTAAATGTACCTGAAACATGCATTTCTAAGAGAAATATGTGAAATAATACATTTATTGGCTGTAGGAACATTGGGTGAAATGTAAATATTGTTGGAGCTTCACTTCTTTGGATACCCTGTCCAGATCATTTTCAGATCCAATTATTTTATTATGTAGAAGTAAAGAACAAAAATAGCAGTGAGTAGTGAGAACAAAAATATATAGAGCAAAAGTCTATGAGCGCAGTGCTCATATATTTGCTGATTTCAGATTTCCTGTTTTACGACCTAAATGTAATCTGATCATTGTGATACAAAATTTAAATGTCGTCATTGATTAACACATGCTAAATGGTAATAACTGCCCAATGAAGCCTCCCGTATTGCTCTGTATTTTTTTCAAAAGTGCTGATTAGCATAATCCAGTAGCATTTATTAATATTCTTCTGAAGAGCAGTGTAGGGACTACAACTTCCACATTCCCACAGGAAAATTCTGCGACGTCCACCACGAATGACGTCTAACTTGGTTCAGCCAATCCCGTAATGGCGGGAGCAATAAACGGTCCCGTATAAGAGCAAGACACGTTCTTGGGATTTCTCTTCTGGCTCTTCTGCTTCTTCTGTTCTTCTGCTTCTTCTCTTCGACGCACCCTTTTTGGCCAGTCGCTTCAGCTCATCTGCTCCGAGACTCGGACAGAGGCTGAATGCTGCACAGCGCACTACCAGGCCTACGGACACACCCAGTTACCTCGCGGTAACTACGTGGCCTATAGTGAGTGGAAATTGTTGTACGCGGAACGCTACATCAGTTTACCCCAATAAAGCTCAACAACGAAACAGCAACGAACTTTTACACCTGGAAAAGGACCAGCGGATCAGACGACAACGCTGCTAAGACGCTAAGACGGGAACACCCCAGCCTGCGCATCTCTCCCGGACACCATTCACAGCACCATCGCCGCTTCTACGAGGACAGCATGTCTTTTGGATCCAGCAATGCGTATGGACTCAGTAAGAAAACAAACATTCAGGCATAGCCAGTGTTTAGTTTAGTCTTAACTGTTTTTGTGAATCTGTGTTTCAATATTTACCATCCAACCATTGTAATGTGTTTGGTTAGCTACATATATATGTACGTGAATTGATTCGCCGTCTTTTGCGCATATATAGAGTAAAACTACGCAAGTAGTCCCTTCTCACAGCTAACTCTAACTCATTACCACACCCAGAACTCTAGCGACACGCGCGCTTGCGCGCGCCACACACGCACACACACATACCCAACTAAATTTCCTTACTAACTTCCCGTTAGTTTATCTGTTATGTGTTTGTATGTTTGTTTAATAAATATATTTTATTAAACCCCGGTGTCCGTTTTGGAATCGCATAGACATGAGAGCCGAGTTAAAGCAGTCTTTCGAAGAACTTCCAACCTTCAGGTTATCGGTATGTTTAATCATTAATATTGGTTACTTTAATTATTAATTAAAATACTAAATTTGTGGTTAGATATTTCTGATAATAGTAATTTTATGAGACTGATTACTTTTTGCAGTTATACTGCTACACAACGTTTAACTGGCGCCCCGGTTTCGTAGAGAGTAAAATCCCTGCGTTATTTGGCGGCCCGTGCGAGGACCCTACATAATTTGGAGTCCCGTGCGAGGACCCCTACATATTTTGGCGCCCCGTGTGAGGAAGACTAGCTTTGGCTCAAATTTCATGTCTTGTGACTTCATAACGAATTCCCCATCCTAATTTGGAGCTCTGCGTGAGAAAGACGAGCTTTGGCTCATGTCACGTGCCTCCAGAACGAATTCTCGGCATTCTTTCTCAGCTAAATTGCCACCAGTGCAATCTTTTGAAAATACCGCTAGATGTCACCCTTGTACCATTTTTGAAAGCCTGCATGAGCCGCTTTCTCAATATACTGCCCCCTCGTGTAACATTGTGGCATTACATTCGTAATCTTACACGGTAGTTTGTTGATTGGCATTTACCTTCCGGTATAATACGTATTATCAATAATAGTATTATTAGCCGCACTGTATTATTAATTATAATTACTTGGTCAAAGTAATTTTAATAATTAATTGAATTTTACATTTAAATCCAAATTTAATTGTAATTTCAACCAATCACATTCTGGTATTTAGGATTAATGTGATCAGCATCACAGTTCCTATTTTACGGTCTGAATATCCGCCATATGTTTGTTCATTTTGCTGTTGTTGCATTGCAGTACCGCTAGTGCAACTCGAGTCCCTGTGTGATGCTATAGCTACCTTGTACTATAGTTATAGAGAATATTCAAAGAGCGTTTTAAATTCTTTATCCTTCATCACAACTTGTATGTTGGATTGTGATATTGGGAAACAATTCATTGCCAACTGTTAGGAGCTCAAGGCCCTTGTCAAATTGTTAACTTCAAGAGTACCCTCTTAAGTTACTGATTTTAGCTTTTAGCTTTATTTGGCTTGAGATATGGAACCCATATCTATTGATGAGTACCTTTCCTTTTTAGCCCAAGGTTTAGCACCTGGCTACATAGCTTTCCTGAATCAGATGAACCTCACTGATTGTAGGAAAGAAATGTTCTCATTAATCAACGAGAAAGGTCACTCCCCCAACCATTCAAAAGACCCAATTCTAAGTTGTCTGATCTTGAATTTTGCCAGACAGATTAGTCTTGCTCTTCAGAGCAACAAAAACTTAGACTCAGAGATGGCATACCTCAGAGGACAACACACCAGTGTTTTACTTGAGCTTCAAACTGTTGGCAAGAAAGCAGTACAATACTTGCGTGATCTGCATTCAGCCGAATCAGATCTTTGTTCCTACAGAGAGGAATTATTTCAGTTGAAGAGTGGATGCCACAAGCTACCACATCCACTCTCTTCTGTAAGCCTGCTTTCTCAGGCTTGCCCAACTCCAACTTCTCCTGCTTCCTCCTTACACCACAAGGCAGGGGAAGGGAGGTCACAAATTGATTCGGGTTTGTCAGATCCCGGTTCCACAGCTTGCTCTGATGGAGACTCGTCAGTCTCCTCAGATTGCAGTGCTGTTGACCACCCATGCAATGGTTTGCCCACCTCTTCCCTGGAGAGGGAAAGGGGGGACTCCGTCCCAACGGTGGTCCATCTCCGCAAGGGAGAAACAGTCAGGCAAGTACAGGACTGCACCTTCCATGCCCACCCCTCTCATGAGGAGGTCAGGGAACCCTCCCGTGGACACGGTAGAGGAGATCTAACGTTATTAATTGGGCACACAAAAAGCAACGCTAATCCCGCTAGCTTTCCCTTTATAACTGAGAGGATAGGTGACAGCTCTGTACAGTACACTGACAGCGACAATTCATCTTCTGCCAACCATTGTGAGAATGACAGTTTTGTAGCTCCACCCCCTAAACCAAACCGAGGACGTCGAGCTCTGCATGAAACGCATTCACATTCAAATGTGATTTCAGTCTCTCCTTCTCCAAACAGGCAGACTAGTGCAACTTCACATGGTCTTCGCTTTGAGGAGCTAGAGGCCATGGCGAAGTATGTCCACACATTTGACCCGAAGGACTCCGAATTTAACATTCAGAGTTACTTGAGAGAAGTTGACTACTGTCTCTCGGATCTGCCCAGGGCAACCGATCGAGAAAAGGTACGACTGGTATGGAAAACCTCTACCAGAAAGATCCATACATTTATGGAACAACTTCCACCACAGGTTCGTTCCAGCTATCCCAAGGTTTGTGAAGCATTGGTAGCTGAGTACCTGCCACGGTTTGATCAGGCCACAGCCATGATCAAATCTGTGGAGGTTAAACATAGCCGTACAGAACGACCAAAAGACTTTTACCAACGTCTTAAACATGCTTTTTTCCAGGGCAGAAACGGACCAGGCTTAGATGAAGATCAAGCCTTCAAATCCCTTTTTGTGCACAACCTGCACCCCTGTGTCCGAACTCATGTTTCACTGTTTTCAAGGGGCCAACACTCAGCCCTTGAATTAAGAAATGAAGCCCAAATGGTCTGGGACACTTTAAGGATTGTGCCCAGGAACGAGGTATTGGAAACAGCTAAGCACGTTGTTCCAACCAAGCCCGCCGGCACTTCCCAAGTTGCCCCATTAAAATCTAATGGCTCAAAACAACGGCATGTGAGTAAGTTCCCGGTTAAGAGCCACCGTGGTCGCTTCTCACACTCTGATTCCAGCCGGAATTGGAGAGAAGACCGACCCGGTAGGCCCAAGCCTCAGAGTCACCAGCATGACTCTGATAGGGAAGATACCTTGTCTGAAGAGAGCTTCTTCAGTTCCTCTGAGGACAACTAAAGCCTCTAACCTTTGTTCAGTAGTGTGTATGCCTTGAGTAACCACTCCAAAGAGCTATCTGGTCTCGTTCAACCTCCATCAAAAGACGTTGAATAAGACTGATCTATAGCCGTGGTCTCTTCACAGGCAGACTCCCAGCTGAAGCTTTGACCACTTTCTTTTGCACACCTTTCCTACCAAAGGGGGGTGGCAAAATAAACTGGTAGTTTATAGCAGCCACTTAGATTTGCATGTAGCAGCAGCAAACGCAGATCGTAAGTAGGTACTGTAGAGTTAAATCCGACACCTGTTATAACTCGTAAACGTTCATTGCTTCTTTCTACACCTACTGAACCATCGTAAAGTATTGCATGTAGAAACTACAGTGTAATCTTTACAAGTATATTGCCACACCCCAGTGTGCCTTACTCCACCTCTTCCCCAAGCAAGACAAGACCACTTGTGAGCTTACCACATCATTTAGAAATGAGACCACCTCTCCATTTCCTTCCTGATGACACAGCCATAAGGTTAAGCTTGGATACAGAAAGCTGCCCTAATTTGAAAATGCCCCCACATATTTCAGATGACAACCCTCATCAGCAACCTGACTGTAGGGACTAGAACAATTGGTCAGTCTGAACAAGACTTCCAAAAAAGGCTACAGCCTCTCCATCCTAGACCCCTACATCAGCTGAACATTTTCATGGCTGGGTCATTCCTGTTGGTGCTCCACCTTCTGGACACCATCCAATAACTAACAAAACACCTGAACTAACAAAACGACTAACCCTTTCACCAAGGTTTCTCATGTTTTGTGACAAGGTATTCACTGTTCGACCTTAGTGTTTCACATTGTTTGTATCATGTGTTTTAGACCAGTTTAGTTAATTGTTGATAAATGCCTGGATGTTTGTCAGTCAATTGTGAACTGTGTTACTGACCCAATGTACTTGACCTGTGGACTGTGAACTGACTTTTGTGCTCTCGAGGAACACTGGCTTCAGCCGCATCCTGAGACCACAGGGGGGATGTAGGGACTACAACTTCCACATTCCCACAGGAAAATTCTGCGACGTCCACCACGAATGACGTCTAACTTGGTTCAGCCAATCCCGTAATGGCGGGAGCAATAAACGGTCCCGTATAAGAGCAAGACACGTTCTTGGGATTTCTCTTCTGGCTCTTCTGCTTCTTCTGTTCTTCTGCTTCTTCTCTTCGACGCACCCTTTTTGGCCAGTCGCTTCAGCTCATCTGCTCCGAGACTCGGACAGAGGCTGAATGCTGCACAGCGCACTACCAGGCCTACGGACGCACCCAGTTACCTCGCGGTAACTACGTGGCCTATAGCGAGTGGAAACTGGTGTACGCGGAACGCTACATCAGTTTACCCCAATAAAGCTCAACAACGAAACAGCAACGAACTTTTACACCTGGAAAAGGACCAGCGGATCAGACGACAACGCTGCTAAGACGCTAAGACGGGAACACCCCAGCCTGCGCATCTCTCCCGGACACCATTCACAGCACCATCGCCGCTTCTACGAGGACAGCATGTCTTTTGGATCCAGCAATGCGTATGGACTCAGTAAGAAAACAAACATTCAGGCATAGCCAGTGTTTAGTTTAGTCTTAACTGTTTTTGTGAATCTGTGTTTCAATATTTACCATCCAACCATTGTAATGTGTTTGGTTAGCTACATATATATGTACGTGAATTGATTCGCCGTCTTTTGCGCATATATAGAGTAAAACTACGCAAGTAGTCCCTTCTCACAGCTAACTCTAACTCATTACCACACCCAGAACTCTAGCGACACGCGCGCTTGCGCGCGCCACACACGCACACACACATACCCAACTAAATTTCCTTACTAACTTCCCGTTAGTTTATCTGTTATGTGTTTGTATGTTTGTTTAATAAATATATTTTATTAAACCCCGGTGTCCGTTTTGGAATCGCATAGACATGAGAGCCGAGTTAAAGCAGTCTTTCGAAGAACTTCCAACCTTCAGGTTATCGGTATGTTTAATCATTAATATTGGTTACTTTAATTATTAATTAAAATACTAAATTTGTGGTTAGATATTTCTGATAATAGTAATTTTATGAGACTGATTACTTTTTGCAGTTATACTGCTACACAACGTTTAACTGGCGCCCCGGTTTCGTAGAGAGTAAAATCCCTGCGTTATTTGGCGGCCCGTGCGAGGACCCTACATAATTTGGAGTCCCGTGCGAGGACCCCTACAGCAGTAATGCTTGCAGAGAATGTGCCATCATAATGATAGGTAATCTCTTGAACAAAATGCATGCAAATGAGTCTGAAGTGGACAGGATGTTGAACCTATCCTTCTAACGCTAAATGTAGTTTATTTCCACATTTTCCATGCAGTGCAGATCACTTTGAAAGTGAAAGAAGCAGAAAAGGAAAAAGGAAAAAAACTTGTAAGGTTAGCTAGCAAGGTCAGCCTCATTATGGCTGAATAAGATATATTCAGACACTGTGCATTCCTTACAAAAGCGTCACTTGCATACTCAATCTATTGTTCAGTTCAGTGCAGTGCCTCTGGAGCAGTTATGGGGTTCAGTGCAGTGCCTCTGGAGCAGTTATGGGGTTCAGTGCAGTGCGTCTGGAGCAGTTATGGGGATCAGTGCAGCACCCTAAAGCAGTTATGAGTTACCCACTGCATTACATTTATGGCATCTGGCAGACGCTCTTATCCAGAGCATCGTACAGTTGATTAGACTAAGCAGGAGACAATCCTCCCGTAGAGCAGTGCAGGGTCTTGCTCAAGGACCCAACAGCTGTGCGCATCTTATTGTGGCAACACCGGGGATCAAACCACCGACCTTGCGGGTCCCAGTCATGTACCTTAACCACTATGCTACAGGCCGCCCTGGCCGCCACTAGCTAAATAATACTGATCAATTTAATTTATCTCATTTTTATTTGACTCTTTTTGGAAGAGTAAGAATACTGTGTACGTAAACAGGATCACATTAATATGCCTGGACCTTGCCAACCTCTAGTTCTTTACTTTGAGCTGCTGGAGAAAGATCCCTTCAAACAGATTGGAGAGGAACTGCTGTTCAAGCTGATCGACTATGCGTTAAACTAGCACATCCAAGGCAGTTTTTGGATGGTGGGTGGGGTTCCAGATCTTTGAAACAAAAACGTTTTTTTTCATTCCTATGGTTACGGTCTTTGTTATTTCACTATTTTCATATATTTATATATTTCGTGACAAAAATAAATTCAACAGTAGCAAAGTTCACAAATTAAATCTCAAAACATTCCAGCTTCATTGATTCAGCGGCGGTGTGTAGGAATGAAACAAAACACTGATGCCTTGTTGCAGGTCTCAAGCTTTGTGAACATGTAGCTGATAGTTCCTCCAGACCCATGGGGAAACACACAGAACAAACAGCCGTAAACATGAAAGGCTAGCTCAGGCTAATTAGCCTGTGTTCTGTGGAGAGGTCTGGGCAGCCTTTCCCAGATGTGGGTTCTCAGATCTTTTTCGTTTGTCTTGTTAGTGAACAAACTACAAACCAAAGACTGGGCCTGAGAAACTGTGTCAGTCATTTAGCAAACCTGTTCATCTCAGCCAGGACACCAGGGACTGGCATTCCTCACACACTACAGTGGTTACCGGAGGTATTCCAGCATATTAAGCCTCTGGTGCCAAAAAGCACATTTTCCCATTGATTACACACCTTTTTTTTCTGAGCCACACAGTACTGTAGCTATATGATTTTATTCATGGTTTAGGTACCCAGTTTGCCTGCCCATAGTCAAAGATGGTGGCCTCCATGAACTGGCTTCATGGGCCATTGAACAGCTCCCTCTGTCTCCAGGTGTTGTATCTTTATGGCTCTCAGCCAATGCTGGCGAAACTGCTCTGAAAGTGTAGTTGTACAAACTACCAGTTACTACACACTGAAAGTAGTTCTGGTATGATAAGGCTACCCTAAAGAGAAACGTTGCTTGCAAAACTACAATTACTCTGAAAATGTAGGTAAAATTACTTTGTGAAAAAAATAAAATAAAAATACAACAAAAAGAAATGATCATTGTCATGTTCCCCGTACACAGCATGCGTGTGAGAAATGTATGCTTCCCGTGCATTTAAAGAGAACCAGCAATGTGTGGCAGTTGGAGTACTACGACGCACTATAGTTGTCACAATTATAGGGAAGAGAGAGGCATTATTTGGCCAAAGTAAATAAAATAAAAAGTTGTAAGGCCAAAAGTAGTTGGCAGAGTAGTGATGTCCAGAGTCATCTCCTGAGGTCTCTGATGTTCCTAGGGTCAATACAGCATTAGGTATGATTACAGAAAATAAGATGGAAAGAGCATTGCAGCGACAATTGTTATTGTGCTGAAAAATATTGAATCCTTATCTTATATGGTTTATCACTAAGCCCTGCAGGGGGAAAACAAGGACAACTTGGAACCAAAAACCAGGAAACCTCATTTCTGGGCCTCTGTTTCATTTCAGCGCACGCCGGCTCTTGTAACTGGCATGTCAGTCAGCTGCGCCACCTGTGCTGGCCTTCGTCCCGAATGCCAAGAGTGCAGAACTTATCCGTACATTCAATAACCAAGAAGTCATCTCTCGGTGAGAACAGGGGTTCTATGGTATCAGAGACAGAGTGCCACTGTGGGGACACGTGTTTAGTTGCTCCCCCCATCTGAAAATGAGTATATGCGATAGAAAGCGCCCCCACTTACCCCCAAATTACCCAGGGGTCTGTTCACCATGCGTTGAAGAGCCGCCTGTTTGTGACGAGGGGGAGAGTATGTGAGGGGGGCCGGCTGTTGAGTAAAGGCACAATCTGGAGGCCATTTTTCATACGTCAATGACGGCCTATTTAACAATCGCCAGACTAATGTGTGTGTTTGTTTGCTGAATGTAACCTTGCGCAACCCTTACACCCCTGGATCGTGATGCCTGTCTCAAAGCCGACCTCTCAGGGGCCGGCACCATCATCCTCCAGGGCGGACATTTTAAATATTCATGGGACATACATCAATGTGCTTTTTTATTTTTATAAATAACCATGAACATCAAAAGTGTTAGCGCAGACTCTGGGGCCTGTGGACGGACATGTTGTCAGCCCCTGGGTGAAGTGTTAGATCAGCGCCGGAGCGACGCTGAGTGCAGAATACTGAAGAGCAGTATTATGTCCTGGACAGACCTTTCAACTCGACTGCAGATAACTTATATTCCCTCTCCCTGGCCTGCATCCATACGCTTATATGGTGATTGCTTATATGGTGATAGGCATGTCAGTCCTAACCATAGACGGCAAGCAAGCTGTGAAGATGATGTCCGACTCCAAGTCGGATTCGAAGCGTAATTTGCAATTAGCGCTGGCTTTGTCATGTGATAAAATGTGTGTGACCAATAGGGATGAAACGATAGCTGTTGAATCAACGACTGATGGATTTAGATGAAATTAAAGTAGTGAATTTCCCAATAACTGGAAGAAGGGTGTGAGAAGCATAAGCAGAAATACTGATATCAGTTTCAGCAGTTTAGGTCTTTGCCACAATCTCTGAAAAGTAAGCTCAGCTATAATTTTGACACTTCCTCCTATGTCATCATAGTATCATCAATGTGCACAACTTGCACATCACACCAGCTTCTTGTGCCACCTTGTGGTTTTGATCAGCAACATTTTGAGAAATGTCCAAGCTTCCCACAAAGGTACAAAAATAGACCACACACACAGACCATAAACGCCTCAGCCCTCCTCCAAGTGGTCGTCCGGAAGTAGGAGCTTTTTCCCTACGCCTCAGTTGACCTTTTTTTATCAAGACACAGTTGTGTCCCATCCAATTGAACGCAAGCGTGTCCAATCTGCCACCTAATCATCTCCCCTGCTCCCCCTGCTCCCCCTGCTGGCCACACAAAGGGAAACAAGGAACAGACCAGACACCTGCAAAAGGCCAGGAGGCGGGGCATTACACAGGACACGTCATCCCTTGCTCGTGAGGAAATGTGCCAGCACAGTTAAAACACCGTTTCTGTGTAAGAACCTGAGCATTAGATGCTGCCAAAACATCTCTGGTAGCATCCAGTGATTGCACTGGGGTTGCTCCATTCCTGCTGCCTGTGTCACGTTTCATTACATTACATTACATTACATTACATTATTGGCATTTGGCAGACGCTCTTATCCAGAGCGACGTACAACAAAGTGCATACCCATAACCAGGGATAAGTTCGCTGAAAGACCCTAGAGGTAAGTACAATTTCAACTGCTACCTGTACAACAAAGATAAGGACAAGGGCCATTTTTTTTTTTTTTTTTTTTTTTGAACAAACAAACAAACAGAGCAAAAGTCACCAAAATTAACTATCCAAACACTGCTTACCTAGCCAACTAAAATACTGATACACAAGTCACAGAGACAACAATTAAGGTTCACAGGGAGGTAGGGAGGGATGGGGAGAGGTGCTGTTTGAAGAGGTGTGTCTTCAGCTTGCGCTTGAAGGTGGGGAGGGATTCTATAGTTCTGACCTCAACGGGGAGTTCGTTCCACCACCGTGGAGCCAGAACAGATAGTAGTCGTGAGCGTGAGGTGGAGGTTCTGAGAGGGGGAGGTGCCAAGCGGCCTGTGGAGGCTGAACGAAGAGGTCTGGCAGGGGTGTAGGGTCTGATGATTTTTTGCAGATAAGCTGGGGAAGACCCTTTAACTGCTTGGAAGGCTAGCACCAATGTTTTGAATTTGATGCGAGCCATGACAGGCAGCCAGTGGAGGGAAGTAAGCAGGGGGGTGACGTGTGAGTATTTGGGAAGGTTGAAGACCAGACGAGCTGCTGCATTCTGGATGAGTTGGAGGGGTCTGATGGCAGACGCTGGGAGGCCAGCCAAGAGGGAATTGCAGTAGTCCAGGCGGGACAGAACCATCGCTTGGACCAGGAGCTGGGTCGAGTAGGGGGTGAGAAAGGGGCGGATTCTCCGTATGTTGTATAGGAAGAACCTGCAAGACCGGGTCACCGCCGCAATGTTCTCGGAAAGGGACAGTCTGCTGTCCATCACCACGCCGAGGTTCCTTGCACTGGGTGACGGCGTGAGTGTGGTATCCCCGAGGGAAATGGAGAGATCCAGATGGGGAGAGGTATTAGCAGGGATGAATATCATTTCAGTTTTACCTGGGTTGAGCTTTAGATGGTGGTTGTCCATCCAGCTCTGGATGTCCCTCAGGCAAGCAGAGATACGGGCTGAAACCTGCGTATCAGACGGCGGGAACGAGACGAAGAGTTGGGCATCGTCCGCATAGCAGTGGTAGGATAGCCCATGTGCAGTGATCACAGGGCCAAGGGAGCGAGTGTAGAGAGAAAAAAGAAGCGGGCCAAGGACTGAGCCCTGGGGAACTCCTGTGGCGAGGGGCCGAGGTGTCGATACCGAACCAGCCCAGGCAACCTGGAAGGAGCGACCAGAGAGGTAGGACTCAATCCAGTCCAGGGCTGTGCCACAGATGCCCGTTGCTGACAGGGCAGACAGGAGGATGGAGTGATCCACAGTGTCGAAGGCAGCAGAGAGATCTAGAAGAATGAGGACAGAGGAGAGGGAGGCTGCTCGTGCGGCATGAAGTGACTCACTGACGGAGAGGAGCGCAGTCTCTGTCGAGTGGCCCGATCTGAAGCCAGACTGATGGGGGTCTAGCAGGTTGTTGTTAGAAAAGAAGGAAGAAAGTTGAGTAGAAGCGGCTCGTTCTATAGTTTTAGAAAGGAAAGGAAGAAGGGATACCGGGCGGTAGTTCTGGATGATGGAGGGATCCAGGGTAGGCTTTTTTAGCAGCGGAGTGATGTGGGCCCTCTTGGAGGATGCCGGAAAACAGCCGGAAGACAGGGAGGAGTTGACAAGGGAGGTGACAAATGGGAGAATGTCAGGTGTGATAGTTTGGAGAAGAGAAGAGGGGATAGGGTCAAGGGCACAGGTTGTAGGGCGGTGGCAGAGCAGGAGTTGAGAAACATCAGAGTCTGTAAGGGGGGAGAAAGTGGAAAAGGAAGGGATGGGCCTAGAGGGGGGGAAGGGCACAGTGAGGGGGGCGGTGGTTGTAAAGGATCTGCGGATGACTGCGACCTTCTCATCAAAGAAATCAGCAAAGTCATCAGCAGCGAAGGAGGACTGAGGAGGAGGAGGCGGTGCGTTGAGGAGAGAGGAGAAAATGGAGAAAAGTTTCCGGGGGTTAGAAGCAGAGTTCTGAATTTGCGTTTGATAGTATTTTGCTTTGGCGGCAGTGACATCGGAAGAGAATGCCGCCAGGAGAGACTGGTAAGTCATGAGGTCGGAAGCGTCTCTGGATTTCCCCCACTTCCTCTCCGCTGCGCGGAGGCTGGCCCTGGAGGTACGGAGGGTGTCAGATATCCAAGGACTGGGAGGGGATGTGCGAGGTGGCTTTGAGACAGGGGGACAGAGAGAGTCAAAGGCGGAGGAGAGAGATGAAAGGAGGGTGGCAGATGCAGAGTCAGCGGGGAGTTTGGAGAAGGATTCGAGAGGGGGGAGTGAGGCGGTGACGGTGCTGGCAAAGGAAGAGGGTGAGAGGGAGCGGAGGTTACGGCGGGCTGAGGAAGTGTGGGAGGGAGGAGGGAGAGGAGGATGGGGAGGAAGAGGGAGGGAGAATGAGATGAAGTGGTGATCAGATGTATGCAGAGGGGTAACCGTGAAATTGGAGCATGAGCAGTTCCTTACAAAGACAAGGTCTAGGACATTGCCCGCCTTGTGGGTTGGAGGAGAGTGTTGCAGGGAGAGGCCGAAGGAGTGGATTAGCGGTAGGAAGGCAGCAGACTGGGAGGCTTCTAGGTGGATGTTGAAGTCTCCAAGGAGAATCAGTGGGGTGCCATCCTCAGGGAAGGAGCTGAGAAGGGTGTCTAGCTCATCAAGGAAGTTTCCCAGGGGCCCTGGAGGACGGTAGATAACTGCAATGAAAAGCTTAGTAGGGTAGGATACTGCAACAGAATGGAATTCAAAAGTGGATATGGACAGGTCAGAGAGGGGGAGAGCAGAGAATTTCCACGAGGGGGAAATTAAAAGACCAGTACCACCGCCACGGCCGGAAGGCCGGGGAGTGTGCGAGAAGGAGAAGGAGGATGAGAGGGCAGCGGGAGTGGCGGTGTTGTCAGGTGTGATCCAGGTCTCAGTTAGGGCAAGGAATTGTAGGGACTGGAGGGAGGCATACGCAGGGATGAAGTCAGCCTTCCGAGTGGCAGACTGGCAGTTCCATAGTCCCCCTGTGACAGCAAAGTCCTCACAGGGGGTCAGCGGGGGATAGCTGAGGTTCGAGGGGTTCCGACGCCGTGGAGGCCCACGTCGCAGGGGGGGTCTTCGAGGGAGAGAGCAGACTGGGATGGGGAGAAACATAACATCACAAACGGGGACGGAGCGACGCTAGCGTCGCTCTGACACGCCTATTTAAATGGCCTACAATTGCTCACAAGCAATACCAAATCAAAGCTAATCTACTGATAAATTCCACAGCTATTTAAGTTACTTAAGACAAATGTTCAATCACTCTACAGGTATGCAACCAGTAGAAGTGATTAACAGGTAATAGACAAACAACCTGGCTCAAGCCCTAACCCTTGCTGTTCAAATGAGCAATTTAAAAAAAATCTACGTTACCGCGTCAAGAGGAAAACCCGCAGCGATATTAAACACCTGGTCAGAATGATGCACTTACTTCATGTTTGTCACATCATGTTTCATGTTTAGTTATTGTCTTAGTTACGTTATTGTCATGTCACGTATTATGTTAGTCTAGTCTCGCCACGTTTTTATGTTTTATTTCTTGTTACAATTCATTGTCACGTCATGTTATGTTTCTTGTTTAGTTCCTGTTGCCATTTATCTCTTAGTCTTGCCATCTCATGTTATATAGTTTATTGTCATAATTTCGCAAACTTGTTATGTCACGATTTATGTTGTTTCATGTGATGTTCTGTTCATTGTTTAGCATACATTTTTTGTGTCTTTCTGCACACCTTGCATTCCTGCTTTCTTTCTCTCACTTTCTGTCACCAACGCTTCCCTAATTGTTTCAATTTCCCTTGTCTTCTTACTAATCTACTAACTTTAGATCAGGCTTGGGTAATACTAACATTCTAACCATGTGTTCATGTTGCCTTACGTTTCGCTAGGGCAGGATAGGTTTATTACTAATTACCTCGTTAACTTGTCAATCCTCCAGTCCTGATTTCCATTCTCATGCTGCTCTCAAGTTAATTGTCTGCACCTGTCTACACCTGCATATAAGCTCAGTTTCATGTCAAGTCTTTGCAAAATTGTTGCCCCCTGTTCGTGAGTTCACTTTGAGCGTTTTTGTCAAGCCATTGTCTACCCGTTGCGATACAAGCCTGTTTATTGACCAAAGATTGACCAAAGCCTGTTTTGTTGACCCTTGCCTGCCTGTACCACGACTTTGCCTGCTGTCTTTGTGCTTTTCCCTGCCTACCGTCCGCCTGTATTTCTGCCCCGCTGCCAGCTTTCCTGGTTACTGGACTTTTTTGCATGGTGTACCGATTACGAGACTGCCTTCACCCTCGGTACTATACTTTGGTTTTGGCTGGATTTTACGTTTGAACATTGCCTGTTTTTTGACTACGTTCACTGGACATTCCCTGAATAAAGCCCTGACGGGACTTTATTACACCTCTGTCGTGCATTTTGGGTCCAACCCCCCACGCACACGTCTCAGCCTGCACCTTAGCAAGCTCCATAGCTCTACCAAGATTCAACAGTTCTGTCAACTTGGGCTTTAGATGGTGGTCATCCATCCAGCTCTGGATGTCACTCACACAAGTAGAGATGCAGGCTGAAACCTGTGTGTCAGATGGTGAAAAAGGCTTGGGTATCATCAGAATAGTTGTGGTAGGACAAACCATGAGCAGTAATAACAGGACCAATGGATCTAGTATAAAGGGAGAAAAGAAGCGGGCTAAGGACTGAGCCCTGGAGAGCTCCTGTGGCAAGGGTCCGAGGTGTTGATACTGTACCTGTCATGTTTCAGGTCTGTCTTGCCATGTTTTATGTTTATTAATTTTGTCTTAGTCATGTATTGTCCACCGCACACCAGCACCAGCCTACAAACCAGGTGACTCCGTCTGGCTGTCCACTAAGGACATTCCCCTCCAAGCCACATCACACAAACTACAACCCCGCTTCATTGGCCCCTTTAAGATCCACACCATTATCAATCCATCCTCTGTTAAACTGTCACTTCCTGCTTCACTTAAAATTCAGGTGTGATTGTCTGGAGGAGAGAAGAGGGGATAGGGTCAAGGGCACAGGTGGTATGTCAGAGGGAGAGCAAGATTTGGGAAACATCTGAGTCTGTAAGGGCAGAGAAAGTGGAAAAGGAAGGGATGGGCCTAGAGGGGGGAAGGGGCAAAGAGAGGGGGGCGGTGCTTGCCAAGGATCGGCAGATGTCTGGGATCTTCTCATCAAAGAAATCTGCAAAGTCATCAGCACCCAAGAAGGACTGAGGTGGGGAAGGAGGCGTGCTGAGGAGAGAGGAAACAATTGAGTGGAGTTATGAATTTGCCTTTGATAGTATTTTACCTTGCCGGCAGTGACAACAAAAGAGAATGCCACTAGGAGAGACTGGTAGGTTGTGAGAAGGGCAGGGAGGTTGGGGAGAAAGGGGGAGGGAGAAGGAGATGAAGTGGTGATCAGATGTATGTGAGGGGTAACCATGAATTTGGAGCATGAGCAGTTCCTCATGAAGACAAGGTCTAGGACATTACCCACCTTGGGTTGGGGGAGAGTGTTGCAGAGAGAGGTCGAAGGAGTACAGTAGTGGCAGGAAGGCAGCAGCCTGGGAGGCTTCAAGGTGGATATTGAAGTCTCCGAGGAGAATCGGTGGGGTGTCATCATCAGGGAAGGAGCTTAGAAGGGTGTCTAGTTCATCAAGGAAACTTCCCATGGAGGATGATAGACAACAGTAATAAAGAGGTTAATAGGGTAGGATATTGAGACAGAATGCTGCTCAAAAGTGGATATGGACAGGTCAGAGAGGGGGAAAACAGAGAATTTACACGAGGGGGAGGTTAACATACCAGTACCACCGCCGCGGCCGGATGGCCGGAGAGTGTGACAGAATGAGAAGGAGGATGAGAGGGCAGCGGGAGTGGCGGTGTTGTCAGGTGTGATGCAGGTCTCAGTAAGGACAAGTAATTATAGGGACTTGAGGGAGGCATATGCGGGGATGAAGTCAGCCTTCTGAGTGGCAGACCTACTATTCATAATTATGTGTTCTATTCCGACATACATGTAGTGAAATTAATTTCAAGTATTCTGTCATTAACGGCAGCCATCGCCATCAGCCATCATTCTGACATTCGACTGGCTTCACTGCAGCCATCGAACATCAGCTAATTTGTCTATGTGCTGACAATCAGTCGAGTCATACTGAAGATTGTATTTTTCTACCTCAATAACAAGGCGCTCGTCATCCATTTGTGCTTGAAGTTTTGGCAGGGAGAAAATGTGTTAGAGGCAGCTGTGCACTTTGACCACACCTGTAGTGCTTGCACAATCATGTACCTGATGTCAATAGCCAATCACTCTATCATTTGTATGGAGTTAAATAAGAAAAAACAAGCAGAACAACTACATTTTTCATTAAAATCAATTCACAATATGGGAATGAATGTGCATGTCAACCATCGAGAAATCAATCTTGACGATTCTCTAACTTTGATGCTGCCATCAAACGTGACGCAATAGCTACAGTGGAGCCGCTGTCATTAATTACCATGGATTAGTTCCCTGTCTGATGGCGATGGCTGACATTGATGGTTACAGTGGTGTTGCCGTGCCGTAAGATGAAAATTAGTGTTGGAATAATATAACCGTTTACAATTTAAGCAATATTAGTGGTTCCATGCCAATTAGAACTCACATACTTAACTATGCAAAGTGTTGCAAGTTGTAAAGTCAGTCATGGTAATGTCAGTCACACTATATTTATGTAATTACTGGGAAATTAAATGACCATTTTCTTTGATTATTACTCTGTGTTTATTACTAAGATATAGTCTTTACATTGTGTTAGATGTAACGTCAGTCACACTATATTTATGTAATTACTGGGCAATTAAATGACCATTATCACTCTGTGTTTATTACTAAGATACAGTCTTTACATTGTGTTAGATGCAGTTTTCTACATCCAGTAGTTTGAAGACAATTTTGAATCACAGTTGACTAGATTTTTTGCATGTCCATTCTTTGTAACGTCAGTCACGCAACAAACTTCCGCAAAGAAGCACATAGCTTAAATATTTCCATGTCAAACAAGGGCCTAGTATAGTTAGCGAAAAACCTTGAAACTTAATAATAAATACAATGGCAGCTGTGCAATAATACTTGTCACAAAACTCTCCAAGTTGTAATGTCACTCACAACAGATTCACCCTCCACTTATTCCTGGCAGCTGGAGCTCATTCTTGCGCTGGAGCCTATCCAAGCATGCATTGGGCGAGGAATTATTTATTTATTGAACACACCCTGGACAGGCTACGGGGTCCACACACAGATCACTTTTTGACAGCAAATCAACTCAGATACTGATGTTTTCATACTTTTTTTCATTGATGATTTCTCCCCCTAGCACACAGACAAAGAGAGAGATGTTTTTATTTTCCAAGAAATGCTCTGACGTAAAATCTAGTGTGCCCTCGTTTGGCAACTGCTGGAGTGTTTTTATTTAATACATAATTTACTCTGTGTTTTCTTCCTTGGGCATGTGACCAAAGACGCAAGTGAGCAGGGAATGTGTGGCGGAATCTTTCCCCATTGCTTTCTATTGGCGTCGCTGTCTCTGTATATTATATACAACTAGAGGCTGTGAGCAACTGCTGTGAGGTTGCATTGCTGCCCGCTGCACCATCGTGCCACCCTGTGCCTGTCTATAATTAACTGTTACTTCATTCTTTTTTCTTCTTATTGTTGTTTCTCATATGCCTGTCTTTTCATTCTTTGAGGTAGGGGAGACCAGGGAACAGATAGATTTAGATTTTTGCTTAATTAAAAAAAAAACACACAATAGTCTTACACACTATACTCATTTTTAGCAATAATCAAAATGAGCAATATTCATACCATACATATCTTTGCTAATGACTACAGAACAGTTCTAGAACATTGCTGGCGATTACAGTTCAGTCAACAGTAGAGGGAGTGAAACTGTTCCAACATGCCCTGACTATGGGGCAAGTTGAAACAGCATTCAGAAACTGACTGGAAAATTATTTGTTTCCATACAAGTCAAATGTTGTATTAAATACAGCAGGTGCTTTAGTTAATGTTCACATCAACCATCAGAATAGGGAAAAAATGTGATCGAAGTGACTTTGACGATGGAATGATTGTTGGTGGCAGACATGGTGGTTTGAGTATCTCATTATTATTATTATTATTATTATTATTATTATTATTATTATTTAATTTGACACTCTGTTTCCTGTGTGATAGTCACCGCACCCTCTGAAAACGGCATTCTTCAGCAGTGAAACGTGTTAATCTCGTTTTGGCCACTCTTACCTCCTCTGTGGAATCAGTTTTCAATGCTACAGTGTTTTGCTGACGGCTTAACCGCGATTTGAGTCTTACGGTTGGAGAGACCTGAGTCACCCCAGCACATTTGGACCCAGTTTGTCCGTTAATTGCGGAGCCCTCCTATCGCGTCTATCCCATCAGCACATCGGAAGAAAAGCGAGCACACGCCGCAAGTCATTTAGATTTTATAAGCAAGAGAAAAAGACAATTTATAATTATAACTACCGCGGCGCAAAGGAATGTACACCTTGCTTTTCAAACGATACATAGCAAAGAATTATAGACATTAATATAAGACTACGACATCAGCATAATCCATGCTTGGCAGACGGATGCCCGTATAAAACTCTTGTTCAACTGTTCAAGAAATATGAAGTTCTATGTTGGTATCTGTCGGTGTTTTCTGAATCACTCTGCTCCCTGAAGTGACTGATAAACTGGTCAAATGACTAATTGCATTGTTGCTGCTGAATATTGGAGTAACATGGTTTCAATATTATGTTTTTAATCAAGAGGTTGTGTTGAACACGGTATGCCTTGCCATACTGAATACCAAAATTGACGGTATTGAACAGATTCCCAAAATTGTCCCCCGAAAGCACTGTTATACTGCTCTCCAACAATAAATTGTAAAAAGAAAATGTTGTAGCTTTTTCAAAGTTTGTTCACATTCTCCCTCTCTCAGTTCAATTCAAATCATGATTAAATTATTAGCATGACACATTGTAATAGGTGTTGCCAAAGCTTTACAAAAAAACATATTATAATGGACATTACCTGCAATGCTGTATATCATGAGTTATAAATAAACATAAGAAATATGTCAACTAATATAAATAATTTGGAAAACAATTGGTCATAATGTTCACAACAGTGTTAAAATAGCTATTTTTATCCAGAGCGTTTTGCAATTAATGTTTGTCATTCACACACACACACACACACACTCTCTCTCACACACACACACACACACACACACACACTCACTGGGAGCACTTGGGCGTCTTGCTCAGGGACATACCCACGCTGGGGGATTGAACCAGGCAACCCTCTCAGTCCTGTTTTTTCTGAAATTACTACAAATTCTGTCATTTTGTATGCAGCCTTCAGGTGGTTTTGTAAGATTCCATTGTGTTGCTGCCAAAAAACAAATTGAATGCTTGCGAAATTGACAAAAATTGCTTGGCATTTACCTGCGTTTAACTTCGCCTCAGCCATGAAGAGGGTGTTCGCCTGGGCTACTTCTGGACCAGCTGCCTCCCGTGAACTCTTCCGCATCCGCTAGGGTGCCGTATCGGACGACTACATTGAGTTTTGGACCCTGACGGCCTCGGCAGGTTGGGGAGAGACCTTTCAGAACGGACTATCAGAGCTGATCCTGGATCAGCTAATCTCTGTGAGCTGCCAACTTCCCTCAACGTCCTTATCGACCTGGCCATCCGAGTGGACAGTCTCCTTATCGACCTGGCCATCCGAGTGGACAGTCTCCTTATCGACCTGGCCATCCGAGTGGACAGTCTCCTTATCGACCTGGCCATCCGAGTGGACAGTCTCCTTATCGACCTGGCCATCCGAGTGGACAGTCTCCTTATCGACCTGGCCATCCGAGTGGACAGTCTCCTTATCGACCTGGCCATCCGAGTGGACAGTCTCCTTATCGACCTGGCCATCCGAGTGGACAGTCTCCTTATCAACCTGGCCATCCGAGTGGACAGTCTCCTTATCGACCTGGCCATCCGAGTGGACAGTCTCCTCATCGACCTGGCCATCCGAGTGGACAGTCTCCTTATCGACCTGGCCATCCGAGTGGACAGTCTCCTTATCGACCTGGCCATCCGAGTGGACAGTCTCCTCATCGACCTGGCCATCCGAGTGGACAGTCTCCTTATCGACCTGGCCATCCGAGTGGACAGTCGACTGAGGGAATGGTGCGTGACCCGACCCGGCCAAGAACCGGACAACCTGAAAAACCAGAGCCTGAACCCGAACCCATGTAGGTGGGATGAACCTGTCTCTCCCAGCAAGAGAGGGACAGGCGGATGTCTGAGCGCCTCTGCCTGTACTGTGCCGGACCAGGTCACGGGGTCAATGCCTGTCCGTTAGAAAACAGTGCCCGTCAGTGAAGGACATTACAGTCAAGAATCACTGCCCTATCCCTCTGATCTCATCTGCTTTCTCCTCACTACAAGGCTGCCAATATTTCACCAAGTTGGACCTCCATAACGCCGACCACCTTGTGATCTGAGAGGGGGATGAGTAGAAGATGGCCTTTAGCACCCCCAGCGGCCTCTTCCAGTACCTGGTCATGCCTTTTGAGCTCACTAACGCCCCCGCTGTCTTCCAAAACCTCATTAACAACATTAATGTTTGTGTGTTTGTATATGTTTGTGTGTGTGTGTGTGTATGTATGTGTATGTTTGTGTGTGTGTGTGTGTGTGTGTGTATGTGTGTATGTGTGTGTTGTTGGGAGACAGACAAATTTGTGTATTGGACCACTTCACATATGATAATGACCGATATCAGTTTCAATGTTCCCCCTCTGGGGATTTTCCACTGGACTCCAGGGGGGAGCGGGGCGAGGCCCCATGACCATTAGGGATTTGAATGGCCCAATCCGAGGTGCTCGGGATAGGCGCAATTCCTTACCACCAATCAGAGGTTACACTTGATTTGTAGCTATATTTGAATATATGCAAATGTAATCCTATAAACACCCCAAACACCATTGCTCTTTGGAATATTTTCCTGATTGTAATTGACTTTCCTGCTTTTTACTAAGAACGTTTCACTCGGGTTTCTCTTCCGCACGAATAAACCTGTTGCCTACCACTGGCCACTGGTTTTCGGCTGTCCTTGAGAGGCTTCTCAGAGCTTTGTGTCCCTTCTCTCTCTCCTTTTTCCCTCCCTTTCTTGGCTCCTTCGCACCTCTTATTTTTCCACCTGGTTTTTCCTCCTAACCTGACGGACTGTTCCCAGTACGTCCGCACTCTCAAAAGGGGGCGACGACATCCCCCTCCTCCCAGGCCCTCCCAGGCACTGGGGGGAGGCCTGGGGCAAGAACAACCACCCCCACCTCTCCAGGACGGAACCTCCCAGGCAGTCAGGAGGGGAGACCCATGGGCGAACATGGTCAGGGGGTGAGTAGGCGCCATAATAATCCCGATACAATTTTCAACACAATAAACCAAATCTGCCAGAATATGGCTAACAGCCATACCGGATCACCAGACACACACAAAAAATAAACATTATGGTCTACAACTTCACAGTTACCACACTCAACACCCGCATCATCAGACACTCCGACAAACGCATCACTGTTTTCTCCATCACAGATCCCCTCAGACGTCGTCCTGCTCCAGGAATGTGGAATTCCGTTTCAGGAGTGGGATGGCGCTCTGGGGGAGGAATGGAGAATGGGAGACTCTCTCTGGTCTGGCTCTAACATCACCAGAGCTGATGGGGTCGGCACGTTCAACGTGTTTTTTCCCTTCAAATAAAAAGGAAATAAATCCTTATCCAACATGGCAGCTGGGCAGCAGAGATGATGGGGATGAGCGATGGTAGATGACAACGTATCACCCTGCCAGTCTGCCTATTCTCCACATCCTTATATTTATGTCCTTATATCTTCATATTTATATACTTCTAGTGTAACTGAGTGTGCACGCGCATGCAAAAGGCATGACATCCACCCTCCTCTCAGGAGCCTGTCTTTTTCTCTTGTTCTCCAAATCTTTTTCCTTTCTTTGATTCAGAATAATAGGATGGTTTTCTCGTTATGTATTGCTTTTGGCACTCTGGCTGTAAATGACTAGCTTTCATGAAATACTGAACAAAAAACTGAGAGAAACTATTTGAGAGGAAATCATGTATGGTTCATGGTGAATAAACGTACAGAAGATTGTATGGCGTGAATGTGTTTGGGTTTGATTTGCAAGTGCTGTTCCTGAATTCTGGGTTGCAGGGTGAAACCACAGATTTGAAAGACATCCTGCATGGCTTCTGTCCTCTACATCCTAACTCCAGAAGGTTTCTGGTTGGGAAAGTGAGTTTGGGGCTCTGGTGACAGAAGGGAAAGTAGGGTGCTGTCCACCAGGTGGCAGCACCGCCCCTTCATACAGGGATGGCCACTGTAGTCTTGCTGTGGCCAAATAGCAGGTTATGAGGGCTACAAGAGGCCTGGCCTTTTCAGTCGAGGGAGAGTGGGGTTTGGGAGCACTTCTGTGGACACTGTAGCAGGGCTGCTGATGATTACAATTGCTCTTTTCCTTTTCTCCATGTTCAGCCCCCTTGTGAAGATTAGAGGTTGCCAGATTCTTAATACTGCCGTTATGTTTATTCATAGGACTTTTGGAGAGGTTATGTACTGGCTCATGCTTTCTGGTAATAGTCGATTTACCTGGGGGTCTGTGTTTACCCATGTGTTAAAAAAGCATCCACCCCCCCCTCTCTCTCTCTCTCTCTCTCTCTCCCTCTCTCTCTCTCAAATTCAAATTCAAATTCAAATTTGCTTTACTGGCATGAAAGGAAAAAGCAACAATGTTGCCAAGCAATACAATAAAAATAATAAACATTGACAAATAATCAGTGAATAAATGATAATATGTGACAGTTATATATAACAATTAATTAGTAACAAACAAAGTAATATACAGAATACATTTATTCCTGCTTTTTCTCTCTAGGATTGTGGCATTCTAACATAAACTCTGCCACTGTGAAGAGGACCTATATATCTTTCTCTTTCTCTGTCCCCTCCCTATACCCCCTCCTCTCTATCCCCCTCTCCCCATCTCTCCCTCTGTCAAATTCAAATTCAAATGGCTTTATTGGCATCAGCCCAACATTTCCCACACGATGTACAGAACAGAACCCATAAGACCTGGTTACCATGGTGTGGAGGCCCGATCGGGGACAAGGCGGAGAAGGGGGACTTCTGAGGGAAAGGAGCGGATTGGACGGCCCAGGCACTGATAACGGCGGACCAACGCGGTCACGTGAATTCCACATTTCTGTTATTTTTTATTCCACATTTCTGTTATTTTTTATTCCACATTTCTGTCATTTATATTCCACATTTCTGTTATTTTTTATTCCACATTTCTGTTATTTTTTATTCCACATTTCTGTGAATTCCACATTTTTTCTTTTTTTCTTTTCTTTCCGGTGTTCCTAATTTTTTGGCCGCTTCATTTTATTCCTCTTTTTGAAAAAGGAATAATTTTTTGTTCTGGACTATTGAGATGTGGCCTGAAGGCACTTATAAAAACAAACAAAAACATTTTTTGTTCACCTATTTTACCCTCTCTCTCTCACAGTATTTTCAGTATGTTTCCCTCTCTTTGATCTTCCCTTCACTCTCTGCCTCATCCCAGATCACACAGTTTTACAGAGGATCCATAACAATGAACCCCAAACCCAGGATAGAGGGGCTGAGTGAATGTGGTCTGGACTCTGTGCAGGAGGGTCATTGTGTCAGAGACGCTGTAGAAGGACAGAGTTCCTGCCCTGTGATCCAGGTACACTCCTATTCTGGAGGAGGAGGGAACAGGGATTTTAGTGTCAACATTATTGTGCCTGAAAGAGTAACTGTAGGGAGAGCAGATCAAACTCCAGGACTTGTTATTATGTCCCATTCCACAGTCATTACCCCCCCCTTTCCTGCTGATCTCTTTATATGACACTGCTATAGAAACCCCACCCACACTCCACTCAGCCTCCCAGTAACAGCGTCCAGACACACCCTCTCTGCACAACACTTGGGGCCAGCGCTCAAATCTCTCTGGATGATCAGGATATGACTGGATCTGTCCCACCCAGGTCACCTCTCTGTTCCCCTCAGACAGACGGAGGTTTCTGTGCGCTGTGTTGGGGTCCAGTGTGAGCTGACAGCCATCTGATGGAGGAGAAGAGAGGAGAGCTCCACTCACATATTTTACACATAATACATATTTTACACATCTTTCATATTTCATGTGTTTAAATCTCATATTTTCTTTATTGTTCTCATTTTTAAGATGTTTAAAGCTTTTTAAACTTGCTTGTGTCTTCTGAAAGTTACTTTTCACTGATTTTTACCCTTGTATTGGATTTTCAACCTCACCCCTTCATCCCCCTCCCCTCCTCTCCCTCTCCCTCCCTCTCTCTCCCCACCCTCTCTCTCCCGCCCCTTCCCCCTCTCCTCTCCCCCCTCCCTCTCCCCCCCTCTGCTCTCTCCCCTCCCTCACCCCTCCCTCCCCCCTCTCCCTCTCTTCTCCCCCTCTCCCCTGCTCTCCGCCCTCTCCCCTCCCTCCCTCCCTCGCTCCCTCTCCTCCCTCCCTCTCTTCCTCCCTCCCTCCCTCTCCTCCTCCCTCCTCTCCCTCCCTCTCCTCTCCCCTCCCTCTTTCTCTCCCTCCTCCTCCCCCTCTCTCTCCTCTCCCTTCCTCACTCCCTCCCTCCCTCCCCTCTCCCCTCTCCCCCTCTCCCCTCCCTTCCTCTCCCCTCTCCCCTCCCCCTCTCCCCTCCTCTCCCCCCTCCCTCCCTCTCCCCCTCCCCTCCCTCTCTCCCTCTCCCCTCCTCTCTCCCCTCCCCTCCTCTCCTCTCCTCCCTCCTCCCTCCCTCCCTCTCTCTCCCCCACCCTCTCTCCCGCCCCTTCCCCCTCTCCTCTCCCCCCTCCCTCTCCCCCCCTCTGCTCTCTCCCCTCCCTATCTCTCCCCTGCTCTCCGCCCTCTCCCCTCCCTCCCTCCCTCCTCTCCTCCCTCCCTCTCTTCCTCTCCCCTCCTCTCCGCCCTCTCTCTCTCTCTCTCTCTCCTCCCTCCCTCCCTCCCTCCCTCTCCTCCTCCCTCCCTCTCCTCTCCCCTCCCTCTTTCTCTCCCTCCCCCTCTCTCTCCTCTCCCTCCCTCCCTCCCCTCCCTCCCTCTCTCCCCCCCTCCCCCTCCTCCCTCCTCTCCCTCCCTCCCTCCCTTCCTCTCCCCCTCTCCCCTCCCTTCCTCTCCCCCTCCCTCTCCCCTCTCCCCTCCCCTCCTTTCCCCTCCCTTCCTCTCCCCTCCTCTCCGCCCTCTCCCCTCCCTCGCTCACTCTCTCTCTCCTCCCTCCCTCCCTCTCCTCCCCCTCCCTCTCTCTCCCCACCCTCTCTCTCCCTCCCTCCCCCTCTCTTCTCCCCCTCTCCCTCCTCTCCCTCCCTCCCTCCATCCATCTATCTCTCCCCTCCCTCCCTCCCCCTCTCCCTTCCCTCCGTCCCCCTCTCCCTACCTCACTCTCCCCACCTCACACTCCCCCTCTACCCTCCCCTCTCCCTCTCTCCCCCCTCCCTCCTCCCTCTCTTCTCGCCTCCCTCTCCTCTCTCTCCCTCTCTTCTCCCCTCCCTCTTTCTCTCCCTCCCCCTCCCTCCCTCTCCCTCCCTCTCCCCCCCCTCCCTCTCTCCCTCTCCCCCCCTCCCCCCTCACTCCCCTCTCCCACCCTCTCCCTTTCCCACCCTCTCTCTCTTCCCTACCTCCCTCTCCCTCTCTCCTCCCTCTCCCCTCCCTCTTTCTCTCCCTTCCCTACCTCCCTCTCTCCTCCCTCTCCCCCTCTCCTCCTCTCCCCATCTCTCCCCTCCCTCTCTCCCCTCCCTTTCTCTCCTCTCCCCTCCCTACCTCCCTCCCTCTCCCCTCCCTATCTCTCCCTCTCTCCCCTCCATTCCTCTCTCTCCCTCCCTCTCTCCCCATCCACTCTCTCTCCCTCTCCCCCCTCCAAAACCTCCCTCTCCCCCTCTCCATTCCCTTTCCCCCTCTCCCCCCTCCATCCCACTCTCTCCCCTCCCTCCCTCCCTCCATCCATCTCTCCCCTCCCTCCCCCCGTCCCCCTTTCTCCCCTCCCTTCCTACCTCCCTCTCTCCTCCCTTCCTACCTCCCTCTCCCTCTCTCCTCCCTCTCCCCCTCCTCTCCCTCTCTCTCCCTCTCCCCTCCCTCCCTCTCCCTCCCTCTCCTCTCCCTCCCCCTCCCTCCCTCTCCCCCCCTCCCTCTCCCCTCCCTTCCCTCTCTCCCTCTCCCCCCCTCCCCCTCTCTCTCTCCCCTCCCTTCCTCCCTCGCTCGCTCTCCCCCTCTCCCTCTTTCTCTCCCCTCCCTCTCCCTCTTTCTCTCCCTCCCTCTCCCTCTCTCCCTCTTTCTCTCCCCTCCCTCTCCCCCTCTCCCCTCCCTCTCTTTCTCCCTCCCTCCCTCTGTCCCCCTTTCTCCCCTCCCTTCCCTACCTCCCTCTCCCTCTCTCCTCCCTTCTCTACCTCCCTCTCCCTCTCTCCTCCCTCTCCCCCTCCTCTCCCTCTCTCCCTCTCTCTCCCTCCCCTCCCTTCCTCTCCCTTTCCCTCTCCCTCTCTTCTCCCTCCCTCTCCTCCTCTCCCCATCTCTCCCCTCCCTCTCTCCCCTCCCTTTCTCTTCTCTCCTCTCCCCTCCCTACCTCCCTCTCCCCTCCCTATCTCTCCCCTCCATTCCTCTCTCTCTCCCTCCCTCTCCCTCTCCCTCCCCATCCTCTCTCTCTCCTCTCCCCCCTCCAAAACCTCCCTCTCCCGCTCTCCATTCCCTTTCCCCCTCTCCCCCCTCCGTTCCACTCTCTCCCCTCCCTCCCTCCCTCCATCCATCCATCTCTCCCCTCCCTCCCTCCCTCCCCCTCTCCCTACCTCACTCTCCCCCTCTACACTCCCTCTCCCTCTCCCCCCTCCCTCCCTCCCTCCCTCCCTCTTCTCTCCCTCCTCTCCCTCTCCTCTCCCCTCCCCTCCCTCTCCCCCGCTCCTCTCCCTCTCTCCCCCCTACCTTCTCCCCCTCCCTCCCCTCCCTTTCTCCCCCTCCCTCCCCTCCCTTTCTCCCCTCCCTCCCCTCCCTTTCTCCCCTCCCTCTCCTCTCCCTTCCCTCCCTCTCCCTGTTCTCTCCCTTCCTTCCTCCCTCTCCCCCCTCCCTCTCTCCCCCTCCCTCCCTCCCTCTCTCCCCCTCCCTCCCTCTCCCTCTCCCTCTCCTCCTCTCCCCATCTCTCCCCTCCCTACCTCCCTCTCCCCTCCCTATCTCTCCCTCTCTCCCCTCCATTGCTCTCTCTCTCCCTCCCTCTCCCTCCCCATCCTCTCTCTCTCCCTCTCCCCCCTCCAAAACCTCCCTCTCCCACTCCCTCCCTCTTTCTCCCCCTCTCCCTCCCTCTCTCTCTGCCCTCCTCTCCCGCCCTCCATCCCTCTCTCCCTCCCTCTCTCCCCTCCCACCCTCCTTCCATCTCCTCTTCTTCCCTCCATCCCTCTCCCCTTCCTCTCTCCCTCCCTCCATCTCCTACTCTTCCTCACTCCCCCCTCCCCCTCTCTCCCTCCCTCCAACCCTCTCCTCTTCCTCCCCCTTTCCTCTCCCCTCCCCCTCCCTCTCTCTCCCCCTCCCTCTCCCTCTCTCCCTCTCCCCCCTCTCTCCCTCTCCCCCCCTCTACCCCCTCTACCCCCTCTCCCTCCCTCTACCCCCTCTCCCTCCCTCTACCCCCTTTCCCTCCCTCTACCCCCTTTCCCTCCCTCTACCCCCTCTCCCTCCCTCTCTCTCACTCTCCCCTCCCTCCATCCATCTCCTCCTCTTCCTCCCTCCCCCTCCCCCTCCCCCTCCCCCTCTCCCTCTCCCTCTCCCTCCCCCTCTCCCTCTCCCTCTCCCTCTCCATCTCCATCTCCCCCTCCCCCTCCCCTCCCTTCCTCTCTTTAAGTCTTAAACAGACTCACATTGTAAGAAGTCCTGTCTGGTCTGGGGCTCTAGAACAGAGACTTCTTCCACTGTGGAGAGAGAGATCACAAGAGAAAAATATGAACATTTTTCTGAGATCCTGGAGAAATTGAATGCTTGTTTCAATCTGCAAGTAAATGACAACTGATGTCACCCAGAATACAGTATCAGAATGGGTCTCAAATGTTACACTAAAACAGAGCAGAGAGAGGAGACAGGATGGTTTCATCATAAAACTACTGAGGAATTTGACTTGTGTTCTCTCCTCTCATCTCTATGCAGTATCTTGCATCCTAGTAAACAAAGACATACTGGTCATACTGTATTTTGTTCTCTCAAGATTAAACAAAGCTTTCAATGAAAACATTTAGGGTTACGCCCTAGCCAGAAGAACTGCCCCTAACATACTGGGTACTTTTATAGATTTCATCCCTATTCACACTGAACACCTCTGTGATATTCTGGATCATCTGGAGCTTGTGAGCACTTGAAATGTCCCTCCACACTGTAATATATAAACCTTTATGTGACTAGGAAGTCACATTGAGATTAAAACCTCTTTTACAAATGAGACCGAGCCAAGACAGGGTCAAACAGCAGCATAAGATCACAGAATCACAATCACGGATCCTTTACAATAATATACATAATTATGTAGGTATATACAGAACAAAGTGCATTACAATACATACAATATGACAGAACATAACACAGGGAAACAGTGAATTAAACATATCCGTCCAACTTAAAGCAGTAGCATCTTAACATGAGAACATGCATTATTCTCAAATTGAAATCGTTTAATGAAATAAGAGAATCAAGTTTGAGTTTGGCCTGAAGCTCGTTCCAGGACCAAGGAATATATAACCTGTGAGACAGACTGAAATGTCACTCACCCCTCTCATTAATAATATATAACCTGTGAGACAGACTGAAATGTCACTCTCCCCTCTCATTAATAATATATAACCTGTGAGACAGACTGAAATGTCACTCACCCCTCTCATTAATAATATATAACCTGTGAGACAGACTGAAATGTCACTCACCCCTCTCATTAATAATATATAACCTGTGAGACAGACTGAAATGTCACTCACCCCTCTCATTAATAATATATAACCTGTGAGACAGACTGAAATATCACTCACCCCTCTCATTAATAATATATAACCTGTGAGACAGACTGAAATGTCACTCACCCCTCTCATTAATAATATATAACCTGTGAGACAGACTGAAATGTCACTCACCCCTCTCATTAATAATAAACACCAAACAAAAAGTTTGGAAATTTGTGTATGGTAGATTATTGCTCTGTTGTAACAATGCTTCTTGGCAACACATTTTATACCGTTGGAAAGCCTGTTTATTTCCCTTTTAAATGGTGCCCCATTTGTAAGGAACATGCATTTGTGGGATGAGCAGCATAGCTGAGTATGTGGGTTGCGCTCATGTCAAATGTGCCAAATCTCATGAAACGGGCGATGTCAGAGACAGACCGTGAAGTGGGCGTCCCAAGAAGACCGGTTCCTCACCCTTTCAGCACTTAGGAACCGTAGGCTGTCTTCTACAGATTTGCAGTCAAGGTTTGCAGGACGATATGGCACACGGCTTTCGGCCCAGACAATCCGGAACAGACTGTACGCAGCCAATCTCCGGCTCATAGGGCTGCCAGGAGGCCTGCCATGACTGCCCTTCACCGTCAGGCCCGTTTGCACTGGTGTCAGCAACACCTGCACTGGAACCTGAACATGTGGAGGAACGCTATGTTCAGCCATGAGGCCAGATTCTGCCTACGGAAGTTGGATCGTAGGGTCAAAGTGTGGAGAAGACGGGGAGAACGCTATGCTGATTGCTGCACCAATAGAGGAACACCTTTTGGTGGAGGCAGTGTGATGGTGTGGGGCGGCATCTCCATCACTGGAAAAACCAGGCTTGTCATCATTGGAGGCAATCTCAATGCAGAGAGATATCGAGATGAGATTCTGCAACCAGTGGCAATCCCATATCTCCACAGTCTGGGACCGAACTCCATCCTCCAAGATGACAACGCTCGCCCCCACAGAGTGGGGTTCATCAGAGACTCCCTCCAGAATTTGGGAGTAGAGAGAATGGAATGGCCTGCCAACAGCCCTGACCTCAACCCAACTGAACACTTGTGGGATCAGCTGGGGCGTGCTGTTGCTGCTAGAGTGACCAACACAACCACGTTGGCTGACTTGCAACAAATCCTGGTTGAGGAGTGGAATACCATCCCACAACAGTGTGGGACCAGGCTGGTGACCAGCATGAGGAGGTGCCAGGCTGTTGTGGCTGTGTATGGTTCTTCCACACGCTACTGAGGCTCCTGAATGTTTGTTAAATGAATAAACTGTAAAATCATCCAATCCACCAAACAAGAGTCAATAGCAACAGCAGAATAAGCTGTTTGCCAATGGCAGAGAAGATATGGCTAATTTTACATGAGCGCTACCCACATACTCAGCTGTGTTGCTCATCCCACAAATGCATGTTCCTTACAAATGGGGCACCATTTGAAAGGGAAATAAACAGGCTTTCCAACGGTATAAAATGTATTGCCAAGAAGCATTGTTACAACAGAGAAAAAATCTTCCTCTAGGGGAGCTCTGCTTGAAATACCAGGAGAACAGCATTTTCTGAGATACTGATTCCCCCCTGTCTGGCATCAACAATCATTCCACGGTCAAAGCCACTAAGATCACATTTCTTCCCAATTCAGATTTTGGTCTGAACAACAACTGAACCTCTTGACCATGTCTGCATGCTTTCATGCATATAGTTGCTGCCACATGATTGGTTGATTCAATATTTGAATTAACAAGCTGGTGTACAGGCCTGCCCAATGAAGTGATCTCTGAGTAAATGTGAAGGGGGGTGCAGTGTGCACTAAATTAAATTGTGTTCTTTTAAATGAGGCCAGGCCAATGTGTATCAGGTTGAAAAAAATATTTCAATGTTTCATTTTTATTTTAATAAACATTGAAAACAGGTCCCACAGACCTAAAGACTTTCATGTTGTCAGAGTGAATCTTAGGCAGATCACCTCACCACTGTGTTGTGTGCAGTGACTAAACACACTTTCTGCAGCAGGGTTTGTCCACCAACCTCTTCCACAAACTTTGAACTCCGCCTTGAAAACATCCTCCAGTCGCTCTTTCAGTTCAGAGACAGATTTCCTCACAGCCTCAAAAGAGACGTTTGGACTGACAGTGATGCTGGGTAAGTCCCCAGGTCCAGGAGGGGCACAGAGGGACTGACAGCTCTGCAGACAGACAGACAGAAAGAGACAGACAGTGAACACAGATTCCTGTGCAGATACCAGGAGCAGATCTTTGTAAAAGAGGAACACACCTCACCATGTATGTACAGTGTACACAGTGCAGACTGTCAGAGAGCCAGTGATGTTACCTGGAGGAAATGGATGTGATCCTCTGTGTGTGAAAGCTGCTCCAGCTCAGCCTCTCTCCTCCTCAGCTCAGCAATCTCCTGCTCCAGTCGCTCCAGGAGTCCTTCAGCCCGACTCACTTCAGCCTTCTCCTGATCTCTGATCAGCTCTTTCACCTCAGAGCGCCTTCTCTCAATGGAGCGGATCAGCTCAGTAAAGATCCTCTCACTGTCCTCCACTGCTGTCTGTGCAGAGCGCTGTTAGGAGAAACAGAAGGAGGAGGGTTGTACATTTTAACTAGGCCTTTCACTCTGCTCTTACTGGGACCCCAGGCAGCCTGTTCCCCACAGTGTGGCTCAGTGGCATTGAGCCCCACAGGGCTGGAAAGTGGCCCAACACTGGGCTCCTCACTGGCTGACTGGAGGAGAGCCCTGACTGAGCCCTGAAATGGCTCTTCCATCATCCAGCTGTGGTCTTCTCCTCTGGTCAGTACCCACCTTGAGTGACTGCACAGCCTGTCTCAGATCCTGCAGCGCCTTCTCTCTCTCCTGGATTCTCTGCTGGAACTTACTCTGTGTCACCCCCAGCTGCTTCTGTGAAGAAACACACACGATCCAGGTTTAAAAACACTGGTGAAGACACTCCAGCAAGCCCTAAGGAATCAGGGCCGTACATTTTGGGCCTCGGCCCAACAGAGGGTACTCACCCCACCGACACACACTATTCCCACCCCGATGTTGCCACAACACCACCATCCATAATCACACACTATGTAAATAATAATAATAATATAAATAATATAATATAATACATATTTGTAAGTTGTGCATGACGGAGATAACGTCGTTTGAATGATAATTAGACTAGCTTGCTTGCTCGCGAGTTCCGAGGTTCGCAGCTAATGATGAAATTATAACGTGAACGTGGCAACTGGAAAGTACATACCTACCTTTTTAAACGATATATCAGATAAAAAGTAAGTGTTGTTGTTTAATCGTGGTTTCATAATTTAAAACGTGCCTACCTGAGTGATATTAATCACGAACTGGGGCTCGCGACGCGATGCTTTTCATTACAAGTTGTACTCGGATTGTCGGAAGATGCGATGATAGATTTAGACAAAACCAATTGGAAGGGGGCGGGGGGTGGTTTGGAGAGCGTAATATTAGAAAGTATTGATGAGGTGTATTTTTTCGTGGATAATACGATACAATTCCCTTTTTAAATGGTAAAGAAGTTCTATAACAAATAAATAAATAATAAATGCCATTAACACCAGCCAATAAAGGGCACTTCTGGGGTCACCTGATTCTGGGCACCCACTTCATGAAATACAACAAATGAACGCCTCTTTTAAACTTGACAGACAAGGAAACACGAAAAATAAACTAATGATTAAGGCATATGCAGTTGGAGTGCAGTGTAATGATTCAGCTGATTTCTCATTTTCACTGCTCAGGTATTTTCAGTATTTTTGGGTTCATGTTAAAAATGTATGTTTATGTTGCCAGTGAAGAGCTCCAGTCCTTACCTGTTTCTCAGTCCTTTCTGCTACCACTGAGACTGTATCATGGCCTCTGTGTTCATCCATCGCACACAGCATACAGATACACTGCTGATCGCTACGACAGAAAACCTCCAGCAGTTTGTCGTGATTAGAGCAGATCTTCTCCTGCAGGTTTCCAGTGGCTTTGACCAGTTTGTGCTTTTTAAAGGCAGGAGATTCATAGTGAGGCTGGAGGTGAGTTTCACAGAAAGATGCCAGACACACCAGACAGGACTTGATGGCTTTGTGCTTTCTCCCAGTGCAGAAATCACACGCCACGTCTCCAGGTCCAGCGTAACAGTGAGCAGGAGGAGCAGCTTGGAGTCCTGTCTTCTTCAGTTTCTCCACCACTTCAGCCAGCATGGTGTTTCTGCCCAGAACAGGCCTTGGGGTGAAGGTCTGTCTGCACTGGGGACAGCTGTAGACACCAATATGATCATCCTGATCCCAGCAGCCCTTAATACAGCCCATACAGTAACTATGTCCACAGTGAATAGTCACCGGATCCTTCAGGATATCCAGACAGATTGAACAGCTGAACTGGTCCTGATCCACCGAGATATTAGCCTCAGCCATTTCACTGCTCACACTAACAAAGTTAAGCTTTGTTTCTCTGGCAGAGACAGATTTTTTCTGTGCCTTTCTGACAGACACAGTGCTAAGTCTCGTTTTTGTGAAAGAGATTGAGTAATGTTTTGTTTCTCTGAAACTGCGTAACAGAGAGAGTGGCAGAGACTTCCTGTTTGTGCAAATAGCTCTAGGAGGTGTGGTGTTGGACTGAGGCCAGGCTGAGCAGAGCAGGCTGAGCAGAGAGGGCAGATTCATGAGGAACTATTTAATCTTATGGGACAAAGGGCAGATTTACTGAAGGACTGTGTGGTGAACCCCGGTGTAGCCACAATAAGTTTCACACAGCCCTTGGGCCTTTGAGCAAGGCCCTTAACCCTGCATTGCCCCAGGGGAGGATAGTCTCCTGCTTAATCTCAATCAACTGTCAGTCACTTTGGATAAAAGCATCAGCCAAATGACAAGTAGTGTAATGTTTTTAAACTTGCAAATGGTAGGAGCTGATCTGAAATCTCTATTTTAAATATTCTTCCTTGTACACAAACACTGACTGGGCCGATCATTAACATACTGATCTATTCCTGCCAAACGACAGGTGACACCCCTGCAGAAATGACCATTCTGCTTTTCAGAGAGAGATTGAGAGAGAAAGAGATTTTATAGATTTAAAAGGTATTTACAGAAACACAATAAAAATAACCTTCAATTCATAACAATGTCCCTAAAAGAACATTAAAAGGGACACAAAATCAAGAATAATCAACAGTAATACAGCATGTAAAATGGTCACTGTGTGTAAGTATGTAAGCATGTTAAACAGTCGCTGTGTATAAGTATGTGTGTAAGTATGTAAGCATGTAAAACAGTGGCTGTGTATAAGTATGTGTGTAAGTATGTAAGCATGTAAAATGGTCTCTGTGTGTCAGTTCCTATGTTTTCTTCCTAGACTTCATACTTCTTGCTGCTCTTCTCACCCACTCACCAAATTCAACCACTCTGCAAAATACAACAACAACAATTATACCTCAACGAGTGATTGTATATTACTACATGGCTGGGTGTGCAAATCTGCATTGACGAAAAGAATCCCTCTGTTACGCTGAAGTCTATGCAAGGTTGGTGTGCATGTAACTGACTTTAAATCAAACATGCCATACACTGTTAGAAAGCTTATACCGCTCTCTACTATCCAGTAGGGGGCTTGTTTGAAGGGGTGAAGCCCCTTATTCAAGTGCAGAAGGCTCTATTTTCCAGAATCAATGTCGCATGCGTGCACTACCAGATTATGTTATATTAGCCTGGGATGAGATAACTAATGCAGGTAATGCATGTAGCTTGCAGTAGTGGCACAAATTATGAACACATACTTTTTGCTCAACACACATTTTCTCACACATGAAGAGGTTCTTTAATTATTATAACTGGGACTAATGATTGTGACTTTCAAACATTACACGAGGTCACTGGACTGAACTGTAGGTTGTTTCCAGTAAGTTTCTGTGCAGTCTACAATTCCTCACCTTCATTTGGTTTCTGTTTTTACCTTCTGCATTTATATTTCATTTTATTGTTTAGCTTGTGTGTTATGTTGCACCACATGTCCCAGAAATCAAAGTTGTGTGACTGTTTGTGTTTTTGCATGCATGTGTGGATGTGTGTGTGTGTGTGTGTGAGGTGTGCATGTGCATGTGCATATGTGTGTGTGTGTGTGTGTGAGTGTGTTTGTGCGTGCATGTGTGCTTGTATGTGTGTGTGAGTTGTGTATGCATACATGCATCTCAGAATGAGATGTGATATTCAAATGATTTTTTACCTGTACTTCTGCATTGTCCATGCTTGTTTTGATAAGGGAGTTCAACATGTATTTAAGGTATTCAAGGTGACACATTTTGTATGTTTTTTTTAAGTGGCTAAATGCTTCCCCCTGTTGGACATTATATAAATAACTGAACCACCAATCCAAAACTAAGAAAGGATAATAGTATCCTGTTCAGGGGAATGTTGATGGAGTGTCTAAAATGGCAGTTTTGTGTAAAGTGGGTACAGCAATGATCCCCTCACCTTTTCTTTGTACCAGATTTAGTTTGAAGGGAGTTTGGAGGCAGAAAGATCCACGGCACAGACAGACACACAGCAGCACACTGGGGCTTGAACCACCAACCTTCCGGGTCTCAGTGAAGCACCTTAGTCACTTGGGCTAGGCGCTAGGCTGCCCATGTTTGACATGGCATTTTGACGACCCCTGTCAACAGTGTTGATGGATTTTTATTTCAGTCATAGGCTGTATCTTCAAGCACTTGTTGCTGTTCCTACAGTTGTGCATGTTATTGTTCCCCATTGCTGCACGTGAGATCTATTAATTAATTTAATAGATTAATAAGTCCTGAAATAAAGTTGTGTGCCACATAAATCAATCAACAATCAATAGGCCTGCTTGTTCTGAAAACAGATTAGCCTGAAACTATTATAGTCTCAATATAAAGTGTATATTACAACCACTAGAGGGGGCTGAAGATTCGATATTAGGCTTATAATGATTTTTTTGGAATTGCTCAGAGACATTTCATGAAACAATTCAACCTTTTCTCAAAACTATTAACACAATCGCATGCCAAACTCAAATTATCTTCAAGAAAACATATACTCTTTAATCAAAATTAAACTTTGCCTTCCTATGGCACAAACAAGCCATCAAAAACACAGAAAATGTAGACTACCCCCAACACACCAGTCAGATAAACTGACAGCAATAAATTCAAAACTTTTTATCGCAGTGAGTTAGGATTCATATGCTTATTTTCTGGTTCTCAGATTTTGATCTTTACAATGTTACACAACTAACAAATGAGGAAGTGTGCAAACTTCCAGATATTTAATTTGCAGGACTGAAAAGTGATGCTGAGTGAAAAGTACTGTCCAGTAAACACAACACCGTCGAAGGAACAAAAAAGTGTAGTCATTTAAAAGAGGAGTAGCATTCAAAAAAAGGAACTCAGTATATACAGTGCTACAAACAAAAAGAGCAATTTAGAGAATAGTTCACAATTGACTGGACTCATTGTCAGCTTGACTCCTGTCTTGTCTCTGGGCTGGGTCAGGCCACATACTGTCATCCACATCACACATGATGTTCACTCTTTCAAGGCAGCGTGGGAAATATGTCGTGGTATGCCTGATCCTCCCTGGGATGTATTCAAGTGCAGCACCTCCACACACGTTCTCCATGGCTTGCACCTCCACCTGCACCTCCACAGAACTCCTCCACAGCCTGCACCTCTACACACCTCCCCCACAGCCTGCACCTCCACACGCCTCCCCCACAGCCTGCACCTCCACACGCCTCCCCCACAGCCTGCACCTCCACACGCCTTCTCTACAGCCTGCACCTCCATACACCTTCTCCACAGCCTGCACCTCCACATGCCTTCAACATGGCCTGCACCTCTACACGCCTCCCCCACAGCCTGCACCTCCACATGCCTTCTCCACAGTCTGCACCTCCACACACGTTAAACATGGACTGCACCTCCACACACCTCCTCCACACTCCCTCTTTCCCTCCCACTTTCTCTCCCTCTCCCCTCCCTCTTTCGCTCCCTCTTTCCCTCCCACTGTCTCTCTCCCCTCCCTCACCCGCTCCCCTCCTCTCCCTCTCTCTCCCTCTCCCTTCCCTCTCTCTCCCTCTTTCCCTCCCACTTTCTCTCCCTCTCTCCTCCCTCTTTCGCTCCCTCTTTCCCTCCCACTGTCTCTCTCTCCCCTCCCTCACCCGCTCCCCTCCTCTTCTCCCTCCCCCTCCCCCTCTCCCCTCCCTCTCTCTCCCCTCCCTCCCCACCTCTGCCTCCCACTCTCCCTCTCTCTCCCCTCCCTCCCCCTCTCCCCTCTTCTCTCTCCCATCCCTCCCTTCCCCTCTCCCCTCCCTACCTCCCTCCCTCTCTCTCCCTCTCCCCTCCCTCTCTCTCTCCCTTCCGCTTTCTCCCCCTCTCCCTCCCTCCTCTACCCCCCTCTCCCTCCCTCCTCTACCCCCCTCTCCCTCCCTCCTCTATCCCCCTCTCCCTCCCTCCTCTATCCCCCTCTCCCTCAACTTCTTGTCATAAGTCCTCTTGCTCAGGCCTGCCGCTTTCTTTGCACCCTCCCTCACCATTTCACACGCTTCTCTCATCTGCTCCTTCCATCTTTGTATGTATTCCTGGTGACTGGCCGTGCCTGTGTTCTCGGTCCTTCCAATTTCCTTTTTCTTTGTTGGACAGTGTCTTTAGCATCTGAAGTAGTGTCCTGTTAAATCTTTCAACCTGACCATTCCCTTGAGGATGGTAGGGACTTGTTCGTGAGCTAACAATACCACAATTCCTCTTCAGTCTTGCTATGAGTTTGTTATCAAACTCACCTCCTTGGTCGTGGTGTATTCGTTTAGGAAATCCAAATCTAAGGGCATAGTCATTGAACAGCCCATCTGCTACAGTTTTGGCTGACTTTGACCTGGTAGCCTACAGTTGTATGAAGCGAGTGAAATGGTCAATAATCACTAATATATATTCATAGCCCCCTTTACATTTATCCAAGTGCAAAAAATCGATAGAGACAAGCTCAAATGGATGGGTTGTGACAATATTTGTGAGAGGGGCTCTTGTCTCTTTGCTAGGCTTCTTTTGCTTTAAGCAAGCACATGTTCTTGTGACATAATGTTCCATCTCTCTACGCATTTGGGGCCTGATCAGTGATAATGTGCAATCCACCTCTCGGTGGCCCATTTTGTTATGCACGTCCTCCATTACACGGGTTTTGTGTTTGTCTGGTAACACAAGTTGGGTTCTTGTTGCTGTCTTTCTTTTAAGCACACCAGTTTCATCAATGTGCAGTTTCTCCCATTCACAAAGGAGACATTTACTGTACGCACTGAGAGACATGGCCGCTTGACCTGAAGGTTTCCCATTGGCCATCTTGTATCTTATCACTGGACCAATATGTGGGTCATCTAGCTGACTCTGTCTAATCTCTGCAACAGGGAGAGGGTTATACTTGTCATGCTCTGCTGGATTCTGAGCAATGGCAGCTACTGTCCACGGTGGAATCTGTTCTTGTTGTTCTACAGCCTGTATCATAGCAGCTACACAGTCAAATGACAATTCTACTGTGTATTGTTCCATCATTTTCTCAATTTCTACGGGCATCCTAGAAAGGCTGTCTGCATCTATGTTCTCTTTGCCCAGTCTGTATCTAATTGTAAAATTGTAGTCAGCAAGTTCAGCTACCCACCTACAACCAGTTGCATTAAGTTTTGCACTGGATATTACATATGTAAGGCGGTTATTATCACTGAATACGATTAAGGAAGGGGCATAGTACAAGTAGTGACGGAATTTCTCTGTCTCTGACCACTTCAGGGCAAGAAACTCTAATTTCCCGGAATGAAGATGGTAATTTTTCTCAGAGGTGGTCAGTGTACACGGTCCATAAGCTATCACACAAAGCTTCCCTCCTTGTTTTTGGTACAATACTGCACCCAGACCTTGTCCTGATGCATCTGTGTGAAGTATGAAAGGTTCTGAAAAATCTGGGAATCCAAGTATAGGTGGCTCAACCAGACAGTCAATCAGTTTCTCTAGTACTTCCTGGTGCTTGTCTTTCACAGTATTGGCTGGTTTGAGGGAACACCTTTGTTCTTATTGTTCTGGGAAGTCTGATGTTTTCTTTCCTTTTTATCTTTGGGTGCTCAGAGACAGATCTCAGTTTATACAATGTAAGGAGGGGCACCCATTCTTAGCTGCACTAATGTCTCCCTGAGCTCCAAGCCCTCTGGCCACTGGGGGTCAACACTGGGTTCAAACAGTAAACAGGTGTCCTCCTTTGCTGGACTTGTTTCAACTCTACACTCAACTTGGATGGACGTGAGGCTTGGGATAATAACTTTTTCCCTCGGGGTCTTCACTGTATATACTTGTGGGTGCTCAACTCTGACCAGCTCTATGAAAGCTTGAATTTGTGACATCCCAAGTTCAGGAAAGGCTGATTTCATTATCTCCCTTAGATCATTGTATGTACCATTTGGCAGCCCACTGTCATGGCTCTTCACAATATGTTCAATGGCATTATAACCAATAATGGGGTGGGACAAACATCCTCCTTTCATCTCCTTTCACCTCCTTTCATTTCAACTCTACCTTAGTCCTCCCTCCTGATTTCCCCTGCCCCTCCTTTCTGATATCCCTAACCTTGTCTAACCACCCCCCCCCCCCCCCCAAAAAAAAAAAAAAAAAAAATGCTTCTGATGACAACTATGTTTAGAACAGCATTTCCTGTGTATTTTGCTAGTTTCTGGATGTGATGCTCTGACTTATGGTAGAACCTATGCACTTGTAAGTCGCTTTGGATTAAAAGCGTCTGCCAAATGACTAAAATGTAAAAAAATGTAAACTAGGACGGGGATAATAAGGTTATTTACATCAGTTTTCTCATTCAAAAGTCCAAACATGATCTCTACCCAGCCAAGAAAGGGTATGCTATCTCCATTGGCGGCTACTATTCGGAGGGTGTCAGGGGCATCAATAAGCTCAGAGACAGATCTCAGTTTTACACTTTGGAGTTTTTCCAATTTTCATCTATGATGCAAACTTGGGAGCCCGTATCCCATAGTGCTTTGTTTTCTTTACCATTCAAATAACAGTCTACGAGGCATTGTTTCCCAACTAGGGCTGCGACATTTCGACTTTTCTTCTCCTTTGACTTTCCATCCATCTCCCTCCCATTTGAAAGTTTGTTTTTTACCATTTTTTCTTGTGCACGGCCCAATGACTGACCTGACAAACCTTAGAGCAGTAGAACGCATTTTGACATGTGGCACACACTCTCAGTCTATCCTCCTGCTCCCTCATGCCACAATGCATACACTTTTGGTGGGACATCAACGTGTTGCAGGTTACACCCTGTCCCGTGGGGGCAACCCTCTCTCGTTTAATGGAGTGCTTCTTGAGTTTACTCCTCTTGTTTGGCAACCAGCAAAATAGTGTTCACTGCTCCCACATGCATAGCAATGTGTACAAAAATCATCAGTGCCACTCTGCTGACACCTAACACACCTTCTCAGGCGGCCTCTGGATGAGAGGAGGGGGTATCGCTGTGGTGCATAGCCTTGTTGGAATTATGAGGTTCCACCTCTTCGTTCTCTACCATTATCTTGCCAGTAGCCTGTTGGCATATACTCAAACTGACTTGGGGGGGAAACTGCTATGCAGGCCAGGTGTGGGTAGGTTTTGTAAAGAGGCCATTTGGGGCTGCTGGATTGATTGTGGAATCTGACACACTTCCGTGTTCCAGGTTCTGTAATTGTGCAAGGTCAGCTTTCATTTCTTTCAGTTCTGTCAGCAGGTCAGGTTTGGTTTTATTTTCTGTTTTCCCTTTCTTTTCAGATGACATTTGAGCATCAGTGCACTGAACTGAATGAACCCCCACAGACCGCTGTGCTGGATGATCCTTCTTTTTGTTTTGTCTCTCTGCCTCGACCATACATGCAATGTTCAATTTCTCCAACAACACTTTGTCATTTATTCCTGGTTGCTGCAGATAGGGTTTAAGGTCATTACTTATGTTGTCATTTTGCAGGCCAGTAAGGACTGAGTGTAGGAATGTAGAACCTGCACAGCTTGACCAATGAGGGACTAGCTGGAGGTGAAGGGACGACGTGTTCTTTCCTGGCTGTTTAGAAGTGAATGCACACGAACAGAGCACAATTATGTTTAGGAATATACTGGGTCTGTTGCCACGGGTCGGATATGGATTGACCTGCCCCATATCCCGCTTACAACTGGCCTGAAACAGATCAGTAATATTCCTAATATTCTCCGTTCGTAAACGGGGCCGTTTTGAAAGCTTAGTTGCTACTCTCGTTCCACTCGTTTATGTGACTCCATTTAAGATATATAATTTAGAAATTTGGGTTTGAAATTTACGCGAACCTCGGGAGTGATTACACTCGACTCGTACCTGCGCCACCATTACTCAATATATGTTCTCACGATTAACATTATTGCTGAATATCTCAGTTCGGTGTAGAACTCAGAGGCTGAGGGTCCAGTCAACACAATACATGCAACACAGTCATGATAGTTGTGAGCCCAGGTCGGCGTAGCATTAACTGGGCTCCTTAGAGATAATTTGACAGGAACCGGCGCCTTAACGCCCAGGGGTTCCCTTCGCGTCAAACCACAAGAGCCGTGCCTAACCGACCCTTTAAGTTGGCAGAAACTTGCTGGCCTCACAGCTTAGAACTATCACATGGGTACCAAGCTCTCAGTTCGGTGTAGAACTCAGAGGCTGAGGGTCCAGTCAACACAATACATGCAACACAGTCATGATAGTTGTGAGCCCAGGTCGGCGTAGCATTAACTGGGCTCCTTAGAGATAATTTGACAGGAACCGGCGCCTTAACGCCCAGGGGTTCCCTTCACGTCAAACCACAAGAGCCGTGCATAGCCGACCCTTTACGTTGGCAGAAACTTGCTGGCCTCACAGCTTAGAACTATCACCTGTACCACGGGACTGCCGATCGGTCAGTCCTTGGTCCCCATTGTCCCCCTCAATATTCAGTTGTAATTTAGGCTGAAAAGGTACAAGATGAATTAGAGTCATGAAGATCACGCAAGTTACAAACAAAATAATTTATTTCCAGACGGGTAGGCAGTTAGCGTAGAATAAAACAGTCAATTACAGTCAATAGACAAATTAAAGATAAATAGAATAGAATGAAATCTTACCCAGCCTGCTTTCGCTACACACATATACAAAGTATGCACAGTGTGGGAAATCGAGTGCGATCTTCCTGATACTTACATACACGTACAATATGCTGTGTGGGAAGTCGAATACGATCTTCCCAGATTGGTCTGTCTCCCTTGCTTTTATGCCAAATCATACGTTTGAAACTAGGCGGCAGTGCCATAAATCAACCTGGAGGGGTGGTCAAATCTGGAATTTAGACCCCCACCGTTGGGGGTTGTTGAGTAGGGAAAATGAGATGATTACCAGGAGAGGACGTGTAGGTTTTCCCTTGAGTTATTGAAACTATGGTTTATTAAAATCCATTTGGTATGAAATGTATCTCATCTGATTCCTTGACTTTACTGGATCACATCCATACCAAACAGATTATCCTAATGTTTTGTTATGGTGCAGTTATCATGAAACCTCCCTCCTGTCTATCCATTTTACATGTAATTCATGTTATTACTACAATGGGCATATTGCAATACAACAAGGATCACATGGGCAATGTTTACAATATTGTACCGGGTCTATTGACCATCTAAACAACAGTTTTGAGGTTTTCATCCAAGAGAGTAGTCCCTGGGGTAATGACAGCAGTGCCCAAAGGAGGGCACTGTGGTACTGCCCGGAGTCTTTCCCCCTGGAAGTGACCAGGTGTGGGGTCATAAGATGTTAGGCACATTCTTTTCCCGGGAGTTTTAATGGCCCACACGGCCTAATTGCCCGGTAACCGCTCATCCACCCCCCATATATCTATCCTTTATCTTCTTGGCGTCACTGGTCTGGAACTCCTCAAGAGGTACTACAAACAGTATTGTCCTTTGTCCCTTTTGACACACACCAGAACCCCCACCTCACAAATGGCAGAGTCAACCCCCAGCTCACAGGCTCCTCACAGATGGCAGCCCTTCCTGACCTTAACCACTATGCTACAGGCCGCCCCATCATATCTATGAATGCTGTAGTTGGGAGTTTTCATGATAACTGCATTATGCTGTAAATATGTCTTTGTGCCTCTCATGGTAATATACCTTTTGGATAAACCTGATTTGGGTGAATGAAAGGAAAGGAGACATCCCAGACTGTTTGGTTTCTTCTCCTTATCTCTGAAATCCAGGCCTTAGTTCTTGACCCTAAAAGTGAGTCACCCATCTATAATTTACAGCCAGGCCCACCAGGCAGGGGGCTAAAACACATGGCTTCTACAGAGACAGCTTTTGCCCAGTTTCCCCTCGGCTCCTGAATGGTTGTGATATCAAAGGTAGACTGTTACAAAAACTAGACCATTACACCAGTCGCACTGAACCAATCAGAATAACACCAAACATCACTATATTCTGACCTGGGATTATCATGAAACATCTTTATGCCATCTCCAGTACTCCTGTACTCAAATCCTGTAGGAATGTGAGAAAAGGGGGGCCCCCAGGGCCTAAGAAGGTGCCTCTAAGAATCCTTCTCTAGCTCTCCCCCACAGGCATGTGTGCCAACGGTGGGGGCTAACAATGTATGCTCCAGGAGGGGGAAGTCAGCAAGCTGACCAGCGCATGAGACCAAATGTTACTTATGACTGGCTTGCAGGAACATATTTTGCACGAGTACAGGGTCATACCTAAGACTAGACTCAGCCTCTTGGGAGGCAAAAAGTATCTTCTGACTCAGATCAAGAGCACGGAATCGGAAGTTCTGGGGAGTCTCTTTGCTGTTTTGAGCCTCTGAGGTCAGTTGCTTGTACAATTCAGTTGCGCCTTTTTCGTGATAGTGAGATCGAAGAATTCTCCTTAACACGGGGAGGGTTAAGTCTGCTTTCCCCTCTAAATAGCTGCGCAACTGCAAGCCTGGGGCAATGGCTTGATGACAGCATGGACTATCTCATAATCAGGGACTCTTTTGTTCAGTCCAGCTTCTGTTTGGTGGGCTAGACTAGAAAATGTAAGTTTATCCTTTTGCCCTGGCTCACCGATCTGGCCTGATATTTTGAATTCCCTATGCCATGGATTAACTGGTAATTGTGTAGGGTTTTGAGTGGGGACATATTTCTGGGGGGCGTTCTGATTGTGCGCCTCTGTTGGCTCCCTACCTGCACGTGGCTGGACTTGTAAGGATAACTGTAAAGCTATCTGTAGGGCTTCGATCTGTTTTTGAAGTTTTTCCTGCTCTGATAGCTGGGCTTTTGGATTGTTTGGGTCTGTTGGGTTAGTGTCTGGTGGGTCTTTAGCTGGTATCGGATTATCAGGGGACACCTTCATTTCCACTATTTTGTCTCTCAGGCTAAGGAAAAGGGACATACCCCTGCCTTCCAGTTCCCCTATTTCATCTTTGTCAATGTGAGACCAGAAATAAGCGACTTTTATCTAAAGTATTCTCTACAGGCACACCCAGAGAATCACATATGGTCAGAAGATTTTCAATAGTAAGTGTACAGAGTAACCCTGCTACTTCAAGTCTCATGTCCTCTAATGCATCCATGTTTGTTGAAAAGGGCGATCAGCGTCACAGTGAAGCAGAATATGTACTTGGCTGGGCCGGACTTGCAGCTTTCCTAGTTAGCCTGGGTAACCTCAAGTGGCGTACTTTCTCTCTCCCCCCTATTCAGTAAACAACGGGCCACTGCGTTACCTCCACACCGGCCCTATGACTGTGCTATTCAGTAAACAACCACTGCGTTACCTCCACACCGGTCATATGACTGTGCGATTGAGCTATGCCCTGGTACAGTCCCGCCCAGAGATGCGCTCTATTCGCTGTCTGTGCCAGAGGGCGGGGCCCTGAAGGAATACATTTGCGACGCATTAGCGAATGGGTTTATTAGACCGTCTACGTCAGCAGTGGGGGCGGGATTCTTTTTTGTTGAAAAGAAAGATGGGAGTCTAAGGCCCTGCATTGATTACAGGGGGTTAAACGCCGTTACCATTAAAAATAGGTACCCCCTGCCGCTGATGAACTCAGCGTCCGAGCGCCTGCAGACGGCATCCGTTTTTACCAAACTTGTCCTCCGTAATGCGTTCAATCTTGTCCGCATACGTGAGGGCGATGAGTGGAAAACGGCTTTTAACATGCACACAGGCCACTATGAATATCTGGTCATGCCGGTAACGCCCCCGCAGTATTTCATGTTCGTTTATCTGGACAATATTTTAATTTTCTCCACCAATATCTCTGAGCACATTCGGCACGTGACACTGGTCCTGACCGAGCTGGTAAGACCGAGATGGACCCAGCGAAAGGAACAGCTGTGAGGAATTGGCCCACCCCTGAATCTATTAAGCAGGTGCAGAGATTCCTCGGGTTCGCCAATTTTTATCGGCTGTTCATTCGTAACTTTAGCACTGTGGTCGCGCCCATCACTGCTCACCTGAAAGACTGCTCCGGCGCGCTTTGTGTGGAATCCCCGTGAGGAGGCGCCGCCCGTCCAGTTAAAGAGAAGGTTCTGTTCTGAGCCCTTCTTAAGAACTCCAAACCCGTCCCTCCCATTCATTGTGGAGGTCGATGCCTCCGAGCTGGGGGTGGGCGCCATTCTCTCGCAACGGTCTCCCCAGGACCAGAGAGTGCATCCCTGTGCGTTTTTTTCGCGGTCGCTGTCCCAGGCCGAGAGAAGAGGTTTTTGTTTGGCGGTGCCGGGCCACCTGGAATAAGGTGCGGGCTGCACTCTTACGGGCTACTGCCACCCAGAAGAGGCTGGCCGATAGGCGTCGGCGGTCGGCGCTTTGGTGTCAACTGTTCACTCTGGCACCAAGCTGGTGAGCACACGGTAGACTCTGTGTATTTGAGTCAGGTATCGTGCAGGTTCGGGTTTCTGTCACGTTCTTAAGAAAAGGTAAGGCAGGTGTTCAGTTTGCTCGTGCTGTGTGCACTGCTGACGCCTTCCAAAAGTTTCTTTGTTTTGTTTTGATTTTATTTCTAGCTTGTGTGAGCTTGTGGGTGAGGAACGTTGTCCCCGGTATTTGTATTTTGGTTTGTTTTTTCCTGAGCTGCATCTCAAGGTTCTTTATTTTCCTTGCCTAGTGTTTTATACTAGGTTGTACTTTTATTTTGGTCCCCGGTCTGGGGTTCGCAGTGCTCACCTTTTGCACTCATTTTGGTTGGGTTATTCGCCCTGGTTTTTAAGGGTCGCTTTGTTTTCCTTTAGCCGTTTTTTGGGCTGTTTGTCTAATTTGGTCGGAGTTTGTCTCCAAGTTATTTTCTGTTTCTTTCACCTCCCGGGATTTTGTGGCGAACACGTTTGCGTGTCCGCTTATAAGGGATTACCCGTAGTCGCTCCTGGCTCTCCGCCAGTCCCCGGCATTATATTAGGTTTATTTTGACAGTATAAAATGATAATACACTGGTGTGTGGTTGCCGACCCAAATTGTCATGCATTATTTTCATAGGACCCATAAATTCTGGGTCTTGCCTCTTTCAACTCTTCGAGCTCATGGTTATTGCCTCACCCCACTACCAGTCTGTACTTTATTATTAATAATTTTCCTTTTTACTTAGTTTTATTTTTAAAACATTTTTTTAACTTAATTAACTTAACTTTTTTCTTTTAAGGTGCACCTAACCTAATCAGAGTCGGATTCAAAATCCGCAAAAGACAATTTGTCTCCAATGTCGACACTTTCACACATGCGCACACACACACAGACCCGCTACACAACGCCTCTATCACACTGGCCTGTTTTCAGCTTGCACTCTCATGGATATCATCATATTACACAACAAGGTCATTTACTTTAGAGCTCAGTTCTTTTTTATACGTATTTACTCATTAAGACCAATCAATTATATTAGTTAACTATTAACTATTACTTCTATCAGTCCCAGAGTGTTAGTATTACTACTAATCACTCTCTAACACTCTCAGCACTTGGGACCCGGTATTGTGTTAGTGAGAGCATACCGGCTCTCGTGTTTGAATCACTCCCTGAGTGATGGGCCCCAAGTCAAAGCCCCAAGTCAAACGAGGTACCTTTTAGTGATTTACTATGGCCTCACCTGAGTGTTCTTTTTTTAGGATGGCCTATTGGTTACCCCACACATAAACGTCTCAGAACTGGACCGGATACCTCCTTGTTCTGGCACCTCAACAATGGAATGCTGGCCAATTATATTTCTTCCTCTGCTCCGCCTTTTCATCAGGTTAAACTCTGTCGTGTCAACAAAGACATATTCGTGGGGTTCGGCCAGAGCATCAAGCTCAAAAATTCTCAACAGAAAATGATGTATATATTGTAAATACAGTAAGGTAGGTAATACAGTAATTTACAGTAGGGCACTTCAGCACTCTAGCTCACTGGGCAGCTTGTTCATTTTGAGAATCCATTGTTCAGAAGCTCACAGACACAAGCTGTGGCCCTATTTATTGATCCTGAGATGGTGACTGATTTGTGTTTACATCTGGAGAAAGGTGTGACCTGAGTTTAGGTTGTGTATGTTTGTTGTAAGAGCACAGCGTGTAACCACTGATTCATGAGGGAATTTGTTTGTAGAGATTTGCAGGAAACATTTGAGCATCTGCAGCATGGGTTAAAACAAGTGAAAAGTGTTTTTAGTTTTGAGAGATGTGTTGGTCCAATTTAGTGCATTAGCAATTGAGAAAAATGAATTTAGCAACCCATCAATTTACTCAAGACCATCTTAGCCTAACTCAATAGCCTAGCTCACCTGAGAGAAACAAACACCTAACCCAGCTTCACTGTAATCTAAATAAACACCACTTGTATTAGCTAACAAACAAACAAATACACAGCAGAACACTATAATGACAACTAAACTGAATTAGAAACAGCAAACAAACAAATGATACTTAACTAATCCAGGAGAAAATGCTACCAACCCACTGCAGAACACTAATGCACACTGAAGTGAGTTCAGGTGTGCCAGTAATTATACTCTAAGCAGGGTGCAAACTATTGGCTCCTCCTACAACAAAAGCTGTGGCCTACCAGCCAGTAAAAACAATAGCCTAACTCAGCCATCAGTAACACACTACACCATGAAGGATTAAAATCCTGCTGCGCGTGCAAGGTTCCTCTGCTGAAGAAGACGCATGTACAGGCCCGTCTGAAGTTTGCCAAAGAACACCTGGATGATCCAGAGGAGGCTTGGGAGAAGGTGATGTGGTCAGATGAGACCAAAATAGAGCTATCTGGCATCAACTCGACTCGCCGTGTTATAAAATTCTACACAGTTCCATTCTTTGTAAGTGGGCAAACCTACAAAATCAGGGATCAAATAATTATTGTTCCCACTGTAGTCCATTCTGTTTATTGATACTGCATTGAAATTTATACATTTGACCTTTGGAGAGGAAAGTTATGTACTGGCTTATCCTGTGTGGCAAAAGTCTATTAACCTGGGGGTCTGTGTTTTCCCAACACTGATTTTTCGGAGTTGTGCGGATTAGGAACATTGACCTAAATGAAGAGGGCACTGTGGCTTTCGTGTAATGCTTTAGGAGCAGGTAACATCATATTTATCTGCTCCTCCTGGCTACTGTGTTTCTACCTTTCATTCACTGATTCCACCACTTAAAGTCCTTCTGATTGTTCATTACCTACATACTCCATCACATTTAACTGTGAAAGAGCTGCTGTAATGATCTGGAACAAATGACAAGCTTTCATGAAATACTGAACAAAATCCTGAATTCTGGGTTGCAGGGTGAAACCACAGATTTGAAAGACATCCTGCATGGCTTCTGTCCTCTACATCCTAACTCCAGAAGGTTTCTGGTTGGGAAAGTGAGTTTGGGGCTCTGGTGACAGAAGGGAAAGTAGGGTGCTGTCCACCAGGTGGCAGCACCGCCCCTTCATACAGGGATGGCCACTGTAGTCTTGCTGTGGCCAAATAGCAGGTTATGAGGGCTACAAGAGGCCTGGCCTTTTCAGGAGAGGGAGAGTGGGGTTTGGGAGCACTTCTGTGGACACTGTAGCAGGGCTGCTGATGATTACAATTGTTCTTTTCCTTTTCTCCATTTTCAGCCCCCTTGTGAAGATTAGAGGTTGCCAGATTCTTAATACTGCCGTTATGTTTATTCATAGGACTTTTGGAGAGGTTATGTACTGGCTCATGCTTTCTGGTAATAGTCGATTTACCTGGGGGTCTGTGTTTACCCATGTGTTGCAAAAGCATCCCCCCCCCCTCTCTCTCTCTTTCTCTCTCTCTCTCAATTTCAAATTCAAATTCAAATTTAAATTTGCTTTATTGGCATGAAAGGGAAAAATACCAATGTTGCCAAAGCAATACAATAAATATAATAAACATTGACAAATAATCAGTAAATAAATTATAAATTATAATATGTGAATATAAACAAAGTTAGAATATAATAATATAGAATGATTGAATCTAAAGGGTAAAATGACAGTTATATATAACATTAAATAGGAACATACAAAGTAATATACAGTACACATTTATTCCTGCTTTTTCTCTCAGAGATTGTGGCATTCTCACACAAACTCTGCCACTACTGGTTCTTCAGGGATCAAGCAAATTATGTTTTTAAATTTGGGGAAATATTCTGTTCTAATTGTCTGATATTTGGGACAGGACAGCAGAAAATGTGTCTCTGTCTCCACCTCCTGCAAATCACAATGGTTCCACAGTCTTTGTTCTCTTGGCTTTTTTATTGTCAGGGCCGCATGTTTTTCTTTGGTCCAGGGTTTTGATTTCATCCTCTATTTCAGTTCTGTTAATACAGATGTCTAGTGGATTTTGATTAGATTTTATTGTTTTTTCCAAATCATGTCATTTTAGTTTGGTCCTGATCTGGTGCTGAGTGAGGTCTGCCATTTTGATTTACTTATAGAGATTTTCAAAGTCATTTTTCCAAATTGTGCCATTTTGACTAGCTGGTCCTGGCTTATGATCATCAAACTTTTTGTGTAGATCCCAAAATGCGTCTGTATCAATAATGTTTAGATTTTTGGGTTTTCCAAATGTAGTTTTAATGTGTGAATATTGGCTTCACTCCATTTCTATGGGGGCTTTAGGGGACAGATCTTCTCTGCAGGTGAACTGCTCAGCAGCTTCTCTGTCCTGTCCAGGTAAAGTACAGTCTGACAATGATCAGATATAGGGAGCAGTGGTTTAACCAGGAATGCCCTGATGAAGCTGGGGTCTAGGTCAGTGATGACATAATCCACCACACTTTGTCCTAAATGTGAACAATATGTAAACCTTCCCAGGGAGTCTCCCCTGGTCCGGCCATTCACTATAAACAGACCTAGACTTTTACAGAGCTGCAGAACCTGTTTCCCACTCTTGTTGACCACACTGTCATTGTTTTGTCTGGGTGTTGTATTTGGTGACGGGTTAAGAGGAGTGTTACTAAATATGTGTGTGTTTCCATTGGAGTTAATAAAATCAACCTCTTTTCCTGTTCTGGCATTTAAATCTCCACATATCAGCACATATCCCAGTGAGTGAAAATGAACAGTTTCTCTCTGTAAATCAGAGAAACAGTCCTCTTTGTAATGGGGTGGATCTCTTGGTGGTATTTATAAAGCACAGAGGAAGACTGGTTTAGATTGTAAAATAGAATCTATTCTGAGCCAGAAATAGGAGTTGCCTTTTTACTTGCTTTACTGCCCTCTTTTTTCTTTTAACTGCCTCCTCTCTCTCTCTCTCCCTCTCTCCCTTCCATTTTCTCTCCCTTCCCTCTCCCCTCCCTCTCCTCTCCCTCCCTCTCTCCCTTTCCCCTCCCTCCACCCCCTCCCTCTCTCTCCCCTCCCTCCCTCCCTCCCTCCCCTCCCCTCCTCCCCTCTCCTCCCTCTGTCCCTCCCTCCCTCCCTCCCTCCCCCCCTCTCCTCTCTCTCCCCCCCTCTCTCCTCTCCCTCCCCTCTCCCTCCTCTCCCTCCCCTCTCCCTCCCCTCCCCTCTCCCTCTCTCTCCCCCATCTCTCCCTCTCTCCCCTCCCTCCCTCTCCCTCTCCCCCCTCCCTCTCCCCTCCCCCCTCCCTCTCCCCTCCCCCCCTCTCTCCCCCCCTCTCCTCCCTCCCTCCCTCTCTCTCCCCTCCCCCCCTCCCTACCTCCCCTCCCCCCCTCTCCTCCCTCCCCTCCCCCCCTCTCCTCCCTCCCTCTCCCCATCTCTCCCTCTCTCAAATTCAAATTCAAATTCAAATGGCTTTATTGGCATCAGCCCAACATTTCCCACACGATGTACAGAACAGAACACATAAGACCTGGTTACCATGGTGTGGAGGCCCGATCGGGGACAAGGCGGAGAAGGGGGACTTCTGAGGGAAAGGAGCGGATTGGACGGCCCAGGCACTGATAACGGCGGACCAACGCGGTCACGTGAATTCCACATTTCTGTTATTTTTTATTCCACATTTCTGTTATTTTTTATTCCACATTTCTGTTATTTTTTATTCCACATTTCTGTTATTTTTTATTCCACATTTCTGTTATTTTTTATTCCACATTTCTGCTATTTTTTATTCCACATTTCTGTTATTTTTTATTCCACATTTCTGTTATTTTTTTCTTTCAGGTGTTCCTAATTTTTTGGCCGCTTAATTTTATTCCTCTTTTTGAAAAAGGAATAATTTTTTTGTTCTGGACTATTGAGATGTGCCCTGACAAATAATAAATAAATAGTAAATTAAATTTAAGTTATAAGAAGTAAAAAAAAGAATTTTTTGTTCACCTATTTTACTCTCTCTCTCTCTCTCTCTCTCACAGTATTTTCAGTATTTTTCCCTCTTTGATCTTCCCTTCACTCTCTGCCTCATCTCAGATCACACAGTTTTACAGAGGATCTATAATGAACCCCAAACCCAGGATAGAGGGGCTGAGTGAATGTGGTCTGGACTCTGTGCAGGAGGGTCATTGTGTCAGAGACGCTGTAGAAGGACAGAGTTCCTGCCCTGTGATCCAGGTACACTCCTATTCTGGAGGAGGAGGGACCAGGGATTTTAGTGGGAACATTATTGTGACTGAAAGAGTAACTGGAGGGAGAGCAGAACAAACTCCAGGACTTGTTATTATATCCCATTATACAGTCATAACCCCCCCCTTTCCTGCTGATCTCTTTATATGACACTGCTATATAAACCCCATCCTGCCCACTCCACTCAGCCTCCCAGTAACAGCGTCCAGACACACCCTCTCTGCACAACACTTGCTCCCAGTGCTCAAATCTCTCTGGATGATCAGGATATGACTGGTTCTCTCTCACAAGGGTCACCTCTCTGTTCCCCTCAGACAGACGGAGGTTTCTGTGCGCTGTGTTGGGGTCCAGTGTGAGCTGACAGCCATCTGATGGAGGAGAAGAGAGGAGAGCTCCACTCACATATTTTACACATCATACATATTTTACACGTCTTTCATATTTTATGTGTTTAAATCTCATATTTTCTTTATTGTTCTCATTTTTAAGATGTTTATAAGCTTTTTAAACTTGCTTGTGTCTTCTGAAAGTTACTTTTCACTGATTTTTACCCTTGGATTGGATTTTCAACCTTTCCCCTTCCTCCCCCTCCCCTCCTCTCCCTCTCTCCCTCTCTCCCTCTCTCCCCCCCTCCCCCCTCCCTCTTTCTCTCCCTCTCCCTCACTCCCTCCTCCCTCCCTCCCTCTCCCCCCCTCCCCCCCTCCCTCTTTCTCTCCCTCTCCTCTCCCTCCCTCTCCCCCTCTACCTCCCTCCCTCTCTAACCATAACCATCCCTCTCCTCTCCCCCTCCCTCCCTCCCTCCCTCCCTCCCTCCTCTCTCTCTCTCTCCTCCCTCCCCTCTCCCCTCTCCCCTCCCCTCCCTCTTTCTCTCCCTCACTCCCCCTCTCTATCCCTCCCTCTCCCCCTCTCTCCTGTCCCTCCCTCTCCCTCTCCCTCTCCCCCTTTCCCCTCTCTCACCCCCCTCTCCCTCTTCCCTCCCTCCCTCCCCTCTCCCACCTCCCCCCCCCTCTCCCTGCTCCCTCCTCCTCCTCTCCCTCCCTCCCTCCCTCTCCGCCCTCTCCCCTGCCTCTCCCCCTCCCTATTTCTCTCCCTCTCTCTCCCTCCCTCTCTCTCCCCCTCTCCCTCCCCCCTCACCCTCCCCTCCCCCTCTCTCCCTCCCTCCCCATCTCCCTCACCCTCCCTCCCCCTCTCCCCTCTCCTCTCCCTCTCCTCCTTTCCCCCGCTCCTCTCCTCCCTCCCCCCCTCTCCCCTCCCTCCCTCTCCTCCCCCTCTCCCCCCCTCCCTCCCTGCCTCCCTCCCTCCCTCTCCTCCCCCTCTCCTCCCCCCCTCTCCCTAACCATAACCCTAACCCTGTCTCCCCTCCCCCCTCCCTCTTTCTCTCCCTCTCTCTCCCTCCCTCCCTGCCTCCCTCCCTCCCTCTCCTCCCCCTCCTCCCCCCCCTCCCTAACCATAACCCTAACCCTGTCTCCCCTCCCCCCTCCCTCTTTCTCTCCCTCTCTCCTCCCTCCCTCTCCTCTCCCCCTCCCTCTTTCTCACCCTCTCTCTCCCTCTCTCTCTCTCTTTCCCTCCCTCTCCCTCTCCCCCACTCCTCCCCTCCCCTCCCTCCCCCTCTCCTCCCCTCCCCTCCCTCCCCTCTCCCCCCCCTCTCCCTAACCATAACCCTAACCCTGTCTCCCCTCCCCCCTCCCTCTTTCTCTCCCTCCCTCCCTGCCTCCCTCCCTCCCTCTCCTCTCCTCCCCCTCTCCCCCCCCTCCCTAACCAATAACCCTAACCCTGTCTCCCCTCCCCCCTCCCTCTTTCACTCTCTCTCCCTCCCCTCCCTCCCTCTCCCCCCTCCCTCTTTCTCTCCACCTCTCTCCCTCTCTCTCTCTCTTCCACCCCTCCCTCTCCCCTCTCCTCCTCCCCTCCCCCTCCCCTCCCCCTCTCCCTCCCTCCCCTCCTCCCCCCCTCTCCCCCTCCCCCTCTCCCTCCCTCCCCCTCTCCCCCCTCACCCCCTCCCCCCTCTCTCACCCCTCCCCCCCCTCTCCCTCTCCCTCCCCTCCCCCCCTCTCCCCGCCCCTCCCCATCTTCCTCTCCCCTCCCTCCCCCCCTCTCCTCCCACCCTCCCCCTCCCCTCTCACTCCCCCTCCCCATCTCCCTCTCCCCCTCCCCTCCCTCCTCCCTCCTCTCTCCCTCCCTCCCTCCCCTCTCCACCCTCCCCTCCCTCTTCTCTCCTCTCTCTCCCTCTCTCTCTCTCTTTCCCCCTCCCTCTCCCTCTCCTCCCCTCCCCTCCCTCCCCCTCTCCCCCCTCCCCCTCTCCCTCCCTCCCCTCCCCTCCCTCCCTCCCTCCCCCTCTCCCCCTCCCCCTCTCCCTCCCTCCCTCTCCTCCCCTCCCCCTCATCCTATCCCCCCTCTCCCCTCCCCCCTCCCTCCCTCCCTCCTCCTCTCCTCTCCCCCCTCCCTCCCTCCCTCTCCTCTCATCTCCCTCCCCCCCCCTCTCTCTCCCTCCCTCACCCTCTCCCCCTCCCTCCCTCTCTCTCTCTCATCCCCTCTCCCTCCCTCCCTCTCCCCTCTCCCCCCACTCTCCCCTCCCCTCCCCCTCTCTCCCTCCCCTCTCCATCTCTCTCCCTCCCTCTCTCCCCCTCTCCCTCTCCCCCCCCTCCCCCTCTCCCTCTCCTCCCCTCCCCTCCCTCTCTCCCCCTCTCCCCTTCCTTCCTCTCCCCCTCCCTCCTCCCTCTTTCTCTCCCTCTCTCTCCCCTTCTCCCTCCCCTCTCCCCTCCCTCCCTCCCCTCTCCCCCCCTCCCTCCCTCCCCTCTCCCCTCCCTCCCCCTCTCCCCTATCCCCCCTCTCCCTCCCTCTCCCCCTCTCTCCCCCTCTCCCTCCCTCCCTAACCATAACCCTCCCTCTCTCTCCCTCCCTCCCCCTCTCCCTCCCTCCCTCTCTCCCCCTCTCCCTCCCTCCCCCCATCCCTCCCTCCCTCTCTCCCCCTCTCCCTCCCTCCCCCCATCTCCCTCCCTCTCTCCCTCTCCCCTCCCACCCCCTCCCTCCCTCCCTCTCACTCTCTCTCCCCCTCCCTCTTTCTCTCCCCCTCTCCCTCCCTCCCTCTCCCTCCCCCTCCCCCTCTCCCTCCCTCCCTCCCTAACCATAACCCTCCCTCTCCTCTCCCCCTCTCCTCCCTCCCTCCCTCTCCCCTCCCCCTCTCTCTCTCCCCTCTCCTCTCCCTCTCTCCCAGTCAGCCAATTTTCAATGTATTCATTTTTGTTTTTGTTATCTATTATTTTTAGTTGTGTTTTTGAAAGAGTATGGATGGTGTTGTTTTGAAGATGGTATGTTTCTTTTCTGTGTTTCAGGGGGTCTGTCTCGGGGCGGAGGCAGTTACTCATGAATGCTCTGTGCTGGTTTGATTCAGGATCAGCCTGGGCTAGATGAGCCTGGAAGTTAATAGCCCTTTTGATCATGGGGAGGGACAGAGGGAATTTACCCAGCTCTGCTCTGCATGCATGGTTTGGGTTATTTCTATGGACCTTAAGGATGTCTTTACAGAATTCAAGATGAAGTTTTTCTATGGGAGCTTTGTCCCAAGATGCAGGTTTTTGGTTAAGTAATGGGCCCCACACCTCACTCCCATAGAGAAGAATGGGTTCAATTACACAGCTGAACATTTTAAGCCAAATTTTAATTGGTGGATGGAATTTGTTCAGTGATCTTCTGATGCTATAGTAGGCCCTGCATGCTTTATCTGCCAATGCATTTATAGCTCTGTCAAACCTGCCAGAAGCACTGATTATTATGCCTAGATAATTGTACTCCATAGTGTGCTGCAATGTGGTCTCCCCCAGAGTAAACCGGTATCGGGATCCCTGTGATCTGGCCTTTTTTTGGAACACCATAATTTTAGTTTTTTCCAGGTTAATGGCCATTGCCCAATTTTGACAGTAGTTCTCGAGCAGTGATAGGTTCTGTTGTAACCCTTGTTCTGTAGGAGATACCAAGACTAGATCATCTGCATACATGAGGAACTTGATTTCTTTTCCTTGTAATTCTAGTCCAGGACTCGGAGATTGTTCGAGTGTAGTGGCCAGTTTGTTGATGTAAATATTGAACAGGGTGGGAGAGAGGCTGCAGCCCTGATGAACTCCTCTCCCTTGATTGAAATACTCTGTTTTGCTGTTTCCAATTTTCACAGAGCATTCATTTTCAGAATATTTGGATTTAATTAGGTCATATACTTTTCCACCTATGCCGCTTTGAAGGAGTTGAAAAAGTAATCCATTGTGCCAAATTGAATCAAAAGCCTTTTTTAGATCTACAAAGCAGGCAAATATCTTTCCTTTGTTTTTTGTGTGGACATGATTCTTAATAAGTGTGTGTAGAGTGTAAATGTGGTCTGATGTTTGGTGTTTGGGTAAGAAGCCGATCTGACTTTTTGATAGTGCATTGCGTTCAATTAGGTATGTCGATAATCTAGAATTTAATATGCTACAGAAGACCTTTCCAAGGTTACTATTAACACAGATCCCTCCTGTAATTGCTGGGGTCAAGTTTGTCTCCGCTTTTAAAAATGGGAGTTATGAGACCTTTATTCCAAATCACAGGGAAGCTTCCAGTTTTCAGCACTAGGTTGAAGAGCTTTAGGATAGCAAATTGAAGTTTAGGACCTGTGTTTCAGCATTTCTGAATTGATGCTGTCAATTCCACAGGCCTTTCCATTTTTTAGAGCTTTGAGTTTTTGTTGTAGTTCTTGAATGCTAATGAGATAGTCAAGAGCACATTGATTATCTTTTATTGTGGTTTCCAATATTTTTAGTTTTTCAATGGTTAAGGTCTGATTAGAAGTTAAACCTTGGCTCTCTGGATTCTTATAAAGTATTCAAAGTATTTTTTCCAGATATTGCCATTTTTAATTGGACTAGTCTCTGTTTGGGGAGTTGTATTCATTTTTTTCCATAGCTGCCAGAAGGAATTTTGATTTACAGCCTTTTCAATTTGGTTAGTTCACTCTCCATATATTGTGATTTTTTCACATTGAGTTGTTTTTTATATTGTTTTAGAGCCTGAAAGTATTTGAGGCGTCCCACTTGGTCATTGGGGTTTCTATGTTTTTTGTTTGACAGCTTTCTTAAGTTCTTTTTTGATGAAGCACATTCTCTGTCAAACCATTTCTCTTTTTGCTTTGTGCTTGTTTTTCTACTTCTTGACATTTTTAGTTTAGATTTCTTTGCCAATTGTATAAATATGTTGTTCAAATCATGTGTGGCCAAATTCAGGCTGATATTGTGTGGTCAGAAATGTATCCACCATGTAATGAATTTCATCACAGCATAATCACATGTCTCTCTCTCTCTCCCCCTCCCATCTCTCTCCATCTCCCCTCTCCCCTCCCTCCCTCCCTCCCTCCCTCCCTCCCCCTCTCTCTCTCTCCCCCTCCGTCCCGCTCTCCCCTCCCCCCCTCCCCTCTCTTCCTCTTCCCTCCCCCTCTCTTTCCCCCTCCCCCTTTCCCCCTCTCCTCCCTCTCTCTCCCTCTCCCCCTCCCTCCTCTCCCCTCCCTCTCTCCCTTCCGCTTTCTCTCCCTCCCTGCCTCCCTCCCTCCCTCTCTCTCTCCCTTTTTTCCCTCCCACTGTCTCTCTCTCTCCCTCTCCCCTCTCCCCCTCCCCCTCTCTCGCCTCCCTTTCTCCCTCTTTCCCTCCCACTGTCTCTCTCTCCCTCCCCCTCTCCCCTCCCCCTTTTCCCTCCCACTGTCTCTCTCTCCCTCCCCTCTCTCCTCCCTCCCTCCCTCTCTCTCCCTCCCCTCCATCCCTCCCCCTCTCCCTCCCTCTCTCCCCCCCTCCCCTCCCGACCCCTTCCCTCCCCCTCCCTCTGCCTCCCTCCCGTTCCCCCTCTCCCTCCCTCTTTCCCTCCCTCTCTCTCTCTCCCTCTCTCCCCCCCTCCCCTCCCCTCCCTTCCCTCTGCCTCCCCTCCCTCTCCTCCCTCTCTCTCCCTCGCCCTCTCCCTCCCTCCCCTCCTTCCCCCTCTCCCTCCCTCTCTCCTCCCTCTCTCTACCTCCCTCGCCCTCTCCCTCCCTCCCCCTCTCTCCCTCTTCCCTCCCTCCCTCTCTCTCTCCCTCTTTCCCTCCCACTGTCTCTCTCCCCTCTCCCCTCCCTCCCTCCTCCCTCCCCCTCCCTCTCTCCCCTCCCTCTCTCTCTCCACCTGCGTCCCTCTCTCCCCTCCCCTCCATCCCTCCCCCTCTCCCTCCCTCTCTCCCCCCTCCCCTCCCGACCCCTTCCCTCCCCCTCCCTCTGCCTCCCTCCCGTTCCCCCTCTCCCTCCCTCTTTCCCTCCCTCTCTCTCTCTCCCTCTCTCCCCCCCTCCCCTCCCCTCCCCTCCCTTCCCTCTGCCTCCCTCCCTCTCCTCCCTCTCTCTCCCTCGCCCTCTCCCTCCCTCCCCTCCTTCCCCCTCTCCCTCCCTCTCTCCTCCCTCTCTCTACCTCCCTCGCCCTCTCCCTCCCTCCCCCTCTCTCCCTCTTCCCTCCCTCCCTCTCTCTCTCCCTCTTTCCCTCCCACTGTCTCTCTCCCCTCTCCCCTCCCTCCCTCCCTCTCTCTCTCCACCTGCGTCCCTCTCTCCCTCCCCCCCTCTCCCCTCTCTCCCCTCCCCCTCTCTCTTTCCCCCTCCTCCTTTCCCCCTCCCCCTCTCCTCCCTCTCTCTCCCTCTCCCCTCCCTCCTCCTCTCCCCTCCCTCTCTCCCTTCCGCTTTCTCTCCCTCCCTGCCTCCCTCCCTCCCTCTCTCTCTCCCTTTTTCCCTCCCACTGTCTCTCTCTCCCTCTCCCCTCCCCCTCTCTCGCCTCCCTTTCTCCCTCTTTCCCTCCCACTGTCTCTCTCTCCCTCCCCCTCTCCCCTCCCCCTCCCTCTTTCCCTCCCACTGTCTCTCTCTCCCTCCCCCTCTCTCCTCCCTCCCTCTCTCCCTCCCCTCCATCACTCCCCCTCCCCCTCTCCCTCCCTCTGCCTCCCACTGTCTCTCTCTCCCTCCCACTCTCCCCTACCCCTCCCTCTTTCCCTCCCACTTTCCCTCCCACTGTCTCTCTCCCTCCCCCTCTCCCCTCCCCCACTCTCTTCCCTCCCTCCCTCCCTCTCTCTCTCTCCCCCCTCCCCTCTCTCTGCCTCCCTCCCTCTCTCCTCCCTCTCTCCCTCGCCCTCTCCCTCCTCCCCTCCCTCCCTACCTCTCTCCTCCCTCTCTCTACCTCCCTCTCACTCCCTCCCTCCCCCTCTCCTTCCGCTTCCCCCTCCACCTCTCTCCTCCCTCCCTCCCTCTCACCTTCCCTCCCTAATTAAAGAATTCAGGGTGTAGTTATTCATTGTATTAAATTTTTTATTCAGAATTAATTAATTTCCCCTCCCCTCCCTCTTTCTCAAGATTCAAATGAGCTTTATTTGCCTGACAAGTGAATTGTGTATTAAAGCATTGACAATAACAACATTACAGTCAAAAAAACAACAACCCCCCCAGCATAACACACACATAGTAAACAACAACAACCCTTCCCCATATATGCATGTATATCTTTCTCTCTCTATCCCTCCTCTCTATCCTCCCTCTTTCTCCCTCTCCCCATCTCTCCCTCTCTCAAATTCAAATTCAAATGGCTTTATTGGCATCAGCCCAACATTTCCCACACGATGTACAGAACAGAACCCATAAGACCTGGTTACCATGGTGTGGAGGCCCGATCGGGGACAAGGCGGAGAAGGGGGACTTCTGAGGGAAAGGAGCGGATTGGACGGCCCAGGCACTGATAACGGCGGACGAACGCGGTCACGTGAATTCCACATTTCTGTTATTTTTTATTCCACATTTCTGTTATTTTTTATTCCACATTTCTGTTATTTTTTATTCCACATTTCTGTTATTTTTTATTCCACATTTCTGTTATTTTTTATTCCACATTTCTGTTATTTTTTATTCCACATTTCTGTTATTTTTTATTCCACATTTCTGTTATTTACATTTTTTCTTTTTTTCTTTTCTTTCCGGTGTTCCTAATTTTTTGGCCGCTTAATTTTATTCCTCTTTTTGAAAAAAGACTAATTTTTTGTTCTGGACTATTGAGATGTGCCCTGAAGGCACTTATAAAAAATAAAAAAAAGAATTTTCTGTTCACCTATTTTACTCTCGCTCTCGCTCTCGCTCTCGCTCTCACTCTCTCTCTCTCTCTCTCTCTCTGTCTCTCTCTCAGTATTTTCAGGATGTTTCCCTCTCTTTGATCTTCCCTTCACTCTCTGCCTCATCCCAGATCACACAGTTTTAAAGAGGATCCAAACCAAACCCTAAACCCAGGATAGAGGGGCTGAGTGAATGTGGTCTGGACTCTGTGCAGGAGGGTCATTGTGTCAGAGACGCTGTAGAAGGACAGAGTTCCTGCCCTGTGATCCAGGTACACTCCTATTCTGGAGGAGGAGGGAACAGGGATTTTAGTGTCAACATTATTGTGCCTGAAAGAGTAACTGGAGAGAGAGCAGAACAAACTCCAGGACTTGTTATTACATCCCATTTCAATGTCATCACCCTCCCCTTTCCTGCTGATCTCTTTATATGACACTGCTATAGAAACCCCACCCCCACTCCTCTCAGCCTCCCAGTAACTGCGTCCAGACACACCCTCTCTGCACAACACTTGGGCCCAGAGCTCAAATCTCTCTGGATGATCAGGATATGACTGGTTCTCTCTCACACAGGTCACCTCTCTGTTCCCCTCAGACAGACGGAGGTTTCTCTGCGCTGTGTTGGGGTCCAGTGTGAGCTGACAGCCATCTGATGGAGAAGAGAGGAGAGCTCCACTCACATATTTTACACATCATACATATTTTACACATCTTTCATATTTTATGTGTTTAAATCTCATATTTTCTTTATTGTTCTCATTTTTAAGATGTTTAAAGCTTTTTAAACTTGCTTGTGTCTTCTGAAAGTTACTTTTCACTTATTTTTACCCTTGTATTGGATTTTCAACCTCTCCCCTTCATCCCCCTCTCCACTCCCTCCCGCCCCCTCTCCCTCTCCTCTCCCTTCCTCCCTCTCTCCCCCTCTCCCTCTTGCTCTCCCTCCCTCCCTCCCTCGCTCTCTCTCTCCTCCCTCCCTCTCTCCCTCTCCTCCTCCTCCCTCCCTCTCTCCTCTCCTCTCCCCTCCCCCTCCCCCTCTCCCTCTCTCTCCCCCTCCCCCTCCCCCCTCCCTCTCTCTCCCCCCTCCCTCTCCCCCCTCCCTCTCTCTCTCCCCTCCCTCTCCCCCTCCCCCTCTCCCTCTTTCTCTCCCCTCCCTCTCCCCCTCCCCCTCTCCCCTCCCTCTCTTTCTCTCTCTCTCCCTCCCTCTCCCCTCCCTCTCCCCCCTCGACCACCCTCCCCCCCTCCCTCCCTCTCTCCCCTCCCTCCCTCTCCTCTCCCTCCCCCTCTCCCTCTTTCTCTCCCCTCCCTCTCCCCCCCTCTCTTTCTCTCTCCCTCCCTCTCCCCTCCCTCTCCCCCCTCGACCACCCTCCCCCCTCCCTCTCTCTCCCTCCCTCTCTCTCTCCCACTCCCCCTCCCCCTCCCCCTCCCCTCCGTCTCTCCCCTCCCTCCCTCTCCTCTCCTCTCCCTCCCCTCCCTCTCCCCATCCCCCTCTCCTCCTCTCCGCCCTCTCCCTCTCCCCCTCTCCCCTCCCTTCCTCTCCCTCTCCCCCTCTCTCCCTCTCCTCCTCCCTACCCTCCCTCACTCCCTCTCCCTCCCTCTCTCTCTCTCTCTCTCCTCCCTCCCTCTCTCCCTCCCCCTCCCCTCCCTCTCCCCATCCCCCTCCCTCTCCCCCTCCCTCCCCCTCTCCCTCCCCCTCTTCCTCTCCTCTCCGTCTCTCCCCCTCTCCCTCTCCTCTCCCTTCCTCCCTCTCTCCCCCTCTCCCTCTTGCTCTCCCTCCCTCCCTCCCTCGCTCTCTCTCTCCTCCCTCCCTCTCTCCCTCTCCTCCTCCCTCCCTCTCTCCCTCTCCTCTCCCCTCCCTCTCTCTCCTCCTCCTCCTCCCCCCTCCCTCTCTCTCTCCCTCCCTCCCTCTCCCCCTCTCCCTCTTTCTCTTCCCCTCCCTCTCCCCCTCTCCCTCTTTCTCTCCCCTCCCTCTCCCCCCCTCCCCTCCATCTCTCCCTCTCCCCTCCCTCTCTCTCCCCTCCCTCTCTCTCTCCATCTCCCCCTCCCTTCCTCTCCCCTCCCTCTCCCCCACTCCCCCTCCCCTACCTCTCCCTCTCCCTCTCCCACTCCCCCTCCCCCTCCCCTCCGTCTCTCCCTCCCTCTCTCCCCTCCCTCCCTCTCCCTCCTCTCCCTCTCTCTCCCTCCCCTCCCTCTCCCCATCCCCCTCTCCTCCTCTCCCTCTCCCACTCTCCCCTCCCTTCCTCTCCCTCTCCCCCTCTCTCCCTCTCCTCCCTCTCCCTGCCTCTCTCCCTCTCCTCCTCTCCCCTCCCTCCCTCACTCCCTCCTCTCCCCTCCCTCCCTCCCTCCCTCTCTCTCTCTCTCCTCCCCTCTCTCTCTCTCTCCTCCCTCCCTCTCTCCCCTCCCATCCCTCTTTCCCTCCCTCTCCCCCTCCCTCCCCTCCCTCTCCCCCTCCCTCCCCTCCCTCTCCCCCTCCCTCCCCTCCCTCTCCCCCTCCCTGTCCTCTCCCTCTCTCTCTCCCCCCTCCCTCACTCCCTCCCTCCTCACTCTCCCATCCCTCTCCCTCTCCCTACCTCCCTCTCTCCCTCTCCACTCCCTTTCCCCCTCTCCCCCCTTCGTCCCACTCTCTCCCCTCCTCTCCCTCCATCCATCTCTCCCCTCCTCCCCCTCCCCCTCCCCCTCTCCCTTCCCTCCGTCCCCCTCTCCCTACCTCACTCTCTCCCTCAACCCTCCATCTCCCTCTCTCCCCCCTCCCTCTCCCCCTCCCTCCCCTCCCTCTCCCCCTCCCTCCCCTCCCTTCCTCCCTCTCTCTCCCTCCCTCCCTCTCCAATCCCTACCTCCCTCTCCCTTCCCTACCTCTCTCTCCCCCACTCCCTCTCCCCCTCCCCCACTCCCTCTCCCCCTCCCCTCCCCTCCGTCTCTCCCCTCCCTCTCTCTCTCCCCTCCCTTCCTCTCCCCTCCCTCTCTCCCCCTCCCTCCCTCTCTCCCTCTCTCCCTCTCTCCTCCTCCTCCCTCCCTCCCTCTCCCCCTCTCCCCCCCCTCTCCCCCTCTCCCCCTCCCTCCCTCTCCCCTCCCTCTTTCTCTCCCTCCCTCTCCCCATCCCTCTCCCTCTTTCTCTCCCTCCCTCTCCCCATCCCTCTCCCTCTCCCTCTCCCTCCCTCTCCCTCTCCCCATCCCTCTCCCCTCCCTCTTTCTCTCCCTCCTTCTCCTCTCCCTCCCCCCCCCTCCCTCCCTCCCCCCCTCTCCCCTCCCTCTTTCTCTCCGTCCCTCTCCCCATTCCTCTCCCTCTCCCCCTCTCCTCCTCTCCCCATCTCTCCGCTCCCTCTCTCTCCCCTCCCTTTCTCTCCTCTCCCCTCCCCCCCCTCCCTTTCTCTCCTCTCCCCTCCCCCCCCTCCCTACCTCCCTCTCCCCTCCCTATCTCTCCCTCTCCCTCTCTCCCCTCCATTCCTCTCTCTCTCCCTCTCCCCATCCTCTCTCTCTCCCTCTCCCCCCTCCAAAACCTCCCTCCCCCACTCCCTCCCTCTCTCCCTCCCTCTCTCTCTGCCCTCCTATCCCGCCCTCCATCCCTCTCTGCCCTCCTATCCCGCCCTCCATCCCTCTCTCCCCTCCCTCCCCCCTCCCTCTCTCCTCTCCCCTCCCCTCCCACCCTCCCTCCATCTCCTCTCCCCTCCCACCCTCCCTCCATCTCCTCTTCTTCCCTCCATCCCTCTCCCCTTCCTCTCTCCCTCCCTCTATCTCCTACTCTTCCTCACTCCCCCCTCCCCCTCTCTCCCTCCCTCCAACCCTCTCCTCTTCCTCCCTCCCCCTTTCCTCTCCCCTCCCCTCCCCTTCCCTCCCCCTCCCTCTCCCCCCTCTACCCTCTCCCTCCCTCTCACTCTCCCCTCCCTACCTCACTCTCCCCTCTCCCCTCCCTCCATCACCTCCTCTTCCTCCCTCCCTCCCTCCCCCCTCCCCCCATCTCCTCCTCTTCCTCCCTCCCTCCCCCCTCCCCCTCTCTCCCCCTCTTCCTCCCTCCCTCCCCCCTCCCCCTCTCTCCCCCTCTTCCTCCCTCCCTCCCCCCTCCCCCTCTCTCCCCCTCTTCCTCCCTCCCTCCCCCCTCCCCCTCTCTCCCTACCTCCCTCTCCCCTCCCTTCCTCTCTTTAAGGCTTAATTACAGACTCACATTGTAAGAAGTCCTGTCTGGTCTGGGGCTCTAGAACAGAGACTTCTTCCACTGTGGAGAGAGAGATCACAAGATAAAAAGATGAACCTTTTTCTGAGATCCTAGAGAAATTGAATGCTTGTTTCAATCTGCAAGTAAATGACAACTGATGTCACCCAGAATACAGTATCAGAATGGGTCTCAAATGTTACACTAAAACAGAGCAGAGAGAGGAGACAGGATGGTTTCACCATAACACTACTGAGGAATTTGACTTGTGTTCTCTCCTCTCATCTCTATGCAGTATCTTGCATCCTAGTAAACAAAGACATACTGGTCATACTGTATTTTGTTCTCTCAAGATTAAACAACATTGAAAACATTTAGGGTTATGCCCTAGCCAGAAGAACTGCCCCTAACATACTGGGTACTTTTATAGATTTCATCCCTATTCACACTGAACACCTCTGTGATATTCTGGATCATCTGGAGCTTGTGAGCACTTGAAATGTCCCTCCACACTGTAATATATAAACCTTTATGTGACTAGGAAGTCACATTGAGATTAAAACCTCTTTTACAAATGAGACCGAGCCAAGACAGGGTCAAACAGCAGCATAAGATTACAGAATCACAATCACGGATCCTTTACAATAATATACATAATTATTTAGGTATATACAGAACAAAGTGCATTACAATACATACAATATGACAGAACATAACACAGGGAAACAGTGAATTAAACATATCCATGCAACTTAAAGCAGTAGCATCTTAACATGAGAACATGCATTATTCTCAAATTAAAATCGTTTAATGAAATAAGAGAATCAAGTTTGAGTTTGGCCTGAAGCTCGTTCCAGGACCAAGGAATATATAACCTGTGAGACAGACTGAAATGTCACTCACCCCTCTCATTAATAATATATAACCTGTGAGACAGACTGAAATGTCACTCACCCCTCTCATTAATAATATATAACCTGTGAGACAGACTGAAATGTCACACACCCCTCTCATTAATAATATATAACCTGTGAGACAGACTGAAATGTCACTCACCCCTCTCATTAATAATATATAACCTGTGAGACAGACTGAAATGTCACTCACCACTCTCATTAATAATAAACACCAAACAAAAAGTTCGGAAATTTGTGTTTGGTAGATTATTTCTCTGTTGTAACAATGCTTCTTGGCAACACATTTTATTCCGTTGGAAAGCCTGTTTATTTCCCTTTTAAATGGTGCATTTGTAAGGAACATGCATTTGTGGGATGAGCAGCACAGCTGAGTATGTGGGTTGCGCTCATGTCAAATGTGCCAAATCTCATGAAATGGGCGATGTCAGAGACAGACCTTGAAGTGGGCGTCCCAAGAAGACCGGTTCCTCACCCTTTCAGCACTTAGGAACCGTAGGCTGTCTTCTACAGATTTGCAGTCAAGGTTTGCAGGACGATAAGGCACACGGCTTTCGGCCCAGACAATCCGGAACAGACTGTACGCAGCCAATCTCCGGCTCATAGGGCTGCCAGGAGGCCTGCCATGACTGCCCTTCACCGTCAGGCCCGTTTGCACTGGTGTCAGCAACACCTGCACTGGAACCTGAACATGTGGAGGAACGCTATGTTCAGCCATGAGGCCAGATTCTGCCTACGGAAGTTGGATCGTAGGGTCAAAGTGTGGAGAAGACGGGGAGAACGCTATGCTGATTGCTGCACCGATAGAGGAACACCTTTTGGTGGAGGCAGTGTGATGGTGTGGGGCGGCATCTCCATCACTGGAAAAACCAGGCTTGTCATCATTGGAGGCAATCTCAATGCAGAGAGATATCGAGATGAGATTCTGCAACCAGTGGCAATCCCATATCTCCACAGTCTGGGACCGAACTCCATCCTCCAAGATGACAACGCTCGCCCCCACAGAGCGGGGTTTATCAGAGACTACCTCCAGAATTAGGGAGTAGAGAGAATGGAATGGCCTGCCAACAGTCCTGACCCAACTGAACACTTGTGGGATCAGCTGGGGCGTGCTGTTGGTGCTAGAGTAACCAACACAACCACGTTGGCTGACTTGTGACAAATCCTGGTTGAGGAGTGGAATGCCATCCCACAGCAGTGTGGGACCAGGCTGGTGACCAGCATGAGGAGGTGCCAGGCTGTTGTGGCTGTGTATGGTTCTTCCACATGCTACTGAGGCCCTGTTTGTTAAATAAATAAATTGTAAAATCATCCAATCTGCCAAACAACACCAAACAAGAGTCAATAGCAACAGCAGAATAAGCTGTTTGCCATTGGCAGTGAAGATTTGGCAAATTTTACATGAGCACTACCCACATACTCAGCTGTGCTGCTCATCCCACAAATGCATGTTCCTTACAAATGGGGCACCATTTAAAAGGGAAATAAACAGGCTTTCCAACGGTATAAAATGTGTTGCCAAGAAGCATTGTTACAACAGAGAAATAATCTACCAAACACAAATTTCCAAACTCTTTGTTCGATGTTTATATAACCTGCGAAGCAGACTGAAATAAACACAGCAGATGTCACAATTACAAGCAATACAGACAGCATATATGGTTAATAATTACCATTCACCTCTGCCAGACCATATTTAACAAAAAAAGAGCTATTCTCTATTTGTGATAAAACATGATTTTTGAAAATCGATCAATCAGACATGGGTGGAATAAATCATGTTAATCTTGTACAAATATTAATTAAATAAGGTTTTCATCACAATTGATGTTTATTGCTTTGAACTGAACAAATTGGAAAACTCATTTTACAAAGTATTTCATGGAAATGATAAACGAGCGTCAGCAAATATTCATACAGGCCTACCCAATAAAGTGATCACTGAGTGTATGTAATATAAATGTGAAGGGGGGTGCAGTGTGCACTAAATTAAATTCTGTTCTTTTAAATGAGGCCAGGCCAATGTGTCTCAGGTTGAAAAAAATATTTCAATGTATCATTTTTCTTTTAATAAACATTGAAAACAGGTCCCACAGACCCAAACACCGCACAATGGTTAATAATACATAACGTGTGTAAGTTCCTTTCATGTTGTAAGAGTGAATCTTAGGCAGATCACCTCACCAGTGTGTTGTGTGCAGTGACTAAACACACTTTCTGCAGCAGGGTTTGTCCACCAACCTCTTCCACAAACTTTGAACTCCGCCTTGAAAACATCCTCCAGTCGCTCTTTCAGTTCAGAGACAGATTTCCTCACAGCCTCAAAAGAGACGTTTGGACTGACAGTGATGCTGGGTAAGTCTCCAGGTCCAGGAGGGGCACAGAGGGACTGACAGCTCTGCAGACAGACAGACAGAAAGAGACAGACAGTGAATGCAGATTCCTGTGCAGATACCAGGAGCAGATCTTTGTAAAAGAGGAACACACCTCACCATGTATGTACAGTGTACACAGTGCAGACTGTCAGAGAGCCAGTGATGTTACCTGGAGGAAATGGATGTGATCCTCTGTGTGTGAAAGCTGCTCCAGCTCAGCCTCTCTCCTCCTCAGCTCAGCAATCTCCTGCTCCAGTCGCTCCAGGAGTCCTTCAGCCCGACTCACTTCAGCCTTCTCCTCATCTCTGATCAGCTCCTTCACCTCAGAGCGCCTTCTCTCAATGGAGCGGATCAGCTCAGTAAAGATCCTCTCACTGTCCTCCACTGCTGTCTGTGCAGAGCGCTGTTAGGAGAAACAGAAGGAGGAGGGTTGTACATTTTAACTAGGCCTTTCACTCAGCTCTTACTGGGACCCCAGACAGCCTGTTCCCCACAGTGTGGCTCAGTGGCATTGAGCCCCACAGGGCTGGAAAGTGGCACAACACTGGGCTCCTCACTGGCTGACTGGAGGAGAGCCCTGACTGAGCCCTGAAAGGGCTCTTCCATCAGCCAGCTGTTGTAAATGGCAAATGGCAGGCATTTATATAGCGCCTTTATCCAAAGCGCTGTACAATTGATGCTTCTCCATTCAACCATTCATACACACACTCACACACTGACGGCGATTGGCTGCCATGCAAGGCCCCGACCAGCTCGTCAGGAGCATTTGGGGGTTAGGTGTCTTGCTCAGGGACACTTCGACACTGCCCAGGCGGGGGATTGAACCAGCAACCCTCCGACTGCCAGACGACTGCTCTTACTGCCTGAGCCATGTCGCCCATGTTGTCTTCTCCTCTGGTCAGTACCCACCTTGAGTGACTGCACAGCCTGTCTCAGATCCTGCAGCGCCTTCTCTCTCTCCTGGATTCTCTGCTGGAACTTACTCTGTGTCACCCCCAGCTGCTTCTGTGAAGAAACACACACAATCCAGGTTTAAAAACACTGGTGAAGACACTCCAGCAAGCCCTAAGGAATCAGGGCCGTACATTTTGGGCCTCGGCCCAACAGAGGGTACTCACCCCACTGACACACACTCTTCCCACCCCGATGTTGCCACAACACCACCATCCATAATCACACACTATGTTCATAACATGGGACCTGTTTCAATTCTACTGAAACACATTATTCTCACCCCACTGACGCACACTATTCCCACCCCGATGTTGCCACAACACCACCATCCATAATCACACACTATGTTCATAACATGGGACCTGTTTCAATTCTACTGAAACACATTATTCTCACCTCACTGACACACACTATTCCCACCCCGATGTTGCCACACCGCCACCATCCATAATCACACACTATGCTCATAACATGGGACCTGCTTCAATTCTACTGAAACACATTATTCCATGCACTGTCAGCAACCAACAGAGCAGATGGTCAAAATTAATGACTGACATGTTGATCCCAAACACAAAATTAAAAGCATAGACCTGAACCAAAATGTCAGCATAAGAGTTGTGCTGGCCTGGTACCTGTTTTACCTTTCTTTAGAAGTAATACAATTCTAGATCAGCAATCCGACTCTGACATGCTTGATACGTAAGCCCCCTGAATTTGGCGTTTCAAAACTGCCTCCTGTTTTCATGTTCTGTATCATTTTGTTACACTGCATATATTTTATAAATGAAACATAAAGTACAACTACTGAACTACGGTTTTAAGTTTTTGAGTACACTGAGAGAAAAAGAAACCGCAGTATTATATTATATTCAAAAACATGCACACATACAAACCTACCTTAAACACAAGGTCAGGGAGAAGAGGAGTAGTTTGCCTTTCATTGGAGACAGCTGTATTCGCCTATTCTAGCAGAGTTCATGCTGCGTTTTATTTCCCATTCAAAATTGATTGATTGATTTCAACTTTTGTTTTAACAGGGAAAACACACTGCGACATGCCCAAACAATAATACAATTTTAAACATCACATTTTTATAAAACTGGCAACAAAGAAAATGGTCTGACTAATCACTACCAAAACTATGCAAAACGTAACTACCTGCTTCAGAAATTAATATAATACATATTTGTAAGCTGTGCATGACGGAGATAACGTCGTTTGAATGATAATTAGACTAGCTTGCTTGCTCGCGAGTTCCGAGGGTCGTAGCTAATGATGAAATTACAACGTGAACGTGGCAACTGGAAAGTCCTACCTACCTTTTTAACCGATATATAACATAAAAAGTAAGTGTTGTTGTTTAATCGTGGTTTCATCATTTAAAACGTGCCTACCTGAGTGACGTTATTCACGAACTGGGGCTCGCGACGCGGTGCTTTTCATTACAAGTTGTACTCGGATTGTCGGAAGATGCGACGAAAGATTTAGACAAAACCAATTGGACGGGGGCGGGGGGTGGTTTGGAGAGCGTAATATTAGACATTATTGATAAGGTGTATTTTTTCGTGGATAATACGAAACAATTCCCTTTTTTAAATGGTAAAGAATTTCCATAACAAATAAATAAATTATAAATTCCATTAACACCAGCCAATAAAGGGCACGTCTGTGGTCACCTGATTCTGGGCACCCACTCCATGAAATACAACAAATGAATGCCTCTTTTGAACTTGACAGACAAGGAAACACGAAAAATAAACTAATGAATAAGGCATATGCAGTTGGAGTGCAGTGTAATGATTCAGCTGATTTCTCATTTTCACTGCTCAGGTATTTTCAGTATTTTTGGGTTTATGTTAAAAATGTATGTTTATGTTGCCAGTGAAGAGCTCCAGTCCTTACCTGTTTCTCAGTCCTTTCTGCTACCACTGAGACTGTATCATGGCCTCTGTGTTCATCCATCGCACACAGCATACAGATACACTGCTGATCGCTACGACAGAAAACCTCCAGCAGTTTGTCGTGATTAGAGCAGATCTTTTCCTGCAGGTTTTCAGTGGCTTTGACCAGTTTGTGTTTCTTAAGAGGAGGAGATTCATAGTGACGCTGGAGGTGAATTTCACAGTAAGATGCCAGACACACCAGACAGGACTTGATGGCTTTGCGCTTTCTCCCAGTACAGAAATCACACGCCACGTCTCCAGGTCCAGCGTAACAGTGAGCAGGAGGAGCAGCTTGGAGTCCTGTCTTCTTCAGTTTCTCCACCACTTCAGCCAGTATGGTGTTTCTGCCCAGAACAGGCCTTGGGGTGAAGGTCTGTCTGCACTGGGGACAGCTGTAGACACCAATATGATCATCCTGATCCCAGCAGCCCTTAATACAGCCCATACAGTAACTGTGTCCACAGTGAATAGTCACCGGATCCTTCAGGATATCCAGACAGATTGAACAGCTGAACTGGTCCTGATCCACCGAGATATTAGCCTCAGCCATTTCACTGCTCACACTGACAGAGACGGAGTTTGGCTGTGTTTTTCTGACAGAGACAGAGTTAAGTTTCGTTTCTCTGAAACTGCGTAACAGAGAGATTAGCAGTGACTTCCTGGTTCTGCCCACAGCTGCAGGAGGTGTGGTGTTGGATTGGGGCCAGGCTGAGCAGAGAGGGCGGATTCATGAGGAAATATTGAATCTTACGCTTCAAAGGGCAGATTTACTGAGGGTCTGTGTGAGTATTGTGAGCAGTAAAGACTTATATACACATGCATGGGATTTACTACGGGTGCATCTGATCTGAGTACCCAGTCAGAAACGCTGAGATAATAATATGAGGAGGTAAAATGGCTATATTTTATCATAATATAATTTGAGTTTCCAGGTATTTTGTCTGCATGAATTTGAGGATATCATGAATGGAAAGAGTGAGCTCTGTACAGAAAATGAAACAGCAGAGCAGGCTCATGTTTTATGTGAAATAGTTCTGATAGCTTCCCAGTTTTACTACTGCTAGTGCTACCAGTACCACAAACATATTTTGTGGATTCATCTGACACTATTCTTTGTATCTTGCCTATCTACGTGTAACACCCTGTCTCAAGTCGTCTCCGGCTAGCCACTTAAAGGCTACTCATTCTTTTGATATGTATGACCTTGAACTGTATTTAAACACACCGCACATGCTAGTTGGGGAGAGATATTCTTTGAACAGATTACCCGGATGCCCTGTGTTTGTCTCTCCCTTGCGAAATCTCTGAAGAGAAGTTGTCTGCATGTTCTTCATCATCCTGCATTTGATTCCATGGAGAAGGGCTAAATATCCTAACAGCCGACACGCATGGATTTGCTCCTACAGCCATGAAATGAAGGCTTTTTAACTTCTGTCAGAGATTTGAGTGGTGTGTATTTTTGGTTTGTTCATATGGACTAGTGCTCCACGTTACACACCTGAGCACCTCTCCAATTCACTTCAAGTAAGCCAAGGTTGCGTTCCTTTATTATTCTTGAAGCACAGCAAGAGTTTCAGCCTTTTCACTTTTCAGCTTTTCAGCCAGGCTCGTTTAGTCTCATTCTCGTCTCCCTGATCCACTCCGTCTCTTAGACTTTATTTCTGTCCGAGTTCAGAAACAACAACTCCAGTGATTCTACTCAGTGAGGGAGTCTTTCAAAATCCAGAATTAATGTTCTCTGATATTTCTCAGAGCTACATTCTGAAAATGACCCTTCACTGCTTGTGTTGCCAGGGAAACAACCACAAGAGTTTGGTTTATTTAGAAATGGCTAAAAAACATTACAATGTAAGTGGTACACAGGCTACACTAGCTTCAGCACAGGTGAGATTAAATGAAATTACAGATATTTAGAGTAATGTAAAGTACATGCATACGTACAAAAATCTATAAAACACCTGTGTTTTTGCCCGCATTTGATTTTATGTGATGTGTAATGTAGTACAGTAATCGTTTGGTATTTTTCTGGTATTTGTCTGTTTTTATGGAATATTTGTTACATTTGTTCTTGTAATAAAAACATTAAGCAATAAAAAAAGCATTTAGATGCTACATTGTCATAAACAAAAAACAACAATACAGCTTAAACGATAACAAAAGTCAGTTGATTGGATTTAAAAATAAAAAGACAAGAAGTGGAATAAATCACTGATTCTCCCAGATCTGTCCATAATAGATCCATATTAAATGTAGACAGTGAATCAGGTAACAGAGGAAGTTGCAGATGATGATCAGTAGCAGTTCCCGCTGATCATTCAGTAAATCCCAGAAAAGCAGCAGTTGCAGCGGAACACTGAGGCAGTTCAGGTGGAGCAGCGTCAGGCTGCCATGGCAACAGCCCTCTGGGATTAAAACCTGTAACCTCTGGGTCACAAACACAGCTCTTTCAACAGACATTTTACCCATATTCAACTTTTCATCTGTCCTTCTTCAAAGATGAATACAAGCATCTACATATTTTTACAGGTAGATGTTGTTGTTACATTGTGCCCCTCATCTGAATATACTTAGGATATGAATGGTGAATAAATGTGGTCAGTTGTATTGTGATGTTAGTGGCAGGTTCTGTCAGCTCTGTGTATTTGGAGCACATCAGCATTTAAACACACAAAAGTACACTGTGCTCATTCAGCAGAAGCTCTCGTCCACAGACTCTTAGAAAGTGAAGTGCATTCACTGTAAAGTGCACTGAGCAGCAGTGCCTCAGAAACACTGTAGCCAGGCAACAAGGTCTGCTGTAACAAGGCTGGTCTAGAGCCATCTACAGATGGAAATTAGGCCAGGTTAGAGACAGAGGCTCTCGGGGTGTTAAAGTCCAGGCTTGCTGTAGTGCTGGATGCTCACTGGTTTGAAGGTAAATGTTTTTTTTTGTGACGACAAAAGCCTTTCAGCTCCTCTAGTCTGATCATTTACTTTATATTTCCTGCCTCGATTGTAAGGACCTTGAATACCAGGCTCTCTGGCACCATTTTGTGGTGAGGACTGAATGTGCACCTTCTCCTCCAGCTCCACCAGGTTTCCATCTCCATCTGAAAGCATTCAGTGTCCAACCCTGACCAATCACAACCAATCACATCTCAGGAACCCATTCCTGACCAATCACATCTGAAGAACCTCCAATAATACAAACAAATTAGAGGTATCTCAATATTATTTTACTTTTCCTGCATGATTTTGATTAGTACGGACAGTGCGCTTGAAGAAACTCTAAACAATGTGTACAGCGATGTTATTTCCAGAGGCTTCTCAAGAATCCTCTTAATCATTTCTCTATTCACCTTTAGCAGGCCAGTGTTATAAAATGAAGTCAAAAAGTAATGTCACCAAATCTCATGAAACACTTGTGAATTTACACATCAAGGTAAATCTCTACCCTTTGTATAGTGTCAGCCTGGTTCAGCTCTACAGTGGGAAAGGGCTATAATGAGTCAGCCTGGTTCAGCTCTACAGTGGGAAAGGGCTATAATGAGCCAGCCTGGTTCAGCTCTACAGTGGGAAAGGGCTATAATGAGTCAGCCTGGTTCAGCTCTACAGTGGGAAAGGGCTATAATGAGTCAGCCTGGTTCAGCTCTACAGTGGGAAAGGGCTATAATGAGCCAGCCTGGTTCAGCTCTACAGTGGGAAAGGGCTATAATGAGTCAGCCTGGTTCAGCTCTACAGTGGGAAAGGGCTATAATGAGTCAGCCTGGTTCAGCTCTACAGTGGGAAAGGGCTATAATGAGTCAGCCTGGTTCAGCTCTACAGTGGGAAAGGGCTATAATGAGTCAGCCTGGTTCAGCTCTACAGTGGGAAAGGGCTATAATGAGCCAGCCTGGTTCAGCTCTACAGTGGGAAAGGGCTATAATGAGTCAGCCTGGTTCAGCTCTACAGTGGGAAAGGGTTATAATGAGTCAGCCTGGTTCAGCTCTACAGTGGGAAAGGGCTATAGTGAGCCAGTCTGGTTCAGCTCTACAGTGGGAAAGGGTTATAATGAGCCCAGAATTGTAAACCATTAGCTAAAGTGTCTGCTGAGCAAATAGTCCAACCCTGACTATAAATGATATCAGAGCCATAAACACAATGGCAATGAAGGCAAAACCCAGGATAGATGGGCTGAGTGAATGTGGTCTGGACTTTTATTCAACTCAATTGAATTAACAAATTTAAATGTAAATTCCTTTTCTGTCTCATTTTGGTGCTTTTCCCTCTTTTTTACAGCTGATCTTCCCTTCACTCTCTGCCTCATCCCAGATCACAGTTTTACAGAGGATCCAAACCAAACCCAAAACCCAGGATAGAGGGACTGAGTGAATGTGGTCTGGACTCATTGTGTCAGAGACGCTGTAGAAGGACAGAGTTCCTGCCCTGTGATCCAGGTACACTCCTATTCTGGAGGAGGAGGGACCAGGGATTTTAGTGTGAACATTATTGTGACTGAAAGAGTAACTGGAGGGAGAGCAGTCCAAACTCCAGGACTTGTTATTACATCCCATTATACAGACATTATCCTGCCCTTTCCTGCAGATCTCTTTATATGACACTGCTATATAAACCCCATCCCCACTCCTCTCAGCCTCCCAGTAACAGCGTCCAGACACACCCTCTCTGCACAAGACTCGGGGAGAGTACTCAAATCTCTCTGGATGATCGGGATATGACTGGATCTTTCTCACACTGGTCACCTCTCTGTTCCCCTCAGACAGACGAAGGTTTCTCTGCGCTGTGTTGGGGTCCAGTGTGAGCTGACAGCCATCTGATGGAGAAGAGAGGAGAGCTCCACTCACATATTTTATACATAATACATATTTTATACATCTTTCATATTTTATGTATTTAAATCTCATATTTTCTTTATTGTTCTCATTTTTTTAAAGCTTTTTAAATGTGCTTATGTCTTCTTTAAGTTACTTTTCACATATTTTTCCCTTTGTAATGAATTTTCAACCACTATGACTATGATCTTAATTATTTTATATTACTGCATATTGGTAACTTTCTCCACACCATCCTACTACAGGACATACAGTATATCATCATAAATGATCAGTATGTTTAATAACAGGATGACTGCACCTGAATTGAGCTCTGATGGAGATGTACAAGACCCTTGAAGCAAGTGTTGTGGGTTCCCAGGTCAACAAATTATCAGTCCAATTACAAATAAACAATCCAATTCATAAAATCAGGAGTCTTGTAGTAAAGTGTTGAATAACATAATAGGCCTTTATTCCATCAGATGGAATCCAAGCACAAAAAAGCAGTGATCATCATCAGTAGGGCACAGAACAGCAAGTACACACACACACACACACACACACACACACACACACACACACCACACACACACACACACACACACACACACACACACACACGCACACACAAACACACACACACACACACACACACACACACACACACACACAGTGTGAGCAGAACAAGCTAAATCATCTGAGCACACACACTTTGCAAAACAGTCTCTTATATCTCATTTTCGTGGCCTTGGTCTCTCCCTCTGTCTGGGTACGGCTACATCTTCTCCAGTCACGCCATAGTTGTTTTCTTGCTTCTGATTGGCTTTTACACACAGCGTGATTGTCTTACACCTTCTCATCCATATCTCAGAAACTTTAAATCAACCCCCCTTAACATTTTACTTTAAGTAAATTCTGTCCAGTGTTTTAAGGAGAAACAGGAATAATACAAATTCAGTGCAGTGTACTTCAATGCTGGGAATATATAAAAAAGAATACAATTTCCCTTTTAGTGTGCCTGACATTTAATAATAGCCAATGACTTTGGTTTTACCATTGCCATTATTAAATCCAATATCTGCTCTTTATGTTGAATTGGTTCTCCATTGCTTTTCTTAAATCCTCTCTGCATCCATACTGCTCCAAACAAATGACACACTCCATGCGCATATGCTGAATCAGTATATATGTCTCCCTGCTGGCCTTCTGCTGCCTCACATGCCTGTGTTAGTGCTTTCAATTCTGCCAGCTGTGCTGAACATGGCTGTTCACACCTATTTGCCAACAAAGGTATAATTCTGTTGCCAACTTTTTCTACCACTGCGTACCCTGCATGGTTGCCTCTATGATCCCTATAGCATGATCCATCCACAAACAGAGTTCTTTTGTCACTCGTTTCCAATGGTTCAGACTTCAAGTCTTTTCTCAATTTGGAGAACTCTTTTGACTCAGCAACAGAATCATGGGGCTCTCCCTCATGTGGCAGTGGCATGGGATCTGCTATATTGTTTGTAGTGCATTCCTTTATGGTCATGTCTGGGTACGTCAACAACAGTCCATAATTGCTTATTCTTGCTGGTGTCAATACAAACATTCCCTGCTCAATTAGTTCACTTATCTTGTGATGTGTGTATATTGTTACAGGATAACCCATAGTTATTGTAGCTGCCTTTTCATATGCATAGTACGCTGCTGCCAACCCCTGGTAGCATGGTGGGTACCCTTGTGCCACGTCGTCCAATTTAGTGCTATAATGAGCAATTGGCTGCTTCTTTCTCCCCTTACATGTTTCCTGTAACAATATCGCTGCTGCAAATCCATTTTCCCTGTTTGACACATACAAATGGAACTCTTTCTCATAATTTGGTAGAGCTAGGGCCGGTGCCATCACCAGCTCCTTTTTTATCCCTTCAAACGCCACTGTAGCATCTTCATCCCATTTTCAAACATTTTTCAACTCTGTGTGCCCTGCTTCTTTCATTATTTTTCCGAGTGGCGCTATTTTTTTTGCATAACTCTCTATCCAATCTGAGCTAAAGCCCGTCATTCCTAAGAAGGTCATCATCTGCCCTCCTGTTTGTGGTTTGGGCACTTTAACTATTGCTTCTATTTGGTGTTTCGCTATTCCCTTTTTACCTTTTTCGATCTCCCTACCCAGACACTCTACTTTTGGTTGACAATATTGCAATTTTTGTTTGGACACCTTGTGTCCCCCTTCTGTCAATTTCTTTAACAACTTCATTGTGTCCCTCTCACATTGTTCTTTGGTTTCAGAACACACTAGCAAATCATCTACATATTGTAAGATTGTACTTTCAGCTTCTAAGCCGTCCAAATTGTCTTTTAACACCTGTTTAAACACATGTGGTGAGTGTTTAAATCCCTGTGGCATTCTAGTGTAAGTGTATTGCTTACCTCCATAAAAGAAGACTGAGCACAAGTCAATCACAGATAAATATTCTGCTTGGGCTGGTATATTTGTCAATAACGTGTGGGGGTTAGGCACTTCTGCCCCAAAATCCTCCACTACCTCATTGACTGCCCTCAAATCATGTACAAATCTCCATTTTGTTTTATCTGCTTTTAACACCGGCAACAGTGGAATATTACAATTGCTCTTTGTTTCTCTTAATACCCCTGCCTCCAACAGTCCCTCAATTGTCGGTCTTATTCCCTCAACTGCCTCCTTTTTCAATGGATACTGCGGTCGCCAGGGCCCTTTGCAGCCCTTTCTTAATTTCACTACAATTGGGTTAGCTGACTTTACCCTTCCTACATCTGTGTCATGCTGTGACCAGAGCACTTCTGGTACTGAGGATAGGTCCCTATCCTCTGCCTTTGTCTTTCCTGCACTTAAGTTCATCACTTTCTGCAGCTTTGCGTTGTAATAGTCTTTACTTTCTCTGTTCTCCTGATTTTTGACTTGTACTTCTTTTGGTGTTCCTGTCAGTTCTGTGTCCGTGTATATTTTTATCATGCTTCCATCTTTGGACAGCCAGATTCTCAGATTGTCTGTTTTCAGGAATTCTGTAGTCTCAGCTCCTTTGGTCATTGGACCCAAATCCTTTGACTGGTATCCTGGATTGATCTTGAGTGTGACATGAGGAGATGTTCCCGGAACTTGGTGCCACTTTTTCATCCAGTCTGTTTTGTGCACCACAAGGGCAGCTCCTTCAGGCCCTATTATCAGTGCATTGGACCTCACCTGTTGTGGGCCCTTTGCTTCTTTGAGCCATTTTCCTTCTCTCTTCTTGTTTTGCTCATAGTACAATGCAATTCTGATTGGGGCCAGTAGGCTTCTGGTATTTGTGCTTCAACATATTTTCCCCATTCTGCCCATGTTTTTTCTATTTGTGAGCCTGCTAAATCTCCTAGCCAATAGATATTAGCATCACTTTGATTCAACACTGGCATTTGGCTATTTACATTTGTTAGGTCTATCCCTCTCTCTGTACACTCCAGCCTTAAACCTAATGCAAGTATTGCATCCCGACCTAACAGATTCACTGGTGCATTGTGCGTCACCAGCAACGGGATGTTCGTCACTTTGTCTCCTATTTGGACAGACACTGGAGCTGTCATTGGTGTCAGTTGTGCTTTTCCTGAGAACCCTACTGTTTTAACACATTTTCCTGACATAGGCAGGTCATCAGCATGTTGTGATCTTATACATGTGCATGTGGCTCCAGTGTCTATCATCATGGGCACCCAATTTCCATTAATTTTTACATTTATAATTGGCTCTTGATCAGAATTGTTTGTTATCAGCACATGTTGTCCCACCTCCTTCAGGTTCTCTGGGCACCCCTATTGTGTGCCTTGATAATTCATCGGACCCCCTCCGCTCCCTTGTTGTGGGGCTCCTCCTTGATTTTGTTCTTCCCAGGGATGTGTTGGGCAGTTTCTTCTGGTGTGTCCTGGCTTGTTGCAGCCCCAACACACTGGTGGCCCTCCCTGGCCTGCCCCTCTTTGTTCCTGGTTCTGGTTCTGGTTCTGGTTCTGGTTCTGGCTCTTTTTGCCTTGATTCCCTTTATTAGCTCCTTGTCCCAGCTGGTAGGGCCGTCCCCCCCTGGGTCTGCTGCCTTCCCCAATTTAGACCCCCTTGGGGCTGCCCCTGTAAAAATGCAGGAGGCATTCCTAAAATGTTGTAGATGATGCTGGACACGGGTCCATCTCCCCCTTTCCCTGGTTCCGGGGCATAGGCGGCGGCATTTCTTCAAACATGAAATCCGTCATCACTGGTGCTATTTTCTTTAGCTTGTCTTTTTCTTTCTCCTTCTTTTTCAGTTCCTACAGCTGCAACTGCAACAGCTTCCGTTGGAGTTCTTTTTGTTGGTCATCTTGTTTCTTTTCCTCTTTGCGGTACTTCTCCACCGCGTGGACCACATGTTCAGTGAATTCCTGCTCACTCTTTGCCATCAGGCCTACCGCCTCATCCAGTCTGGACTTCACAGGAGGGGGCATGGCTTCCACAATGGCAGAGCGAAACATGGTCAGCATGATGGAGTCTTGTGTAATCTCCCTTTCTGTCATCGTGCGCCATCTTTTGAGCTGCTTCTCCAGATATGCTGCTGGATCTTCAGTGTCCCCCCGTGGCTCCCCCTTCAGTGCTTTAGGACCCAGGCTGAATGGGAAAGTCTCTCTCAGGGCTGTCCACAGCACCCTGTCTGCCAAGGGATTGTCACCTACCCCCGGGAGATTGGCTCTGTTCAGCAGTTCAGCCATTCTTTCTGCACCCATCACCCTGGCCAGAAGGGCTTTGATGTCCCCCAATGCCAGCATCTTTCCACAAGTTTCTTCCTCTAAAACTCGGGCAGGGCTGACAGCAAGCCTTGGAGGTCTTGGCCCCCCCAAGGGACATATTGGGCTCTTCCGTTTTTCAAATGAACCAGAAGCATAGAGTATCTTTCTGGTCCTTTCTTAGATCTCTGGCTACGCTTCGGATGGGCGCTTTCCTCATCTTCACTTGAGGATGGGTAAATTGGCTTTTCTCATCATCTTCCCTTCCTCTTGGGACAGCTGGGTACTCCCAGCTTATTTTCTTTGGTGGAGTCTTCATTCCCTCTATTCTGTATTCATACACTTTGTCATCTCTCAGTAATTTATGCATCTTCTCTTTCTCCCTCCCTCCCTCTCCTCCACTTCCAGTCTGTGCAGCCTCTCCTCAGCAACGCTGCATTCCCATTCTCTTCCTCTGGGGGCAGGGTCACTGCATTCCCATTCTCTTCCTCTGGGGACAGAGTCACTGCATTCCCATTCTCTTCCTCTGGGGACAGGGTCACTGCATTCCCATTCTCTTCCTCTGGGGGCAGGGTCACTGCATTCCCATTCTCTTCCTCTGGGGGCAGGGTCACTGCATTCCCATTCTCTTCCTCTGGGGGCAGGGTCACTGCATTCCCATTCTCTTCCTCTGGGGGCAGGGTCACTGCATTCCCATTCTCTTCCTCTGGGGGCAGGGTCACTGCATTCCCATTCTCTTCCTCTGGGGGCAGAGTCACTGCATTCCCATTCTCTTCCTCTGGGGGTCGGGTCACTGCATTAGGGTCTGAAAGGGGCTCTTTCTCTCTCAACAGCCTCTCTGTTCTTTCCTTGCCTTTGTACACAGCTCTCACCTTCTGTGCCTCCAACCCAAACAATTTCAACACTTCCAACTCTTTCTCCCTTTTCTCCTCTCTCTTCTTTCCTTTATTTCCTGATTTGTAATTTTTCACTACTCCTTCCATTTCATCACATATGTTTACATCAAATGTACCACCTTTTGGCCACACCGTTACCAATTCCTTTGTTCTGCTCTCCCATTTTTCTGATATGCGTTCAATATCTTTTTTAAATGCGGGGAACTTTTTCCCTAATATCTTAGCAGCTGAACCCTGTTTGGTCGCCATGCCGACAACTGCGTGTATTCTAGATGTATTCTTTAATCTGTATAATTACGTAATGCAATTCAAGATTTTCTATTAGGTCCACTAATGCACTAATGATTAATTAATTAATCGCTAATGATTAATAATAATGTATTTCCCACGTTTTCCACAATCCAATTATGTATAATTATGCCTTCCAAATTTATATACGGCCACTCTGCGACTGAAATTAAAACCACAAATTTCTGATATTTGTCAGCGCTCTAAGCAATATATATATATATATATATATTTTAAATTAATTCTGTCACTGGATCTACACACTGCCTCTCTCCAAAAATGCTCTCTTAACCCTTAGTTAACTGCACAATTACTTTTTTTCTCTCGTAATATTAGTTTGTCGTGTTTTCATATGTTAGATATCCATCCCACATTTATCACATTTCAACATTTCAAAATCCTTTTACTGCCTGAGCAAAGCCGTCAATTGCCTTCCGGACTTATGTACTTCATTCAACCTTGAATAAAGATACCTTTATCGCCTGAACAAAGTCGTCAATGCCTTCCGGACTTATATATTTTTCACCCTTAGGGAGAAACAATCTTCACCGCCTGAGCAAAGTCAACAATGCCTTCCGGACTTATACATCTCTTTCTCTCAGACAGGATAACCCAGTGTCAGCACGTTCACTCTCACAACCCCCCTTTAGGGCTCAAACTCTGACCACCTGTCAGCACGTTCACTCTCACAACCCCCCTTTGGGCTCAAACTCTGACCACCTGTCAGCACGTTCACTCTCACAACCCCCCTTTAGGGCTCAAACTCTGACCACCTGTCAGCACGTTCACTCTCACAACCCCCCTTTAGGGCTCAAACTCTGACCACCTGTCAGCACGTTCACTCTCACAACCCCCCTTTAGGGCTCAAACTCTGACCACCTGTCAGCACGTTCACTCTCACAACCCCCCTTTAGGGCTCAAACTCTGACCACCTGTCAGCACGTTCACTCTCACAACCCCCCTTTAGGGCTCAAACTCTGACCACCTGTCAGCACGTTCACTCTCACAACCCCCCTTTAGGGCTCAAACTCTGACCACCTGTCAGCACGTTCACTCTCACAACCCCCCTTTAGGGCTCAAACTCTGACCACCTGTCAGCACGTTCACTCTCACAACCCCCCTTTAGGGCTCAAACTCTGACCACCTGTCAGCACGTTCACTCTCACAACCCCCCTTTAGGGCTCAAACTCTGACCACCTGTCAGCACGTTCACTCTCACAACCCCCCTTTAGGGCTCAAACTCTGACCACCTGTCACACCACACCACACAATATCATCAACGTGAATCACACACCTTTTCACAATAGATCCTAAACAAAAGCTTTACATGCAATAAGTGTTGCACATGCACATGCTTTTACATGCAAACTTTATCCAAAGCTTTCCTCCAAGTCTCCTGTTTTCAATCACTTATGTTTCTATTTGACTTTAGGTTCTTTTGGGCAGGAGAGGTCACAGAGATCCTGTAGAGCGCCGGCCACAGACAGGCTGACAGAACCTTTTTGTCTATTTAACCACAGCAAGGATTTATGTGCGATTTATTTAAGTTTGCTTACCTTGCCGGTCTTGTAGACGGGTGGCCACCCTTGGTCTGTCAGTCTTTCTGGGAGCCGCCTCGCCCACGGGCCTCCTGGTGCAGCCGCCACGCCCACGGGCCTCCTGGTGCAGCCGCCACGCCCACGGGCCTCCTGGTTCAGCCGCCTCGCCCCCGGGCCTCCTGGTGCAGCCGCCTCGCCCACGGGCCTCCTGGTGCAGCCGCCTCGCCCACGGGCCTCCTGGTTCAGCCGCCTCGCCCACGGGCCTCCTGGTGCAGCCGCCTCGCCCAGGGGCCTCCTGGTGCAGCCGCCTCGCCCACGGGCCTCCTGGTTCAGCCGCCTCGCCCACGGGCCTCCTGGTTCAGCCGCCTCGCCCACGGGCCTCCTGGTGCAGCCGCCTCGCCCACGGGCCTCCTGGTGCAGCCGCCTCGCCCACGGGCCTCCTGGTTCAAAGGTCAACAAATTATCAGTCCAATTACAAATAAACAATCCAACTTATAAAATCAGGAGTCTTGTAGTAAAGTGTTGAATAAAAGGACTTTATTCCATCAGATGGAAAACAAAGAGAGAGAGAGCAAAAGGTGTGAACAAAGATTATTTTATTGTTCTTAGTGTCTTTCAGACACATTTCAACTGTCCAGAACAAAAATGTAGGTTCCTTTTCAAAAAATAAAAACCAACGGCCAAAAAACTAGGAACACCGAAAAAAGAAATTAAAAAAAAAAAAAACAGAACCGGCATCCACGTGACGGCGTTCGTCCGTCTTTGTCCGTGGCTGGGCCGCTCCTGGCCTCCGTGTCTCCCCGGCCTCGGTAGTCCGCTTGTCCGCCCTCCTTAGGAGATTCTGTTTGAATTTAGAGCGGGATAGGTTAGCCTAGCCGGTTTTACAACAGGAGAGCTACGCTCACGTGAGGCTCCGAGTTAAGTTTCGGTCGCGGGGTTTCTCCCGGAATTCCACCCCGTTTTCCTCGTGGTGGCTCGTTCGGCTTTAGGCTGCACTCTTTAGTCAAGCACGGGCTGCACAGCTCTCCGCCTCCGTCGTCAGCCCCGCTCTGTTCTCCAGCCCGTCTTTTTGTAGCGTGCTGCTCTCCTCTCTCATTCAGCTCAGCTGTGCCTGTTTACTTAAAATTAGTTAGGGATTTGCATTCGGCACGCGCCTCGCCCCGGTGGTGCTGGCCGTGGTGCTGACTCTTCCTCCCGGCTCTCTCCAAGGTGCGGCTCTATTTAAAACGGACATAGGGACATATTCGCCGTCAATTACTTTACCCAGCTCCTGACGTCGGCGTCCTCGCCATTCCACTCCAGTGGGGTATCGATCCCTGATCGGGCCACCACAACACATACATACACACACACAGCGTGAGCAGAACAAGCTAAATCATCTGAGCACACACACTTTGCAAAACAGTTTCTTAAATTTTCGTGGCCTTGGTCTCTCCCTCTGTCTGGGTACGGCTACATCTTCTCCAGTCACCACATAGTTGTTTTCTTGCTTCTGATTGGCTTTTACACACAGCGTGATTGTCTTACACCTTCTCATCCATATCTCAGAAACTCTCAACCCCCCCTTAACATTTTACTTTAAGAAAACATTCTTTCCAGTGTTTTAAGGGGAAACAGAAATAATGCAATTCAGTGCAGTGCACTTCAATGCTGGGAATATATAAAAAATAATACAATACAGTGCAAATATCATACTTCAGTGTACTTCTTCAGTGTTGTGTGAGTGTAAATATACTTCTACAGTGTTGTGTTAGTGCAAATTAGTACAGATACTGATACATAGAATAACAAAAGATAATCATACTGATTCATAAGTTAAACATAGAATATCATACTGATTCAGATAACATAAGATAATCATACTGATTAATAAGGTAAACATAGAATAACTAGGAATAACTAGGGAAAATATTCTATAATTCCCCCCTCCTCCTGCATTTTTTCACTAGCTGCTCCTCCTGGCTACTGTGTTTCTACCTTTCATTCACTGATTACACCACTTAAAGTCCTTCTGATTGTTCATTACCTACATACTCCATCACATTTGTGAAAGAGCTGCTGTAATGATCTGGAACCAATGACAAACTTTCATCAAATACTGAACAAAAAACTGAGAGAAACTATTTGAGAGAAAATCATGTTTGGTTCATGGTGAATAAACGTACAGAATATTGTATGGTGTGAATGTGTTTGGGTTTGATTTGCAAGTGCTGTTCCTGAATTCTGGGTTGCAGGGTGAAACCACAGATTTGAAAGACATCCTGCATGGCTTCTGTCCTCTACATCCTACCTCCAGAAGGTTTCTGGTTGGGAAAGTGAGTTTGGGGCTCTGGTGACAGAAGGGAAAGTAGGGTGCTGTCCACCAGGTGGCAGCACCGCCCCTTCATACAGGGATGGCCACTGTAGTCTTGCTGTGGCCAAATAGCAGGTTATGAGGGCTACAAGAGGCCTGGCCTTTTCAGGAGAGGGAGAGTGGGGTTTGGGAGCGCTTCTGTGGACACTGTAGCAGGGCTGCTGATGATTACAATTGTTCTTTTCCTTTTCTCCATTTTCAGCCCCCTTGTGAAGATTAGAGGTTGCCAGATTCTTAATACTGCCGTTATATTTATTCATAGGACTTTTGGAGAGGTTATGTACTGGCTCATGCTTTCTGGCAATAGTCGATTTACCTGGCAGTCTGTGTTTACCCATGTGTTGCAAAAGCACCCCCCCCCCCCCCCCCCCTCTCTCTCTCAAATTCAAATTACCAATGTTGCCAAAGCAATATAATAAACATTGACAAATAATCAGGAAATAAATGTTAATGGCCGCGTTTCCCGATAGCGAACGTTCTTAAGGACTTAAGAACGCTCTTAAGAAGGGTTCGGCTAAGAAGGATCCTTAAGTTACGAGTGTTTCCCGAACACCTTCTTAGTGGCGTTCTTAAGACTGCGCTTAAGAAGGGTTGAAAGAACGTTCTTAATGGGAGCTGTCCACCCCCTCAGTGCTGGATTCAATCGATCCCAGGCTAATCGATTGTTCCACATAATTACATGCTCCCAGATGAAGTTCTGATGTAACAAGTGGCGTCCTACAATAAAACAACACTGAGAATAACGCGCGGGGAAATGAGGCGCCAGAACGCGATTATAATACTAATTGCGGGCTGAATCCACACTTTTCTTTTCTAATTTGCCATGCGTAGGCTATGTAACAGGGTAGGAATTTCCTCATTTTCGGGGCAAAAAGGCCTTTGAGTGAAATAAGAGGATATGGAGAATAAATTAACTTTTTAATTTACTTTAAAGTTTTGATTTTAGTATGAATCAGGGGTGAAAGTGGATTGAAATTCTTGCCGGTACTACTACCCCAACCATGGGGCACTTTGGCAAAGACAGACCCTATGAGACAGACAGCAGAAAATTGGCTTGAAACCGGCTACGGTTTACAGTCATTGACAACTTTTTTAAAGACAACGATATCTCCTGGCAGAAGTGTGTGGCATTATGCAGTGATGGATCCCGAGCAATGAGTGGCTACCAGACTGGATTGCTTGCGCACATAAGGAAAGCAGCGCCTGGGATAATTTGGACACATTGCATGATACACCGTGAGTCCCTGGCCTCCAAAGAACTAAGTATTGAACTCAGCAATGTGTTTGATTCAGTTGTAAAGACAGTAAACCTAATCAAACGAAAGGCATTAAATACACGTCTGTTTTCATCACTTTGTGAGGGCTCGGGAAGCGAGCATGACTCTCTCCTCTATCATTCAGAGGTGCGGTGGCAGTCGCGCGGTTCCGTGCTGGAGCGCGTGTTTGAACTGCGCAGTGAAATCCATGACTTTTTAAGAGAGCACAAACACAACGAACTGGCTGATAACTTTTGTGACACTGAGTGGCTTACTAAGTTGGCATATCTCACTGATATTTTTGCAGAGCTAAACAAGTTGAACAGCTCCATGCAAGGCAGAAATGCAAACGTCTTACAGATGTATGAAAAAAAAGGAGGCATTTACTAAAAAGGTGAAGCGATGGATAGAAAGAGTAGAAGAGGGTAACCTGGCTATGTTTCCATCAATTGAGGAATATTCTGACAGTACTGATATTAAGGACATTATTAGTGGCCACTTGAGGAAGCTTGTGCTCCAATTCCACAAGTACTTTGATGAATCTGATCAGTGGCGCTGTAATAGCAAATGGATCCTGCTCCCATTCAGTGATAATGCAGCAGTAGGGTCAAGCTTATCTGCCATAGAAGAGGATCAACTGATCAAACTATCCACAGACTCTGTCAAGAGGAACATGTATGAAACACAGCCCCTTGTGAAGTTCTGGGTGGGTTGTCAGGCAGAATATCCAGCACTTGCAGCAAAAGCAGTTAACTCTCTGTTACCTTTTGCAACTACTTACCTTTGTGAGAGTGGATTTTCCACACTGGCCTACCAGAAGAACAAGTACAGGTGAAGATTGAAGCCTGAAAGTGACATGAGACTGTGCCTATCCACCATAACGCCACGAATAGACAGACTGTGTGCAACTCACCATGCCCAGAAATCCCACTGATGAGTGAGAAAACTATAATCTCAACCCTTGTCCCACAGAGTGAGAGTGAACTTTGTAATATTATAAGCCCTCTTGGCTATCCACATATTATTTCCATTCATTACTACTTGACTGATTTTCTTTTTAGCACAAGGTGCAAATAAATAGACATACACTGATGCAAATAAAAAGCCTGTATAGGTCTATCCTCCTTAATTTTAAGCTTGGTGCAAAATAAAACAAATATCCGCCAAAGCAGTGGTCCCCGAGTTGCTTCTTGGTTATAATGGTGGTCCCTGGGACAAAACCAGTTGAAAACCCCTGATCTAGATAGACTTACCGAAACGTGCGTCGGCGCCCATAGAAATGATTCGCGCCAGGCGATTTCGAATAGTTAAGGAATCCGCACTGTAAAGACGTCATTCGTTGAGCTCGGAACAGCGCCGCGATATCAACGTGTGGCCAAGAATATATCGCATCCGAAGTGATAAGAACTTCCGTTAAAAATGAATGGGAAAAGTTAAGGAAAGTTAAGCTTAACAAGAGCAGTCGTCTGGCAGTCGGAGGGTTGCCGGTTCGATGCCCCGCCCGGGCTGTGTCGAAGTGTCCCTGAGTGTCCCCGTTGGTGTGTGAGTGTGTGTATGAATGGGTGAATGAGAAGCATCATTTGTACAGCGCTTTGGATAAAGGCGCTATATAAATGCCAACCATTTACCATATAGTGGCGGAGTACTGTAGTTGGCCAGAGTAAATGTTGGTTTTGTGAGAACTGAACTGGGAAACCAGAGCTGACTCTTTCAAAAAGGGTTGTGTGATCTTTAGTACCACAGTGACTCAGTACTCTGGTCTAACATGTCATCAGAAGGAGAAATAAGGTTCCAAGAATTGGCATGAACTAATGTAGTTGTTAACTAACTTCTACTGAGGAGCTAACCTGTGCGGCTCTGTTAATGTATTTGTACATCATTAATTTGTGTTAAAAACTACAGTAGTTATTGCCTATTCATATTGTAAAAAAAACAGTTTCCTACTGTTTGCTAATGTATAAATATTCATGAAACAAATACATTTGTTAGTTGTTAACAAATGCATTAATTAACGAAAAGCTAATTTCATGCGAAATTTTTGTATTTGTCCATCATTAATTAATGTTGACAACTACATTAGTTAATGCCAATTCATGAAGCTTATTGTAAAGTGTGACCACACTACACTTTTCTTCCACTCTTGATGTTCTGAACGCATATTTGTACATCCATTGGATCCCCGATTGTCTGGTTTAAGTACCTTGATGAAAACAATTAAAATAATCTCAAACATCATAAAATAATCTGATTAAAGTTTTCTTTTGTTTTCCTGAGTATTTTTTTTCTCAGCATATAGTGCTGTATTTCTACAGAGATTAGATGAGGTTGCCATAGAAACCAATTTGATTGGCAATCTTGTTTTCTAAAATCCACGAAAGACACTCTCACCTAAAAGTTTTCTTTACGGAAAGCAGAGATGATAAAAGACGCATTACAGTGTGATGTGACTGAAAGTGCTTTTAGAGTAGCCAGTCTTTGTGTAAGGTCTTGACAGAGCTTGTTTCTTACTCTCTGCTTGTTTGTTACTAGTGATTTTCGAGAGTCTGTGTCCAAACGGAACCATGAAAAAACAACATAATTTGTTAAATGCAATGCTCTGTAAAAAATAATTATTCATTATTTATTTATAAATGATATTTATTAGCATTAGATCAGTGACAGAAACAAAAGTAATTTATCCTGCATTATGGCACTGCGGAGTGTGACAACTTAACTTCACATGATTCAGTAATTATTCCTTTGCACTCATGTTTTTCCCCCTCGTATAAGGAAAAGTCATAGTGATATGCTTTTGATATGTTCACAAAACATATCTTACATATCTATGTCTGTTCTTTACAGGATCATTTGTATAAGTCCTTCATTGGTAGTATGAAAATTGTGCATGTGCTACAGAAATATTTAGGCATATGTCTACATCAAATTAGTAAATTTATGGCCAGACCTTTCACAATGACATAGCATAACCTTATACCATGCTAAGATAGTTGGTATACATGCTTATGAATGCTATATTTAGTATTCTTTAAGGCTTCATAAGCTGCTTGTGGGAGCTCTTTAAAGATCTGAGTGGTGTAGGACCCTGCCTGGGAATCACCGCCATCTTATCTCCCTCAGGTTGCTCATTTGTAAACAAAAGATTCATGACAGATATCAAAGCATTGGAAACAGTTTTTTTATTTTTTTACAACAAGCAGAAGAGTAATTTCAGACAATTTGTTGGGAGTTCTATTAATGGACACTAATGGAATGGGTGTCAGAAGGTGAAATTGAGTAATTTCATGGAGTTTGAGGTGGATGGGTGGTGGGGGTTCACATGGGCACCACTGATCTTAAATATACCTAGAAAGGAAGCTAGTTCACTTGGTTCCAAATAAAAAATTACAGAGCTACACAAGCTCACCTGCAATTAGCGTACAGCTAACTAGCTTGCTATTTGCTACTGTTGTCAAATGCTTTGGTGCATGTAATAGTTATGTGGACATACTTGACATCTCAAGTTAAATGTTGGTGACGTTAGACTATATGATGATGAATAGTATTTTTAGAGAAGCCCATTTACCCATATAGCGGGACTCAGGGCAGATACCTGGTGAGGTAGCCTGCTTTTGGGAGTAGGAGATTGTATCGCTGATCGCCGTGCAAGGTCGTCGGGATTCGGCACCTGCTGCTGTGGCTATAGCTAGCTTCGTTCCAACTACTCTGTCCATGCACAAAATCTGCTCGCGCTAAGTTAATAATGACTGGAGGCTGTTAAACTGACCGTGATCACATTTACTCAATTACAATCTTGTATTATATTTATTTTTTTGGGCACTATTAGGTACGAATTAGGCTATAGCCTTAGTCCCGTTTGTGTACTATCTGCCGGTGCAATTAACGCATATAGAGTACGAGCACCGAGTGAAAATGGCTAAATTTAAAATGTAGCCTAATAATACATTCATCTGTAACGATAGCGTAAACTCGCCGTGTTCTGAACAGTGCAACTTTCAAGACAAATAACAAAACAAAAAAAATACTTCCAGATAAGCTTTGGTTTTGTGTGTGTAAAGTTCAGATTTCTTACATTTTCATAAAAACTTACGAGTTGTATACGCGATCAATTTCACTACGAACCGGGCAGGCTTATGAGGCGGTGCTCAGACCATCGTGAGCTAACAGGTTCTTTGTAAAACAGGGACGCTGTGCAGGTATTTGTCTTTTTCTCAAGAAATTCTAGTCCAATTCACATCAACGAAAGTGTTTTAGTGTCTGAGATAGTCAATCAGCAACCATAATCATAAACCACATTCCACGAAAACTGTCCTTGTTATCCGGAGGTTATTTACTTTATATTATTTATAATTTTTTTTTGTTTTTTTTGTTTGATGTGTCACCCTGCTAGCTCATTAGCCGCTAAGGGGACTGTGTGTCAGTTTACCAACCACCAGTAGTGGTCTTTCTTTTTCTCAATTTTGCTAAAAGTGGAGCCACTCTTAGCCACAAAAGGTGGTGTGCATTCAACGACTTTTTAGCTTAAAAAAAATAAGTAACTCAGACCAGGGCAAAGGGAATGGAAAACCACCTTCCAACAATGAAATACATTCAATTTAAACATAGTTACAGAAGGTGATTGCAGTCAACCATGCAAACTGCTCCCAGTCCCGTGGACACACCGCCAAACGGGCTGATGTAACTGCTGATGCAGGCCACGCCAATTTGAAATAAATTAGCAGTCCTGGCTAACTAGCCAATTTAGCATAAATTAGCTGTCCTTGTTATTGGGAATGTAGACAGGCAGGCATTACAATCTGCAAAAAGAACAGAAAGAAAAATCAGAGAAAAAACTGTGGGTGATGGCAAAAGACCGTTTCCTTTCCAGTATATTTTAGGTCAATGATGGGCGCACATTACACAGGAAGTGCAAATCCGCCTACTGTGGACACCGGCCTCCTGATGAAAGAAGGAAGGTTTAGGACAGAGGTGTCCAATCTTATCCTAAAAGGGCTGGCGTGGGTACAGGTTTTTGTTTTAGCCCAGCAGTAACACACCTGATTATACTAATGAACTAATCCTGTTCTTTAATCAAGACCTTGATGATTGGACTCCTCTGGTTTAGGAGGAGGAGGATAGGAGTATTTAATGAGACAGTTTGAGGGTCGCACCCAGGGTATAGGGGTATGTGACTGGAGTATCACTGAGTATTAGGGAGGCATTATCAAGGAGGAGTAGAGGTTTATGACTGGAGTATCACTGAGTATTAGGGAGGCATTATCAAGGAGGAAGAGGGGTATGTGACTGGAGTATCACTGAGTATTAGGGAGGCATTAGCAAGGAGGAGTAGGGGTTTGTGACTGGAGTATCACTGAGTATTAGGGAGGCATTAGCAAGGAGGAGTAGGGGTTTGTGACTGGAGTATCACTGAGTATTAGGGAGGCATTATCAAGGAGGAATAGGGGTATGTGACTGGAGTATCACTGAGTATTAGGGAGGCATTATCAAGGAGGAATGGCAGTAGGGGCAAGGGATAATCCGACGGGAATGGGATTTCTCTTCTGTGATTCAAGCACATCGATCTGAAGGCTGTCCATAATCCCATACGTTTGCGACAGGCTCCATTGGGTTTGCGTTTGTCTCTTCATATCTTATCTGCCCCCTCCCAGCCCTGACATTTCTGGGAGACGCTCGCACACACAATACAGGCACATCTCAGGAGGAAGAGATAAAAGCAGTTTTTATTTTTTCCCCGTTTTTGTAGCGCTGTATTTTACAGGTACGGGAGCATTGAGCCAACTCAGGCTATTCCAGTCCTCTGATATTTACACGTCTTTCTAAATGTATTCGTTACAGAATTTAAAAAATATATATATATTTTACAGAAATTCTTTATCATTAATGTTTATAAGTCAATCTAATTCTTGCATGTCTAATCTCACCTCGGGAGACCCTCCTGATAAAATGCTTTCACGGTTCATGTACATCTGGGTGACATGTTAACATGACGGCGTGTGATCACTCTTAATCTGGGACACATCTGACAGCTTCTGATGATCCAAAATAGGAATGGGTTATAAATTATGTTATAACAAGCTTATTACACGGGTATTAGAATGTCACAATCTCTCATTCACACCTGCATTTCCCACTCACACATGCACACAAAAATAGGCTAACACATTGATGGAGAGAATGAAAACACACACACACACACACACACACACACACACACACACTCGTTTCATTCCATGGCTCCCCTAGCCGGTTCTGAGACAGAAGGTGCAGCATACACACATGCATACACACAAACACACATGCTCACACACACACACAAACACACATGCACACACACTCACACACAAACACACATACTCACACATGCACACACTCACACACATGCACACACACACACACACACACACACACACACACAAACACACATGCTCACACATGCACACACACACACACACACACACACACACACACACACACACACACTCACACACTTCGCATTTTCTCTGAAATTAACGTATCTCGTTTAAAAAAAATAAAAAATAAATCCTGCACATGTATTTCAAATACACACAATACCTTGTGTAAATAAGACAGCTTCGGAGTTGCTGTAAGGCAGTGGTCTCCAACCCTGGTCCTGGAGAGCTACTGGGTCTGCCGGTTTTCACTGTTACTCTGCACTTAATCAATGAGAGCAGATAATTACACAGCTAACTCACCTCTCCTGGTTACTCGAGTCTCAACAGGGTGCTGATTTTGAGGTGAAAACAAAAACCAGCAGAGCCAGTAGCTCTCCAGGACCAGGGTTGGTGACCTCTGCTGTAAGGTGTATTTCTTAACTTTGAAGGAGGTAGGCTACTGACTCCTATAGGCTTCAAGTCTTTATGCTGAGCAACACGTTATGCTAACATGGTACTGACTCCTATAGGCTTCAAGTCTTTATGCTAAGCAACACGTTATGCTAACATGGTACGGACTCCTATAGGCTTCAAGTCTTTATGCTAAGCTACGCGTGATGCTAACATGGTACTGACTCCGATAGGCTTCAAGTCTTTATGCTAAGCTACGCGTGATGCTAACATGGTACTGACTCCTATAGGCTTCAAGTCTTTATGCTAAGCTACACGTGATGCTAACATGGACAGGCCCTCATTAAGGTGTTTGGAGGCCCTGGGCTGCCACACGTGTGGCCCCAAGACAGCGACACACTCTATCATTAGTCTCCTTCAAGAATAAAATACACCTACTGGATGCTGATATCCCACATATCAGAGTGAGCACACAATTATTATTCATGCACATTACTCTAACAGAAAATGTAGCAATATACATATTGTGGTGGCCCGACCAGGGATCGGTACACCACTGGGATGGAACGGCCCGTGCGCTGGTGCCAAGAGCTGGGGAAGCTGATTCACTCTGAATATTTTCCTATGTCCTGTCTAAGAGAACGGCACCTTGGAGAGAGACCGGGAGGAGAATCAGCTCCAAGGCCAGCACCTCCGGGGAGAGACGGGTGCGGCCGCATTCCACACGTGAATAAACATTTTAATTGAACAGGCACAGCTGAACCGAGTTCGGGAAAGAGAGCGGCGCCCTTCATAAGGAGAACACAAACGCAGCACGGGGCTCATGACGGAGGAGGAGAGACCCGGAGCCAGCGTACACGAACGCGTCTACGAAACAAACGAGCCGAATCCACCCCAGGAAGACGGGGGGCGATCCTGGAGAGGACTGCGAGAGGGCCCATGCGCACGGAGGAAACCCCCGCGGACGAACCTTCAAAGTCCCGGATTCCCCTACAAGATTAACATCTTGTAGAGGTCGCTGCTTCTCTGGACTCGCAACGTTGCAATATCTTTTCTCTGATACTTGCACATTTCCATCAAGTCCTGCAGTCTGTTGCACCAGTATAAGTTCAAACGTAGGCTGAACCGGTTACCCCTACTGATTTAGTTCCGATGTAGAGCTATGATAAAACATGCATTTGACACCTACTGTGTGTAAAGTTATTCTTAAAACAACCGTTGACATGGCGCATTGATTTGAAAGATTGGGAAATTTGTTGGATCAAAATTCAGTGCAATATAGTCTTGCAGCGCATTCTCTGTGATCGGTGATCCATTTAATTTATATGATGAGACTGACATGCACTCGTGCTTTCATTTTGAAAACTGAGATAACTTATCAGAAACAGAAACAGAAAATAACCAACCTTCCCTCTGAGTAAAGGAATAAATGACTGTACAGTAAATTATAAGGCTATAATAAAAAATAAATACTTTATTTCATAACAAGTTAGACAACATTTCTCAAATAGTTTAAGTATGATGTGAACGTATGCTAGCTTACAATGTGATCATGTGAAACAAAATAACTGAAAACTATGGCTTGCATAATCAAGTGTTTGCTTTAGATGCAGCTAGTAGGCCTAGGGGAATGAGGCTGTGAACAAGGAAACCAAGCCAGTCAATGCACAACAATTTAAAAGAAATAGAACTTCTCATCTAAGTCTGGGTAAGACTGGGTCAGACTGGGTAAGTCTGGGTAAGACTGGGTCAGACTGGGTAAGACTGGGTAAGACTGGGTAAGTCTGGGTAAGACTGGGTAAGACTGGGTAAGACTGGGTAAGTCTGGGTAAGACTGGGTCAGACTGGGTAAGTCTGTGTAAGACTGGGTAAGACTGGGTAAGTCTGAGTAAGACTGGGTAAGTCTGGGTAAGTCTGTGTAAGACTGGGTAAGACTGGGTCAGACTGGGTAAGTCTGAGTAAGGCTGGGTAAGTCTGGGTAAGTCTGGGTAAGACTGGGTAAGACTGGGTAAAAATGTTGGTGTGTTCTTTTAACCACCTACCAGGGAACATTTGGTCTCATGCAAAAATCACTTATATGAACACATTTCTTATTAAATCGCTTGTCACAAATTTTTTCATAATTATTTCTTGGGTAGGAACACAATTTATGAGTGGTCCTGACCTGTCACATGAGTCACGTATGCATTCCATTCATTTACAGGTTATTTGCCCAAACCAATGAACCGCAGTTTACCCAATCGGGTATTGTGGTAGTTGTCCCTTGTTCTTGTTAATCCCATTGGTCATCTACCTGACGGAACCCACCTACAGTACCGTATATACTGCATGTTAACATATGTATTCGTTTAGGACAGTTGTCTGAAGTTAGGAGCATTTCTTGAATTCGACATGGTACACTCATACAAGCCCCTCGTATGAAAAAATGTAAAAGAACTTAACAGAATTAACAGATTAACAGAATACAAGAATGTGCTTGAGTGAGGCTCAATATCTTAGTTTATGCTCTGTTTTTGTCACTCCCTCAGGAAAATTGAAAGTGACAAGCTGTTGAAAGTACCGGCATGTAGAAATGAGGGTTGAAGGACAGACACGGTGACTGCAGAGCTCAGCTATAGTGAACTCCATGATGAATGGAGTCCGTCTCTGACAGGGGCGGGAGTGCTCGCTCTCCTGAACTGACATAAAGACTGTGCCGCGATGTGACCGCCATTCAAAAGTAAATAAATAAATAACGGATAAGTAAATAATTGAGGGTTTAAAAATAGCATTTATACAGCCTTGCAGTTCTGCATGAACCTCCTCTTTGTCATCTTTGACATGCTGTATGTTCTCGTCCACCTTTCTGTGAGTCGATATCTACAGTGCACTGGTATTCGCTCGCGGAGAATGAAAATATCAGTTACCGGGACTAATTGGGGTAACCTTTTGGGCAGATGTCCTCTGCCTGACGGAGCTGGCGCTTTGGGAGTTTACGGCTCGATGGGATCGCCGGTGCGATGGGTCCGTGTTACAGCGGGGGAAGCACGGCACTTCGATGGCGGAGCAAATCTGGATGGACAGAATAATTAAGGGCTTTATTGAAAGACTGATGCTTACGCCAGCTGCCCCCTGTGGCCTGTAGGCTCTTGTTTGTGGAAGAGTGAAGACAAACTGACTGCAGCTTTTCTTTTGACCTATTGTGCTTACTGTTTGGGGGTTTAGGCCTTTCTGCTACTCTATAACAGCATTGTAAGCAAGGTATAGTTGAACACGTTACACCTCCCTTGTATGACAAGCAAACACACACGCAAACATATGCACATACGCCTGCACTCACACACACAAGTTTAGACACCACTGTATAAATGAATGTTGCATGCATAGCCAGGAATTGCAAGATGGAGTGAATTGGAGGAAGCTTTTGGAAGCTGTGGTACTGTACTATCCCGTTTTACCTCTTTTTCTCACTCCCTCCATCTTTCTCACTTTAATTCATTTCAGTTTATTGGCATGACAGGACGACTGTACATAAACAGGAACAATTGAACGCTACAAATACAGAGGACGTTGCTGACATTTATTTTTATTGTTTTATTTTTTATAGTTTCCTCTCTCTCTCCATAAGCAGAATGATAATTATAATGCTGATGATAAACAAGGAGCAAATGAAATGATCTCCCTCCTCCTCATCACTCTTTCCCTCTCCCTCTCTCCCTCCCTCTATATCTTTTCTCTCTCTATCCGACTCCGTACATGGAATGGAAATGAAAATGTTGTTGCTAAACAAATAGAAAGTGATTGTTCCCTCTTTTTCATCCTCCCTCTCTCCCTTTCTTCCACTTTTTCCTTCACTCTCTCTCATTCATCCTCCCTCTCTCCTGTCAAAGTGCTCCTAGTAGCACGGCTCTTAATCATCCTCAGCGCAGCACAGCTAAACCGTTGCCGCCAAGGAGTCTGGGTAATGAATCCCAGAGGGCCCGGCGGTGGGAAGACTGGGGAAAAGGCCACAGCCAGAACACCCGCCCCCTCCCCCCGGTGTGCAAAGACACGCCTTCCTCAGGTAGACAGGCAGATACACACTCACTGAGCACCTGACTGACAGCCAGAACACCCGCCCCCTCCCCCCGGTGTGCAAAGACACGCCTTCCTCAGGTAGACAGACAGATACACACTCACTGAGCACTTTATTCGGCATATTTTAGACTTTTTACTTCTTCTGCTGCTGTAGCCTATCGACTTGGAGGTTTGACGCATTGTGTGTTCAGAGATGCTCTTCTGTATACCACTGTTGTAATACCACTTCTGTATAACTCTTATTTGCATTACTGTCACCTTCCTGTGAGCTTTGACCATTCTGGCCCTTCTCCTCTGACCTCTCTCGTTAATAAGGCATTTTTGCCTGTAGAACTGCTACTCACTGGATGCTTTTTGTTTTTCACACCTTTTTCTGCAAACTCTAGAGACTGTTGTGTGTGAAAATCCCTGGAGATCAGCAGTTTCAGAGATACTCAAACCACCCTGTCTGACACCAATAATCATTCTACGGTCAAAGTCACTTAGATCACATTTCTTCCCCATTCTGATATTTTGGTCTGAAAAACAGCTGAACCTCTTGATCATGTCTGCATGCTTTTATACATTTAGTTGCTGCCACATGATTGGCTGATTAAATATTTGCATTAACAAGCTGTACACCACATTATACAAGTGCCTCACACATTACCACCATTTCAATAATATTGCAGCTGGAATATTTATCTGATAGTCTCAATAAGGATAACTTCAGTGTGACGCAGGGATCGATATTCATGGAACACATGAATAATTACAATGGTGCTCCAGATAAAAATAAATACTTTTATATATTGTTTCATTTTTGTGAAGGGTTTTCAAGCATTCAGTCAGGTATTTGCCAAAGCAGGATTAAGGAGTTATCTTGGCTTACTTTAATAAGCTAAAATCAGGAAATTGTACATTTCAAGAAATCCAAGTGGGTGAAAGCCACATACATTTCCAGAAGGTTAGACTGCTAACTCTGTAATCATGCTAAAGGAAACAGCCCCAGAAATATCTGTCCATACACCCCAACCTCCCCCTCCTTGCCTCCAAAAAAAAAGAACAAAAAAAATTTGCCTTAAAATCACATTTAATATAAAATGAGACAACATACGAATTGCCTTTCATTTTGGCTTCCTAATTAAATGTTGAAAGAAATGCTTTTTTTTTTTCCTCCTTGGTTTATTCCGGTGTTGTCAGAATGATCAACATTATTCTGTTTATTACATCAGTGGTCATAAACACATGATGGATTCCTTCCTCTTATTGTTTTGAGCAGCCTGTAATTGCTGTGTTCTTCCCTTAAAGACGGAGCCAGTGAATTAAATGCACTAATTTGCAGTTGTTGGAAGAAGTTGGATGGAAGCAAACAGATGCACATCATTTACCTGATTGACAGAGACACCTGGCACCAAGAATTCCACACAAATCACAATGAGAGTTAGGAAATGAACAAGGAAAGTTTGAGGGAAAAAAACAACATAATTATTGCTTTCTGTTTTACAGTCCCCTCCAAAAGTATTTGAGCAGCAAGGTCAAGTCCTTTGTTTTTGCTAAAGGCTACAGACAATTGAGTTTGAGTTCAAAGGATCTACATGAGATGACAGATCTGAATTTCAGATTTTATTTCATGGTATTTAATACTTGTGTCACATTTCATGCATGTCATGTCATGTTTTATGTTTAGTCATGGTCTTAGTTATGTTATTGTCATGTTAGTCTAGTCTCGCCACGTTTTTGTTACGTTTCATTGTCATGTCATGTTATGTTTCATGTTTAGTTCTTGTTACCATTTATTTCTTAGTCTTGCCATGTCATGTTATATAGTTTATTGTCATAATTTCGCAAAGTTGTTATGTCATGATTTATGTTTGTTTCATGTTATGTTCTGTTCATTGATTACATCATGTTACCTGATGTTTCTTGTGCATGTCATTTACTAATTTACTAATGCTAGGGCAGGATATGTTTATTACTAACGATTACTAATTACCTCGTTAACTTGTCAATCCTCCACACCTGATTTCCATTCTCTTGCTGCTCTCAAACTAATTGTCTACACCTGCATATAAAGCTCAGTTTCATGTCTTGTTTGACTCCTGTTTTGAGTGTTTGAGTGTTATTTTCAAGCCATTTGTCTACCCGTTACGATCCAAGCCTGTTTATTGACCAAAGATTATTGTTTTGTTGACCGTTACCTGCCTGTACCACAACTTTGCCAATTAAAAATGTACAAACGAAATTATCCAACCGTATATATAATTTGCACCAAATGATATATATGGTTTGTGAAATCAGACTGTGGTATCACCTCGGGCCCCTACACCCGCTAGCAAATACGGCTTCTTTGGCGTTTCATGTTTTAGCGGAAAAAAAACTGAGAAAGAAGCTGTCCCACAGCTTCACAGGAAACAAAATGGAGGTATTGTTATTATAATTGTTATGAATTATTTTCCACTTTCAGGACTACGGTGTCCAACAAATCAAAGAAAGAACTACGGTAAAATTCGCTCCAGCCCACAGACAGAGTGGGAAATCGTCCATTTATAAATATAATTTTAAAGGCTATTAGGCAACATGTTGAATAAAGTGCAACAGGCATCCTTCGTAATGTACAATTTCATTCTTTGCATGAAAACAGTCCCATTAATGTGGTATTTTAGTAATAGTATTAGCTAACTACAACTGTAGAATTATTAGTGTACATATTGCTTAACAGATTGAGATGAACTAAGAGCAACAGCTGATTTCAGAGGCTTGCGCTCGTAACAGTGGTGGCCACTAGCGGAGTGAGCTGACAACGTCGCTAACGTATAGCTAAGAGAGGTCCAGACCAACCTTACAAAAGTACAACTTACAGAAGGTATACTTAGCTAAGAACGAATCGGGAAACACGCTGAAACTTTAAGTACAGCTTAAGGTACAACTTACGAACGACGTAGCATTATGAAGGCTTTGGGAAACGCAGCCCAGAACCATTGCACAAGCATTAGGGATAGCTTGGACAACTTGGAATGTCCTGAAAAAGAAAGAAAGCGCTGGCATACAGAGCAGCAGACATGAACAGGTCGACCAAGGAAACGACAGCAGTTGATGACAGAAACTGTGAAGAAAACCCCCAGAACATCAGTCAGTGACATCACGGGCAGGGGTGGATGTATCTCAATCAACCGTTCGAAGAAGACTTAGAGAGCAGCAGTATGGAGCTTATACCCCAAGATGCAAACCACTCGACATCAGTAGTAAGAATCAGAAGGCAAGATTACAACTTCATGGACTGATGAGACCTCAATTAACCACTACCAAAGTGATGGAAAGGCTAAATTGTGGAAAAAGAAGGGATCTGCTCATGATCCAAAACACACAAGCTCATCTGTGAAGCACTAATCTTTATTGATCATGAATCTAATGATGGTAGCAGCAGGATGAATTCAGAAGTCTAGAAAAACATTCTGTCTGCCAACCTACGGAGAAATGCGTCCAAAATAATTGGCATGCAGCAAGACAATGACACTGCCAAAACACACTGCCAACACAACAAAGGACTTAATTAGGGAGAAAAAGTGGAAGGTTTTAGACTGCCAGAGTCAATCACTAGACCTTAACTCAATTGAGCATGCATTTCACCTCCTGAAGAGGAGATTGAAGGGGAAAAAAATCCCCAAAACAAACAACAATTGAAAGAGGCTGCAGTAAAAGCTTGGAAAAGCATCACAGAAGAAGAATGCAACAGCTTGGTGATATCAATGGGTCGCAGGCTTGACGCATATACTGTTCTCCCTATGCGTTATGTAGCCTAGTCTACGTTAGCACAGTTAAACAGCAAGCCAAACTCAGGTATTTTCCCTTGAGCCAGGATATGAGCGCCTTGCTCCTTTATTTTTCTCAGCGTAGGGTGAAACACCAAGAGTGAAACTGTAACAGAAATAATACAGAAACTCAGTTGTCTTGTACATCAAATTACGATACTAATAATCGGCATTGCATCCAGCTATTAATATATGAACGTAAACTACACGCCCGAAAATGAGCCCATTCACATAAACAATAGACTAGCCTGCTATCATTACATTACATTAACTGATTAACGGAAGGATAACTATCCAGTAGAATAAACCATCAAACTTTACCTTATACAAGTTTATGCTACGTATGCATGTTTGTTCATATCATGAAACACACTGTGAAACTTACAGCCATTGCTTTCGTGAGCGTGAGAAAGTTGACGATGTTCACCGTGTGAGAGAGCATATCTTTCTGCTGCAGTAGCTACCATTACTAGGGATATAAACAAACATGCAACCCGCTATCACACTTCAAAATAAAGGTCCGGTTCTCCGTAGAACTGTTACTGAGTGTGTGTGATGCAAATACCAGTACAACATTAATGACTCATAAACTTCTTCATCATAAATTGTGAAGAACAATTTATCCCCGCCTGGCATATAATGCCACTAACTTCAAACCTTTCTTGTTTTCTTTTGAACTCTTTTCAAACCATTCCTATTCAATCTTTTCTAAGAGAAGGACCACATCGGAGATGGGCCGCAGGTCCCAAGTCCTTGAGGTGCCTTGGGACGACGTCTTCACTTCCACTTTGAGGACCTTTCCGTCTCTGCTCGGAAAGGTTGATGTGACCAAAGCCATAGGCCACTCGTTCCATGGTGCTTGAGTTTGCTTTAACAGCACAATGTCCCCATGTTGCAGATTGCGGTGTGACCTGTGCCACTTGCGTCTTGGATGGAGAGTGTTCAGGTATTTGTTTCTCCAACGGCTCCAGAATTCATTGGCCAGCGCTTGCACCTGTCTCCACTGGCCTTTCAGGAGGTCTTTTCCAGTGAAGTCCCCCGGTGGAGCGAGCAGGCCTGGCCTTTGCGTCAGGAGCATGGCAGGAGACAGCAGGACTGGAAAGGAGGGATCTGACGAGATGGAGACCAGCGGCCTCGCGTTGATTATCGCTGATACCTCCGCCATCAGTGTGCACAGTACCTCAGTGTCAGATGAGTGTGTTTGTTTTGCAGAAGCATAGAGTCCAATATTCGGCGTGTCACCCCAATCATTCGCTCCCACACACCTCCCATGTGGGACGCGTGCGGGGGGTTGACCTCCCATGTGCAGCCATTGCTGTAGAGATACTTCAGGATGCTGAGATGCTGTTCTGCTTTCCATCAGAAGGCCTCATACCCAATTCTGCGCTGGCAGCAATGAAGTTGGTCCCTCTGTCTGACCTGAGCTGCTTTGCTAGGCCTCTGACTGCAAAGAATCTCCTCAGTGCATTTATACAGCTTGCTGTGTCCATAGACTCAATGACTTCAATGTGTACACCCCTGGTGCACATACATGTGAACAGAATAGCCCACCTTTTGCTTTCAGCTGCACCTCCTCGAGTGCAACGGGTCACCACTGTCCACGGTCCAAACACGTCCAGCCCCACGTAGCTGAAGGGTGGAGAGGTGTCAAGCCGCTCTGGAGGGAGGTCAGCCATCTTTTGCACTTCCAGTTTCCCTCTGAGCTTATGGCATATCACACAGTGATGAAGAATAGAACTCACCAGCCTTTTGCCACCAACGATCCACAGTCCAGCTGCTCTGATGGCCCCCTCTGTGAACTGCCGCCCCTGGTGCTTCACTTGCATGTGATAGTGTTCCACAAGCAGCTTGGTAACATGACTATTCTTTGAGAGGATAACGGGGTGTTTTACCTCTGATTCCAGGGAGGAATGTCTGAGACGCCCTCCGACCCTCAGTAAGCCGTCACTAATGTAGGGGTCAAGGGTCAGGAGCGGACTTGAATTAAGGATTTCTTTCTTTGCTTGAAGTGCAGCATATTCATCTGGAAATGAGTCGCTTTGAACAGTCTCTAATATGATTCTCCTGGCTGCTGCGAGTTCTTCAGGAGTGTGAGGCCTACTACACTGATGCCATCCTTTACATGTGTGCTGTGAAGTGTCAGATCAAAGTGCTCACGTGTGTCTGGTGTTGGAGGTTTGTGGAGGAAGTCAGGTCCCTTGAACCACATTGTGTCCATCAGCTGTGATGCAGCAACTGACCTGGTGGCAGCTGGGTTCTGTTCCGAGGGCACGTAATGCCACTGTGCAGGAGATGTTGTCTGGCGTATGCGATGTACACGATTGTGTACGTACACATAGAAGCGATTTGAGTCACTACAGATGTATCCGAGGACCACCTTGCTGTCGCAGTAGAATTTAACAGCGTCTGGCTTGTGGTCCAGTTCCTCCATGACCAGCTCCGCCATCTCAACAGCCAGGATGTCCCAGCATAAGCCTAGGCTCCTCTGTGCAGGCAGAGTCTCTTCGTCTAGGCCCAAGTCTCTGATGCCGGAGGCCAGTTCTTCAGGTTCGAAGGCTTTCATCACAGCGATGCTGTTCGACGCAATTTTGTGCAATTTCAAGTTGGACTCTGCAAGTGATGCGCAAGTCCGTTTCAGAAGGTCTATGGCTGCAGTCTCTGTGGGCACTGACACGAGCCCATCATCTACGTAAAAGTGTCTGTGAACAAACTGCATTGAGTCTGCACCGTGCCTTGCTTCTCCTTTCTGAGCAGCTCGCCGTAGCCCATAGAAGGCCACCGCTGGCGACGGGCTATTGCCAAAGACATGAACCCGCATGCGGTACTCTTGAATCTCCTTGGACAGTTCATTGTCCTTATGCCACAGGAATCTGAGGTAGTCCCTGTGCTCATGTCTCACCAGGAATCCATAAAACATTTGCTGGATGTCTGCAGTGACCGCAATGAGGTCCTTCCTGAAACGCAACAGCACACCCAAGAGTATTGTTCAGGTCGGGGCCTGTGAGCAGCACTGAGTTGAGGGACAGGCCGTGCAGTTGGGCGCTTCAGTCAAACACGACTCGTATTTGCCCAGGCTTCTGGGGGTGATACACCCCGAAAAAGGGCAAGTACCAGCATTCCTGTGTGTCATTTATGGGCGGTGCCTTTTCTGCATGCTTGTTTTCAAACAGCTTTTCCATGAAGAGGGAGAACTGCTGCTTCATCTCGTTGTTTTTGCTCAGAGTGCGTCGTAGAGAGCTGAGACGTGACATTGCTTGCTCTCTGTTGTTCGGGAGCAGAGGACGAGGTGACTTGAATGGTAACGGAGCTACCCAGTTGTTCTTTTCATTCTGCTGAACTTCCTTTTCCATTATTTTCAAAAAGAGTTCATCCTCGAAGGATATAGCACACCTGTTGTCACTGTCTGTTCGCTGGAAGACATTCAGCCCGAGCTGCTCCTCAGCTGGCATGGGCTTCAGTGTGTGTGTTGAGTGGCCATACCTGTGCTCCCCGCCGTAGCATGGTTTCTGTTTCACGCAGATGCTGTTGTGGCAAGGAGTGAGGAGTGAAGGACGTCCATTCTGGAGAATGTGTGTTCTAAAGACGCTTAGGGTTGGTTTGTGAGCGTTGTCAAGGCACACTTCACCTATAATCACCCAACCTAAGTCTAAACGCTGAGCAAAGGGTGCGGTGTGGGGACCGTGGACTTGCTCTCTCACCTTGTGCACGCGTATCATGTCTCTCCCTAGCAGGATCATCATCTCAGCATCGGGATCCAGCTTGGGAAAATGAGGAGCGATGTGTTTCAGGTGAGTGTGTGCGAGGGCTACCTCTGGAGTTGGAATTTCAGATTTGTTGGTCATTATTTCATTGCACTCGATGAGAGGTGGAAGGTCCAGGCACACACCTCCGTTCACTGCTTCCATCTGGAAGCCTGCAGCCTTTCTTCCTGCCGTCTCTGTGGTGCCGGCGCAGGTCTTCATCAGATACGGTGACAGGCTGCTCTCAACCTTGAAGAGGTGGAAAAATTCAGAGCGGGCCAGAGAGCGGTTACTCTGATCGTCGAGTATGACGTACATCTTGATGGAGCGCTCTGGCTGACCCTGGGGGAAGACACGCACCAGGCACACCTTTGAGCAGGAGCGTAGGAGGCTGCCCTTGCCGCAGACTTTAGTGCACCGTGATGTCACTTCGAGTGGGGGACTGCCTTGTGTAGCTGTGTCCACTTGTGGAGTGGGCGATGGAGGGGAAGGCAGAGAGGTGTCTGGGTGCATTGCAGAGCAGTGTCTTTGGCTGTCACACTCACCACATTTCACTGTTGCTGGACAGTCCTTAGCTAGATGGTTCGGGGAGCAACACTTGAAACTGCGTTTGTGTTCTTTTAAGATGGTTTTCCGTTCTTGCAGTGTTTTCATTCTGAATGACCTGCACTTTTCCAAGGGATGAGCTGTTCTGTGTACAGGGCAGTATCGAGCTGGGTCATTGTCTGTAGTGGCTGTGGAGCCTGTGTCAACAGTAGCAGACACGTCTGTCTTGTGCACAGCTATAGCAGTCTTGAATCCACTATGCTTTGCTGGAGTTCTCTCGCCTTTGCTGTACGACTGGCTGTTGTTCGACAAGACGAAGTTTGGGTCATTTCGGGCCTTGGCCTGGCCATAGACAAAGTCTACAAAATATGAAAAGGGGGGGTAAAGTTGTTCTGTGCTGTTCTTTGTACTTCGAGCCGGTGTGGAGCCATTTTTCCTGCAGACCTGTTGGCAACTTCTCCACTATGGGCTTTACCCTGCGAGGAGTGTCGAGGTAGGCCAGGCCAGGAAGATATCCATCATTTTTGGCTGCCAGCAGCTCCATGAGAAGATCGCTGAGCTCTCTCAGTTTTGTGTTGTCTCTAGCAGACAGACGGGGGAAGCTATTGAGTCTTTTGAACAAGGCGTTTTCCACTATTTCTGGTGTGCTATAGCATTCCTGAAGTGTGTCCCAGGACAGATGTAGGGCAGCTCTTGGGTTTGTGACATGAACAGCACGGATCCTTTTCACGTGTTCAGATGACTCTTGACCGAGCCACTTCAGGAGAAGGTCCAATTCTTCACTATATGTCTGCCCTAAGCCCTGCGTTGCATTAAAGAATGACGACTGCCACGCCCTAAAGTTATCTGGCGTATCATCGAATTTTGTGAGGCCAGTGGTCACTAATTCTCTCCGTGCAAGGAACTTGGCAAAGTCTATCATAGGTGGCGTGTTTGCGTGAGCAGAAGAGTACTGACCCTGTTGGCTGTGTGGACTGTTCAGTGGCTTTGGAACAGGTGTGGATCCAGCTGCATGTGGAGGCTGTGCTGGGGGTCTGAAGTCATCCGGGGGAAGCCTTGCCATAGCTGTGGGTGTTGACTGCCGTGTGAGGCTGTACTCACACCGCCTGACTCCACTGTGAGGTGGGAGGACAGAATGCTGGGTGCTGACCTCGACTTGGTACTGCTCACATTCTGCACGCTCGTTCACTGGTGGTCTGAAGGCATTCCGTGAAAGCTTCTCCTCAGCAGCTGCAGGTGGTGACTGCTGTGTGGGGTTATTCTCGCTGTGCCGGACTCCATTGTAGGGCGAAAAAGCGGGAGACTGTGAGCTGAGCTGTGAGTGGCATTGCACATATTCCTCTGTGCGCTGTTTTATCACGTGCGGTGCGACAGCACTTCTCATGCTTTGCAGATCTTCAATTTCTATAGCGGCAGCTGCTTCTAAAACTTCTGCTTTCACCTGTGCGGCTTCTGCTTCTTTTTCAATTTTTAATGCTTCTAATTCTAATTCTAGCTTAGCTCTTTCCTTTTTAATTTCCAACTGTTTTTTAGCATAGGCTACCTTGGTTGCCGCTGTTTCGGCTGAAGCTCTAGCTCTTGCTGCAGCCTCCAGGACGGACCTTGAAGATGATGAGCTAGCTCTGGATGTCGCATGGACCGATGATTTGGGTGAGGGGGGTCGCTGTGAATTCTCTTCGTGCTTAACCTCTTCACTTTCGACAACTCTATTCATAGTTGGCGGCCATGCTTGAGTCTTTCGTCTTTTCTGGAACTCACTGGAGTATGACTTTTCACTATACTGTTCTCCCTATGCATTATGTAGCCTAGTCTACGTTAGCACAGTTAAACAGCAAGCCAAACAAAAGGTATTTTCCCTTGAGCCAGGATATGAGCGCCTTGCTCCTTTATTTTTCTCAGTGTAGGGTGAAACACCAAGAGTGAAACTGTAACAGAAATAATACAGAAACTCAGTTGTCTTGTACATCAAATTACGATACTAATAATCGGCATTGCATCCAGCTATTAATATATGAACGTAAACTACGCGCCGAAAATGAGCCCGTTCACATAAACAATAGACTAGCCTGCTATCAATTGCTAGCATGTACACGCGAGTCCACACATTACATTAACTGATTAACGGACGGATAACTATCCAGTAGAATAAACACTCAAACTTTACCTTATACAAGTTTATGCTACGTATGCATGTTTGTTCATATCATAAAACACACTGTGAAACTTACAGTCATTGCTTTCGTGAGCGTGAGAAAGTTGACGATGTTCACCGTGTGAGAGACCATATCTTTCTGCTGCAGTAACTACCATTACTAGGGATATAAACAAACATGCAACCCACTATCACACTTCAAAATAAAGGTCCAGTTCTCCGTAGAACTGTTACTGAGTGTGTGTGATGCAAATACTCTAATACAACATTAATGACTTAAAACATCATAAATTGTGAAAATAATTCTGAGGGCAGAACAACGCAGTTATTGCAAGCAAGGGATATCCTACCAAATTTTAAGAGTTATATACTTTAATTTACCTAAATACTCTCTGTTCCTATACAACCAAAAATTGGGTAGTCTGATACCAAATACGTTATGTTCTAAGTAGTTTAACACATCTAGTTGTGAATACCAGGAAATAAAAGCTGAAATTCTGAACTATTGTCTCGTGTTCCTCTTTTTATCTAAAACCCGAATGTATTCAGTGTTTTGCAAAAACAAAGGAATTGGCCATACTGTTCCAATACTTTTGGAGGGGTATGTATGTGCTTCTTTATTCTCGCTGATAAGAGATTAAATTTATATTTCGCAGTTAATTTGAATTTTGAATTAAGTGCAGTAAGAGGCCTACAGTGCAACTACATGTCTGTTGTAATGCCCATTGCAAATGGCACTATAATGAACTCATTAACCAACTAGGAGAGATGTAGACAGATGAGCCTTCCCATAATGCCTCACTCTCCCAGCTGCATTAGTGCATTCTAACTAATACAATCTCCACCTAATTAAACAAATTGTTGCCTACCCTCTCCTGTATGTGTGTGTATATGTGTGTGTGCGTGTATGCACTCATTTGTGCCTACCCTCTCTTGTGTGTGTGTATATATGTGTGTGTGTGTGTGTATGTACTCATTTGTGCCTACCCTCTCGTGTGTGTGTGTGTGTGCATGCGTGCGTGTCTGTCTGTGTGTGTGCTCATATGTGCCTACCCTTTGCGTGTGTGTATGTGTGTGTCTGTGTGTGTGTGTGTGTGTCTGTGTGTATATATGTGTGTGTCTGTGTGTATATGTGTGTGTATATGTGTGTATTTATGTGTCTTTGTGTGTGTGTATATATGTGTGTGTGTCTGTGTGTGTGTGTGTGTATATGTGTGTGTGTGTGTGTGTGTGTGTGTGTATGTGTGTATACATGTGTGTGTGTGTGTGTGTATATATGTGTGTGTGTGTGTGTGTGTATGTGTGTATATATGTGTGCGTGTGTGTGTGTCTGTGTGTGTGTGGCAGGAGAAAGGATGGATTGCAGCACAGCCCACACCCTTCCCTATTCACAGCGGGGCACCCAGGGACATTCACCGTGTCAATAGCCCATGTTTCAACCGCTCATTATTGCCCCTTACAGAGCATGACAACTTGTGCTAATTAGGACGCTTTGCCTTGGATGCTGGAGTTGTCTTTTTATATCAAAAGCTGTAATGTTAACACAAACTCTAATTTAACTGCTTTTCATTTGATAGTGCAGGGCTTTGTTGTACAATATGAGCGACTGTTTTCATTTAAAAGGACGCAAGAAAGAGAGTTTGTTTTCTGGTGTGAACAGTCACAGGGGGCAGGGGGGGTGTGTCTGAATTCTGGAAGCATCCGCTAAAGTCAAGGACTGGACAAAACCCTGATCTTGTTTGACAAAACATAACGCTGTTTTCATTTCTCTTATGAAATTGTCCTTTTATTTTTTTATTAGTTTAATAAAAACACTCTTGGCCATGCTGAAAGTTTTCATCTGTTCCAGGCTTTGGCAAACAGCGCTTGCTTAGCACCACTCTGAGAAGAGAAGAGACTTGGGGATAATTAGAGTCTTCTGAGAAAAAGAAGGAAGACACTGGTGCACACATGCACACACTCACACGTGCATCTGCTCAAACACACACAAATCGATACACAATCACACACATACACATCTATCTATCTATAGTCCCCTCCAATAGTATTGGAACAGCAATACACAAAAGTATTGGAACAGAGATTATTTAAGTAAATGAAAGTAAACATAGGGTGGCCTGTAGCGTAGTGGTTAAGGTAAATGACTGGGACACTCAAGGTTGGTGGTTCTAATCCCGGTGCAGCCACAATAAGATCCGCACAGCCGTTGGGCCCTTGAGCAAGGCCCTTAACCCTGCATTGCTCCAGGGGAGGATTGTCTCCTGCTTAGTCTAATCAACTGTACGTCGCTCTGGATAAGAGCGTCTGCCAAATGCTAATAATGTAATGTAAACACTTAATATATCATGGCATATCCCTTGCTTTTAATGACTGTGTCAAGCCTGCGACCCAAACTGTTGCCTTCTTCTTTTGTGAAGTTCCTCCCAAAATATGTTTTTGTAGACTTCTAAATTAATCTTGCTGCTACCATCATGAGTTACATCATCAATAAAGATTAGTGAGCCCACTCCAGAAGCAGCCATGCAAACAAGCCATGACACTTCCTCTGCCGGGCTTCAGAGATGAGCTCCACACTTTGGCTTTTCCTTCACTTTGATACAGGTTAACCTTGGTCTAATCAGTCCATAAATCTTCCAGAACTTTTTGCTCATCTGTATACTTCTTTGCAAATTGTAATCTCGCCCTCCGACTACTGATTAGTGGCTTGCATCTTGTGGTATAGCCTCTATATTGCTGCTCTCTAAGTCTTCTTTGAACGGTTCAGAGACCTTTACCCCTGCCTGTGGACTGTGGACTGTTTCCTTGGTCAACCTGTTCGAATTCTGCTGCTCAGTACGCCAGCGCTTTCTTTCCAAGTTGTTGTACACACTATCCCTAATGCTTGTGCAATGGCTCTGATCAATTTACCCTCTTTTCTAAGCTTCAAAATTGCTTGCTTTTCTTCTCTTCATGTTGGTCTATCTATCTATCTATCTATCTATCTATCTATCTATCTATCTATCTATCTATCTATCTATGTATCTGTTCATCTGTCTGTCGAGCTAACTAGCTCTCAGCCATTAGTTTCTGACTGTGGAAATTCCAATGTGGAAGGGTCTAACACTCAATGTGAAATATCTAAACACTTTGGGTCAGTTTCAGTGTGCTTAGCTGCAGGTTTAAACCTCTAGACCACAGATCTGCATTTACAATCAGATATCCAAAGCTGTGGCCTAAGATTTAGCTATTCCAGTTGAAATGCAGATCTGTGGTCTAGGTTTAAACTCCAGCTAAGCACCCTGCAACTGACCCAAAGTGTTTAGATATGTTCTGATGGCCTTACCCCTCTGGGAATCTGCTTTGTCAGAGTAATTCTCTTCATTTTCAAGTCCTCAGCCAGCTGCTTAGAGGAACCCTTTGGTGTTGAGAGTAAGCACAAGACCCGGAGAGATTAGGTCACAGTATTTATTACATTACATTACATGAATGGCATTTGGCAGACGCTCTTATCCAGAGCGACGTACAACAAAGTGCATACCCATATCCAGCTGTCTGCTGTCCATCACCAATCCGAGGTTCCTTGCACAGGGTGATGGTGTAAGTCTGGTATCCCCTTGGGAAAAGGAGAGATCCAGATGGGGAGAGGTAATAGCAGGGATGAGTATCATTTCAGTCTTACCTGGGTTGAGCTTTAGATGGTGGCTGTTCATCCAGCTCTGGATGCCACTCAGCTCTGGAATTGTGCGCTATTCAACTCTGGAATCGTCTTCATCTGCCTTAATGAGGCCTAACAAGTCAATTTCAGACGTTAAAGCAGCGCTACTTCACTCCATGTCCTGTGGGCCGCAGTGTCTGCTGTCATCATTGGCTTCAACCGTGCGATCCACCACCTGATTTCACTAATTACCTTATTACCTGAACCAAGCAGGTAAAATAAGTCATGAAATCCGGTGGTGTAGTGCACAGGAGGAGCAAATACCTGCAGACACTGTGGGCAGAGGAGTTGAGCAGCGCTGATGTAGTGTTCTCCTCGGTGCCAGTCTGAAAACGTTTTATTTATTTTTTTCACTGATAAGGTTTTGTGTCCTAAAATGACTGTTATCGCATTGTAAAACACCTTGAAGCCTTCCCCAATTCCTTATTCACCTGGGTGAGCATAAAAATGCAAAAATACATTAAAGAAAATGAATTTCATCTCCCAATCTCCTTTCCCAAAGTTTCAGGTAAGCTAAATAGGAATCCCAGACCAAACTTTATCTTAACAATGGTTCCTTATCACTGTTGAAACACCTGCCATGTTAGTTGCTACGTGTAATGTGGTTACAGTTACTATTTAGTTGTAAATGTACCTGAAACATGCATTTCTGAGAGAAATATGTGAAATAATACATTTATTGGCTGTAGGAACATTGGGTGAAATGTAAATATTGTTGGAGCTTCACTTCTTTGGATACCCTGTCCAGATCATTTTCAGATCCAATTATTTTATTATGACGTTGTAAAGAACATAAATAGCAGTGAGTAGTGAGAACAAAAATATATAGAGCAAAAGTCTATGAGCGCAGTGCTCTATATATTTGCTGATTTCAGATTTCCTGTTTTACGACCTAAATGTAATCTGATCATTGTGATACAAAATTTAAATGTCGTCATTGATTAACACATGCTAAATGGTAATAACTGCCCAATGAAGCCTCCCGTATTGCTCTGTATTTTTTTCAAAAGTGCTGATTAGCATAATCCAGTAGCATTTATTAATATTCTTCTGAAGAGCAGTAATGCTTGCAGAGAATGTGCCATCATAATGATAGGTAATCTCTTGAACAAAATGCATGCAAATGAGTCTGAAGTGGACAGGATGTTGAACCTATCCTTCTAACGCTAAATGTAGTTTATTTCCACATTTTCCATGCAGTGCAGATCACTTTGAAAGTGAAAGAAGCAGAAAAGGAAAAAGGAAAAAAACTTGTAAGGTTAGCTAGCAAGGTCAGCCTCATTATGGCTGAATAAGATATATTCAGACACTGTGCATTCCTTACAAAAGCGTCACTTGCATCCTCAATCTATTGTTCAGTTCAGTGCAGTGCCTCTGGAGCAGTTATGGGGTTCAGTGCAGTGCCTCTGGAGCAGTTATGGGGTTCAGTGCAGTGCGTCTGGAGCAGTTATGGGGATCAGTGCAGCACCCTAAAGCAGTTAGGAGTTACCCACTGCATTACATTTATGGCATCTGGCAGACGCTCTTATCCAGAGCGTCGTACAGTTGATTAGACTAAGCAGGAGACAATCCTCCCGTAGAGCAGTGCAGGGTCTTGCTCAAGGACCCAACAGCTGTGCGCATCTTATTGTGGCAACACCAGGGATCAAACCACCGACCTTGCGGGTCCCAGTCATGTACCTTAACCACTACGCTACAGGCCGCCCTGGCCGCCACTAGCTAAATAATACTGATCAATTTAATTTATCTCATTTTTATTTGACTCTTTTTGGAAGAGTAAGAATACTGTGTACGTAAACAGGATCACATTAATATGCCTGGACCTTGCCAACCTCTAGTTCTTTACTTTGAGCTGCTGGAGAAAGATCCCTTCAAACAGATTGGAGAGGAACTGCTGTTCAAGCTGATCGACTATGCGTTAAACTAGCACATCCAAGGCAGTTTTTGGATGGTGGGTGGGGTTCCAGATCTTTGAAACAAAGTCCCATCTGCAAAATGTTTTGTTTCATTCCTATGGTTACGGTCTTTGTTATTTCACTATTTTCATATATCTATATATTTTGTGACAAAAATAAATTCAACAGTAGCAAAGTTCACAAATTAAATCTCAAAACATTCCAGCTTCATTGATTCAGCGGCTGTGTGTAGGAATGAAACAAAACACTGATGCCTTGTTGCAGGTCTCAAGCTTTGTGAACATGTAGCTGATAGTTCCTCCAGACCCATGGGGAAACACACAGAACAAACAGCCGTAAACATGAAAGGCTAGCTCAGGCTAATTAGCCTGTGTTCTGTGGAGAGGTCTGGGCAGCCTTTCCCAGATGTGGGTTCTCAGATCTTTTTCGTTTGTCTTGTTAGTGAACAAACTACAAACCAAAGACTGGGCCTGAGAAACTGTGTCAGTCATTTAGCAAACCTGTTCATCTCAGCCTGGACACCAGGGACTGGCATTCCTCACACACTATAGTGGTTACCGGAGGTGTTCCAGCATATTAAGCCTCCCATTGATTACACACCTTTTTTTTCTGAGCCACACAGTACTGTAGCTATATGATTTTATTCATGGTTTAGGTACCCAGTTTGCCTGCTCTGATGCCAAAAAGCCCCATAGTCAAAGATGGTGGCCTCCATGAACTGGCTTCATGGGCCATTGAACAGCTCCCTCTGTCTCCAGGTGTTGTATCTTTATGGCTCTCAGCCAATGCTGGGGAAACGGCTCTGAAAGTGTAGTTGTACAAACTACCAGTTACTACACACTGAAAGTAGTTCTGGTATGATAAGGCTACCCTAAAGAGAAACGTTGTTGCAAAACTACAATTACTCTGAAAATGTAGGTAAAATTACTTTGTGAAAAAAATAAAATAAAAATACAACAAAAATAAATTATCATTGTCATGTTCCCCGTACACAGCATGCGTGTGAGAAATGTATGCTTCCTGTGCATTTAAAGAGAACCAGCAATGTGTGGCAGTTGGAGTACTACGAAGCACTATAGTTGTCACAATTATAGGAAAGAGAGAGGCAGTATTTGGCCAAAGTAAATAAAATAAAAACTTGTAAGGCCAAAAGTAGTTGGCAGAGTAGTGATGTCCAGAGGCATCTCCAGAGGTCTCTGATGTTCCTAGGGTCAATACAGCATTAGGTATGATTACAGAAAATAAGATGGAAAGAGCATTGCAGCGACAATTGTTATTGTGCTGAAAAATATTGAATCCTTATCTTATATGGTTTATCACAAAGCCCTGCAGGGGGAAAACAAGGACAACTTGGAACCAAAAACCAGGAAACCTCATTTCTGGGCCTCTGTTTCATTTCAGCGCACGCCGGCTCTTGTAACTGGCATGTCAGTCAGCTGCGCCACCTGTGCTGGCCTTCGTCCCGAATGCCAAGAGTGCAGAACTTATCCGTACATTCAATAACCAAGAAGTCATCTCTCGGTGAGAACAGGGATTCTATGGTATCAGAGACAGAGTGCCACTGTGGGGACACGTGTTTAGTTGCACCCCCCATCTGAAAATGAGTATATGCGATAGAAAGCGCCCCCACTAACCCCCAAATTACCCAGGGGTCTGTTCACCATGCGTTCAAGAGGCGCCTGTTTGTGACGAGGGGGGGAGTATGTGAGGGGGGCCGGCTGTTGAGTAAAGGCACAATCTGGAGGCCATTTTTCATACGTCAATGACGGCCTATTTAACAATCGCCAGAATAATGTGTGTGTTTGTTTGCTGAATGTAACCTTGCGCAACCCTTACACCCCTGGATCGTGATGCCTGTCTCAAAGCCGACCTCTCAGGGGCCGGCACCATCATCCTCCAGGGCGGACATTTTAAATATTCATGGGACATACATCAATGTGCTTTTTTATTTTTATAAATAACCATGAACATCAAAAGTGTTAGCGCAGACTCTGGGGCCTGTGGACGGACATGTTGTCAGCCCCTGGGTGAAGTGTTAGATCAGCGCCGGAGCGACGCTGAGTGCAGAATACTGAAGAGCAGTATTATGTCCTGGACAGACCTTTCAACTCGACTGCAGATAACTTATATTCCCTCTCCCTGGCCTGCATCCATGCGCTTATATGTTGATTGCTGCAAATTCATGTGCTTATTTTTTTTCTTTTCTTTTGTGCTTCTCTTTGTAGATCTGGGACAATAGTCACAAAACAACGTATTGGTAAAAGTAGCTCCTAACTAAAAATTATAGGCATGTCAGTCCTAACCATAGACGGCAAGCAAGATGTGAAGATGATGTCCGACTTCAAGTCGGATTCGAAGCGTAATTTGCAATTAGCGCTGGCTTTGTCATGTGATAAAATGTGTGTGACCAATAGGGATGAAACGATAGCTGTTGAATCAACGACTGATGGATTTAGATGAAACTAAAGTAGTGAATTTCCCAATAACTGGAAGAAGGGTGTGAGAAGCATAAGCAGAAATACTGATATCAGTTTCAGCAGTTTAGGTCTTTGCCACAATCTCTGAAAAGTAAGCTCAGCTATAATTTTGACACTTCCTCCTATGTCATCATAGTATCATCAATGTGCACAACTTGCACATCACACCAGCTTCTTGTGCCACCTTGTGGTTTTGATCAGCAACATTTTGAGAAATGTCCAAGCTTCCCACAAAGGTACAAAAATAGACCACACACACAGATCATAAACGCCTCAGCCCTCCTCCAAGTGGTCGTCCGGAAGTAGGAGCTTTTTCCCTACGCCTCAGTTGACCTTTTTTTATCAAGACACAGTTGTGTCCCATCCAATTGAACGCAAGGGTGTCCAATCTGCCACCTAATCATCTCCCCTGCTCCCCCTGCTGGCCACACAAAGGGAAACAAGGAACAGACCAGACACCTGCAAAAGGCCAGGAGGCGGGGCATTACACAGGACACGTCATCCCTTGCTCGTGAGGAAATGTGCCAGCACAGTTAAAACACCGTTTCTGTGTAAGAACCTGAGCATTAGATGCTGCCAAAACATGCTCCATTCCCGCTGCCTGTGTCACGTTTGATGTTTGTCACGTCATGTTTCATGTTTAGTTATTGTCTTAGTTACGTTATTGTCATGTCACGTATTATGTTAGTCTAGTCTCGCCACGTTTTTATGTTTTATTTCTTGTTACGATTCATTGTCACGTCATGTTATGTTTCATGTTTAGTTCTTCTTGCCATTTATCTCTTAGTCTTGCCATCTCATGTTATATAGTTTATTGTCATAATTTCGCAAACTTGTTATGTCACGATTTATGTTGTTTCATGTGATGTTCTGTTCATTGTTTAGCATACATTTTTTTGTGTCTTTCTGCACACCTTGCATTCCTGCTTTCTTTCTCTCCCTTTCTGTCACTAACGCTTCCCTAATTGTTTCAATTTCCCTTGTCTTCTTACTAATCTACTAACTTTAGATCAGGATTGGGTAATACTAACATTTTAACCATGTGTTCATGTTACCTTACGTTTTTTGTGGATGTCATTTACTAATTTACTAACGCTAGGGCAGGATAGGTTTATTACTAATTACCTCGTTAACTTGTCAATCCTCCACACCTGATTTCCATTCTCATGCTGCTCTCAAGCTAATTGTCTGCACCTTTCTACACCTGCATATAAGCTCAGTTTCATGTCAAGTCTTTGCAAAATTGTTGCCCCCTGTTTGTCAGTGCACTTTTGAGCGTTTTTGTCAAACCATTGTCTACCCATTGCGATCCAAGCCTGTTTATTGACCAAAGATTATTGACTTCTGTTTTGTTGACCCTTGTCTGCCTGTACCACAACTTTGCCTGCTGTCTTTGTGCTTTTGCCTGCCTACCGTCCGCCTGTACTTCTGCCCCGCTACCAGCTTTCCTGGTTACTGGACTTTTTTGCATGGTGTACCGATTACGAGACTGCCTTCGCCCTCGGTACTATACTTTGGTTTTGGCTGGATTTTACGTTTGAACATTGCCTGTTTTTTGACTACGTTCACTGGACATTCCCTGAATAAAGCCCTGGCGGGACTTTATTACACCTCTGTTTCTGAGTCATGCATTTTGGGTCCAACCACCCATGCACCCGTCTCAGCCTGCACCTTGGCAAGCTCCATAGCTCTACCAAGATTCAACAGTCCTGTCAACTTGGGCTTTAGATGGTGGTCGTCCAACCAGCTCTGGATGTCACTCAGGTAAGCAGAGATGCAGGCTGAAACCTGTGTGTCAGATGGTGAAAAAGGCTTGGGTATCATCAACGTAGTTGTGGTAGGACAAACCATGAGCAGTAATAACAGGACCAATGTCTAAAGGGAGAAAAGAAGCGGGCTAAGGACTGAGCCCTGGAGAGCTCCTGTGGCAAGGGTCCGAGGTGTTGATACTGTACCAGCTAAGGCAACCTTGAAGGAGCGACCAGAGAGGTAAGACTCAATCCAGGTCAGGGCTGTGCCGCAGATCTCCATTGATGACAGGGAGGACAGGAGGATGGAGTGATCGACAGTGTCCAAGGCAGCAGAGAGGTCAAGAAGAATCAGGACTGAGGAGGCTGCTCATGCAGCATGGAGTGATTCACTGATGGAGAGGAGTGCGGTCTCCGTCGAGTGTCCAGGACTGAAGCCAGACTGATGGGGGTCTAGCAGGTCGTTCTTGGAAATGAAAGAAGATAGTTGATTAGAAGCAGCTTGTTCAATTGTTTTGGATAAAAAAGGAAGAAGAGATAGCGGCAGTTCTGGATGATGGAGGGGTCCTGGGTGGGCTTATTCAGTAGCAGGGTGATGTGTGCCCATTTGGAGGATGATGGAAAACAGCCAGAAGACAGGGAGGAGTTCACAAGGGAGGTGACAAATGGGAGGATGTCAGGTGTGATTGTCTGGAGGAGAGAAGAGGGGATAGGGTCAAGGGCACAGGTGGTATGTCAGAGGGAGAGCAAGATTTGGGAAACATCGGAGTCTGTAAGGGCAGAGAAAGTGGAAAAGGAAGGGATGGGCCTAGAGGGGGGAAGGGGCACAGAGAGGGGGGCGGTGCTTGCCAAGGATCTGCAGATGTCTGGGATCTTCTCCTCAAAGAAATCTGCAAAGTCATCAGCACCCAAGAAGGACTGAGGTGGGGAAGGAGGCGTGCTGAGGAGAGAGGAAACAATTGAGTGGAGTTATGAATTTGCCTTTGATAGTATTTTACCTTGCTGGCAGTGACAACAAAAGAGAATGCCACTAGGAGAGACTGGTAGGTTGTGAGAAGGGCAGGGAGGTTGGGGAGAAAGGGCGAGGGAGAAGGAGATGAAGTGGTGATCAGATGTATGTGAGGGGTAACCATGAATTTGGAGCATGAGCAGTTCCTCACGAAGACAAGGTCTAGGACATTACCCGCCTTGGGTTGGGGGAGAGTGTTGCAGAGAGAGGTCGAAGGAGTACAGTAGTGGCAGGAAGGCAGCAGCCTGGGAGGCTTCAAGGTGGATATTGAAGTCTCCGAGGAGAATCGGTGGGGTGTCATCATCAGGGAAGGAGCTTAGAAGGGTGTCTAGTTCATCAAGGAAACTTCCCATGGAGGATGATAGACAACAGTAATAAAGAGGTTAATAGGGTAGGATATTGAGACAGAATGCTGCTCAAAAGTGGATATGGACAGGTCAGAGAGGGGGAGAACAGAGAATTTCCACGAGGGGGAGGTTAACATACCAGTACCACCGCCGCGGCCGGATGGCCGGAGAGTGTGACAGAATGAGAAGGAGGATGAGAGGGCAGCGGGAGTGGCGGTGTTGTCAGGTGTGATGCAGGTCTCAGTAAGGACAAGTAATTATAGGGACTTGAGGGAGGCATATGCGGGGATGAAGTCAGCCTTCTGAGTGGCAGACCTGCTATTCATAATTATGTGTTCTATTCCAACATACATGTAGTGAAATTAATTTCAAGTATTCTGTCATTAACGGCAGCCATCGCCATCAGCCATCATTCTGACATTCGACTGGCTTCACTGCAGCCATCGAACATCAGCTAATTTGTCTATGTGCTGACAATCAGTCGAGTCATACTGAAGATTGTATTTTTCTACCTCAATAACAAGGCGCTCGTCATCCATTTGTGCTTGAAGTTTTGGCAGGGAGAAAATGTGTTAGAGGCAGCTGTGCACTTTCACCACACCTGTAGTGCTTGCACAATCATGTACCTGATGTCAATAGCCAATCGCTCTATCATTTGTATGGAGTTAAATAAGAAAAAACAAGCAGAACAACTACATTTTTCATTAAAATCAATTCACAATATGGGAATGAATGTGCATGTCAACCATCGAGAAATCAACCTTGGCGATTCTCTAACTTTGATGCTGCCATCAAACGTGACGCAATAGCTACAGTGGAGCCGCTGTCATTAATTACCATGGATTAGTTCCCTGTCTGATGGCGATGGCTGACATTGATGGTTACAGTGGTGTTGCCGTGCCGTAAGATGAAAATTAGAGTTGGAATAATATAACCGTTTACAATTTAAGCAATATTAGTGGTTCCAGGCCAATTAGAACTCACATACTTAACTATGCAAAGTGTTGCAAGTTGTAAAGTCAGTCATGGTAATGTCAGTCACACTATATTTATGTAATTACTGGGCAATTAAATGACCATTATTACTCTGTGTTTATTACTAAGATACAGTCTTTACATTGTGTTAGATGCAGTTTTCTACATCCAGTAGTTTGAAGACAATTTTGAATCACAGTTGACTAGATTTTTTGCATGTCCATTCTTTGTAACATCAGTCACGCGACAAACTTCCACAAAGAAGCACATAGCTTAAATATTTCCATGTCAAACAAGGGCCTAGTACAGTTAGCGAAAAACCTTGAAACTTAATAATAAATACAATGGCAGCTGTGCAATAATACTTGTCACAAAACTCTCCAAGTTGTAATGTCACTCACAACAGATTCACCCTCCACTTATTCCTGGCAGCTGGAGCTCATTCTTGCGCTGGAGCCTATCCAAGCATGCATTGGGCGAGGAATTATTTATTTATTGAACACACCCTGGGCAGGCTACAGGGTCCACACCCTGATCACTCACACTCAGACCTACAGCCATTTCTGGCTCTCCAGTCACAGCTGGCCAGCCCGTAACTCATTGGCAGAGCCCAGAGGAGACCCGCTTCGGACATGGGGAGAGTGTGCCCTACACCGAAAGCCCTGGGCTGGAATTCAAACCATGGTCCAGCTTTGGAGCTATTAGTTTAGCCAATTGATATCGCCCCCTAGTGATATCTTTATTTCTGCTCAAAAAGCCTGTTTTCCCATTGGATTAATTTTTGACAGCAAATCAACTCAGATACTGATGTTCAATCTATGATACATTTTTTCATTGATGATTTCTCCCCCTAGCACACAGACAAAGAGAGAGATGTTTTTATTTTCCAAGAAATGCTCTGACATAAAATCTAGTGTGCTATCGTTTGGCAACTGCTGGAGTGTTTTTATTTAATACATAATATACTCTGTGTTTTCTTCCTTGGGCATGTGACCAAAGACGCAAGTGAGCAGGGAATGTGTGGCGAAATCTTTCCCCATTGATTGAACAACAATTTAGATTTTTGCTTAATTAAAAAAAATACACACAATACTCATTTTTAGCAATAATCAAAATTAGCAATATTCATACGATACATATCTTTGCTAATGACTATAGACCATTGGTACAGTTCGAGAACATTGCTGGCGATTACAGTTCAGTCAACAGTAGAGGGAGTGAAACTGTTCCAACATGCCCTGACTATGGGGCAAGTTGAAACAGCATTCAGCAACTGACTGGAAAATTATTTGTTTTCATACAAGTCAAAGGTTGTATTAAATACAGCAGGTGCTTTAGTTAATGTCCACATCAACCATCAGAATTGGGAAAAAATGTGATCGAAGTGACTTTGACCATGGAATGATTGTTGGTGGCAGACATGGTGGTTTGAGTATCTCAGAAACTGCTGATCTCCTGGGATTTTCATGCACACTAGTCTCTAGAGTTTGCAAAGAATGGTGCAAAAAACAAAGAAAATAGAAGTTGGTTGCTATAATACGTAAGTGAAAACAAACCCATCATTCTTGCACAAATGCAACTGTGCAAAATCCCCAAGTCTGTTTGTGCCCCGGTCTACCCTACTGAACTAGGGGATTTCATTGGATATGGTCCAATCTGTCCAATAAACCTAGTCCTTCCATCAAATGTCATGACAGCATTCAAAGCAGGCCTATCCCACAATATTTTGGCTGCAATTGACGGGTAATGTTTGATGCAGCCAGGGTTCCGTTCACATTCTGAGACTTCTGCACAAACAGGCGTCATTTTGCCCTTATATTTCCATTCATCCATCCATTATCTTAACTCACTTATCCTGAACAGGATCGCAGGGGGGCTGGAGCCTATCCCAGCATGCATTGGGTGAAAGGCAGGAATACACCCTGGACAGGTTACCAGTCCACTGCATTCACTCACACACTCATACGCACGGGCAATTTAGACTCCCTTATGTTTCCATTATTATTATTATTATTATTTTATTTTTTTTATTTAATTTGACACTCTGTTTCCTGTGTGATAGTCACTGCACCCTCTGAAAACGGCATTCTTCAGCAGTGAAACGTGTTAATCTCGTTTCGACCACTCTTACCTCCTCTGTGGAATCAGTTTTCAATGCTACAGTGTTTTGCTGACGGTTTAACCGCGATTTGAGTCTTACGGTTAGAGAGACCTGAGTCACCCCAGCACATTTGGACCCAGTTTGTCCGTTAATTGCGGAGGCCTCCTATCGCATCTATCCCATCAGCACATCGGAAGAAAAGCGAGCACACGCCGCAAGTCATTTAGATTTTATAAGCAAGAGAAAAAGACAATTTATAATTATAACTACCGCGGCGCAAAGGAATGTACACCTGGCTTTTCAAACGATACATAGCAAAGAATTATAGAGAACCGATAGACATTCATATAAGACTACGACATCAGCATAATCCATGCTTGGCAGACGGATACCCGTATAAAACTTGACACTTTTCCGAATTATTCTAGGGTACAAGAGTGCCATCTACTGGTCAATGTGCAAATAACCCTGAGGCGTACAACCACATTCCGTACAACTCTTGTTCAACTGTTCAAGAAATATGAAGTTCTATGTTGGTATCTGTCGGTGTTTTCTGAATCACTCTGCTCCCTGAAGTGACTGATAAACTGGTCAAATGACTAACTGCATTGTTTGTGCTGAATATTGGAGTAACATGGTCTCAATATTGTGTTTTTAATCAAGAGGTTGTGTTGAACACGGTATGCTTTGCCATACTGAATATCAAAATTGATGGTATTGAACAGATTCACAAAATTGTCCCCAGAAAGCACTGTTATACTGCTCTCCAACAACAAATTGTAAAAAGAAAATGAAAACGTTGACCTGCTGTAGCTTTTTCAAAGTTTGTTCACATTCTCCCTCTCTCAGTTCAATTCAAATCATGATTAAATTATTAGCATGACACATTGTAATAGGTGTTGCCAAAGCTTTACAAAAAACATATTACAATGGACATTACCTGCAATGCTGTATATCATGAGTTATAAATAAACATAAGAAATATGTCAACTAATATAAATAATTTGGAAAACAATTGGTCATAATGTTTACAACAGTGTTAAAATAGCTATTTTTATCCAGAGCGTTTTGCAATTAATGTTTGTCATTCACACACACACACACACACACACACACTCTCTCTCTCACACACACACACACACACACACACACACACACTCACTGGGAGCACTTGGGCGTCTTGCTCAGGGACATACCCAGGCTGGGGGATTGAACCAGCAACCCTCCGACTGCTATTTATGATCAATCAGGGTCACAACTGTCCCTCAAACTGTGGCACGTATCTCCCCAAATTTCCTCTAATTTTTAATGCGCAGCCAAATTTCTTGCTATCATCTCTCTCCTCGAATGTATCCGTCTCAGTCCTGTTTTTTCTGAAATGACGACAAATTCTACAAAGTCATTTTGTATGCAGCCTTCAGGTGGTTTTGTAAGATTCCATTGTGTTGCTGCCAAAAAACAAATTGAATGCTTGCGAAATTGACAAAAATTGCTTGGCATTTACCTGCGTTTAACTTCGCCTCAGCCAGGAAGAGGGTGTTCGCCTGAGCTACTTCTGGACCAGCTGCCTCCCGTGAACTCTTCCGCATCCGCTAGGGTGCCGTATCGGACTACTACATTGAGTTTTGGATCCTGATGGCCTCGGCAGGTTGGGGAGAGACCTTTCAGAACGGACTATCAGAGCAGATCCTGGATCAGCTAATCTCTGTGAGCTGCCAACTTCCCTCAACGTCCTTATCGACCTGGCCATCCGAGTGGACAGTCTCCTTATCGACCTGGCCATCCGAGTGGACAGTCTCCTTATCGACCTGGCCATCCGAGTGGACAGTCTCCTTATCGACCTGGCCATCCGAGTGGACAGTCTCCTTATCGACCTGGCCATCCGAGTGGACAGTCTCCTTATCGACCTGGCCATCCGAGTGGACAGTCTCCTTATCGACCTGGCCATCCGAGTGGACAGTCTCCTTATCGACCTGGCCATCCGAGTGGACAGTCTCCTCATCGACCTGGCCATCCGAGTGGACAGTCTCCTTATCGACCTGGCCATCCGAATGGACAGTCTCCTTATCGACCTGGCCATCCGAGTGGACAGTCTCCTTATCGACCTGGCCATCCGAGTGGACAGTCTCCTTATCGACCTGGCCATCCGAGTGGACAGTCTCCTTATCGACCTGGCCATCCGAGTGGACAGTCTCCTTATCGACCTGGCCATCCAAGTGGACAGTCTCCTTATCGACCTGGCCATCCGAGTGGACAGTCTCCTTATCGACCTGGCCATCCGAGTGGACAGTCTCCTTATCGACCTGGCCATCCGAATGGACAGTCGACTGAGGAAACGGTGCGTGACCCGACCCGGCCAAGAACCGGACAACCTGCTCCAGTTCTGCCCCCGAGGGAAAAACCAGAGCCTGAACCCGAACCCATGCAGGTGGGATGAACCTGTCTCTCCCAGCAAGAGAGGGACAGGCGGATGTCTGAGCGCCTCTGCCTGTACTGTGCTGGACCAGGTCACGGGGTCAATGCCTGTCCGTTAGAAAACAGTGCCCGTCAGTGAAGGACATTACAGTCAAGAATCACTGCCCTATCCCTCTGATCTCATCTGCTTTCTCCTCACTACAAGGCTGCCAATATTTCACCAAGTTGGACCTCCATAACACTGACCACCTTGTGATCTGAGAGGGGGATGAGTAGAAGATGGCCTTTAGCACCCCCAGCGGCCTCTTCCAGTACCTGGTCATGCCTTTTGAGCTCACTAACGCCCCCGCTGTCTTCCAAAACCTCATTAACAACATTAATGTTTGTGTGTGTGTATATGTTTGTGTGTGTGTGTTGTTGGGAGACAGACAAATTTGTGTATTGGACCACTTCACATATGATAATGACCGATATCAGTTTCAATGTTCCCCCTCTGGGGATTTTCCACTGGACTCCAGGGGGGAGCGGGGCGAGGCCCCACGACCATTAGG